>NC_089844.1:26656605-26996432 GCF_035609145.1 Eleutherodactylus coqui | reverse complement strand
TTCAATTCTATGCGCAAAAGAATTAGCGTCCAAATTTTACGTACACAATCCAATTTTCTCACATAGAAACGTAAAATTTGGCACGGGCATTGAATATGTTCTAAATAGGAAAAACTAATAGGTCCCAACTCGATTATTCAATTCTATGCGCAAAAGAGTTAGCGTCAATATTTTACGTACGGAATGTATTTTTCTCACTTTCCAGTGTCATAGAAACGTGAAATTTGGCACGAGCATTGATTATGTCATAAATAGGAAAAGCTAATGAGTCCAACTCGATTATTCAATTCTATGTGCAAAAGAATTAGCCTCCAAATTTTATGTACGGAATCCAATTTTCTCACATAGAAACTTGAAATTTGGCACGAGCATTGATTATGTCATAAATAGGAAAAGCTAATGGGTCCCAACTCGATTATTCAATTCTATGCGCAAAAGAATTAGCGTCCAAATTTTACGTACACAATCCAATTTTCTCACATAGAAACTTAAAATGTGCCCCGGGCATTGAATATGTTCTAAATAGGAAAAGCTAATGGGTCCCAACTCGATTATTCAATTCTATGCGCAAAAGAATTAGCGTTAAAATTTTACGTACGGAATGTATTGTTCTCACTTTCCAGTGACATAGAAACGTGAAATTTGGCACGAGCATTGATTGTGTCATAAATAGGAAAAGCTAATGGGTCCCTACTCAATAATTCAATTCTATGTGCAAAAGAATTAGCGTCCAAATTTTATGTACGGAATCCAATTTTCTCACATAGAAACTTGAAATTTGGCACGAGCATTGATTATGTCATAAATAAGAAAAGCTAATGGGTCCTAACTCGATTATTCAATTCTATGTGCAAAAGAATTAGCCTTCAAATTTTACGTACGGAATCCAATTTTCTCACATAGAAACTTGAAATTTGGCACGAGCATTGATTATGTCATAAATAGGAAAAGCTAATGGGTCCCAACTCGATTATTCAATTCTATGTGCAAAAGAATTAGCCTCCCATTTTTACGTACGGAATCCAATTTTCTCACATAGAAACTTGAAATTTGGCACGAGCATTGATTATGTCATAAATAGGAAAAGCTAATGGGTCCCAACTCGATTATTCAATTCTATGCGCAAAAGAATTAGCGTCCAAATTTTACGTACACAATCCAATTTTCTCACATAGAAACGTAAAATTTGGCACGGGCATTGAATATGTTCTTAATAGGAAAAACTAATGGGTCCCAACATGATTATTCAATTCTATGCGCAAAAGAGTTAGCGTCAACATTTTACGTACGGAATGTATTTTTCTCACTTTCCAGTGTCATAGAAACGTGAAATTTGGCACGAGCATTGATTATGTCATAAATAGGAAAAGCTAATGGGTCCCAACTCGATTATTCAATTCTATGTGCAAAAGAATTAGCCTCCAAATTTTATGTACGGAATCCAATTTTCTCACATAGAAACTTGAAATTTGGCACGAGCATTGATTATGTCATAAATAGGAAAAGCTAATGGGTTCCAACTCGATTATTCAATTCTATGCGCAAAAGAATTAGCGTCCAAATTTTACGTACACAATCCAATTTTCTCACATAGAAACTTAAAATTTGGCACGGGCATTGAATATGTTCTAAATAGGAAAAACTAATGGGTCCCAACTCGATTATTCAATTCTATGCGCAAAAGAATTACCGTCAAAATTTTACGTACGGAATGTATTTTTCTCACTTTCCAGTGTCATAGAAACGTGAAATTTGGCACGAGCATTGATTATGTCATAAATAGGAAAAGCTAATGGGTCCCAACTCGATTATTCAATTCTATGTGCAAAAGAATTAGCCTCCAAATTTTACGTACAGAATCCAATTTTCTCACATAGAAACTTGAAATTTGGCACGAGCATTGATTATGTCAAAAATAGGAAAAGCTAATGGGTCCCAACTCGATTTTTCAATTCTATGTGCAAAAGAATTAGCCTCCAAATTTTATGTACGGAATCCAATTTTCTCACATAGAAACTTGAAATTTGGCACGTGCATTGATTATGTCATAAATAGGAAAAGCTAAAGGGTCCCAACTCCGTTATTTAATTCTAGGAACAAAAGAATTAGCGTCCAAGTTTTACGTATGGAATGTAATTTTCTCACATAGAAACTTAAAATTTGGCACGGGCATTGATTATGTCATAAATAGGAAAAGCTAATGGGTCCCAACTCCGTTATTTAATTCTATGCGCAAAAGAATTAGCGTCCAAATGTTACGTACGGAATGTAATTTTCTCACATAGAAACTTAAAATTTCGCACGGGCATTGATTATGTCATAAATAAGAAAAGCTAATGGGTCCTAACTCGATTATTCAATTCTATGTGCAAAAGAATTAGCCTTCAAATTTTACGTACGGAATCCAATTTTCTCACATAGAAGCTTGAAATTTGGCACGAGTATTGATTATGTCATAAATAGGAAAAGCTAATGGGTCCCAACTCGATTATTCAATTCTATGTGCAAAAGAATTAGCCTCCAAATTTTACGTACGGAATCCAATTTTCTCACATAGAAACTTGAAATTTGGCACGAGCATTGATTATGTCATAAATAGGAAAAGCTAATGGGTCCCAACTCGATTATTCAATTCTGTGCGCAAAAGAATTAGCGTCCAAATTTTACGTACACAATCCAATTTTCTCACATAGAAACGTAAAATTTGGCACGGGCATTGAATATGTTCTAAATAGGAAAAACTAATGGGTCCCAACTCGATTATTCAATTCTATGCGCAAAAGAGTTAGCGTCAATATTTTACGTACGGAATGTATTTTTCTCACTTTCCAGTGTCATAGAAACGTGAAATTTGGCACGAGCATTGATTATGTTATAAATAGGAAAAGCTAATGGGTCCAACTCGATTATTCAATTCTATGTGCAAAAGAATTAGCCTCCAAATTTTATGTACGGAATCCAATTTTCTCACATAGAAACTTGAAATTTGGCACGAGCATTGATTATGTCATAAATAGGAAAAGCTAATGGGTCCCAACTCGATTATTCAATTCTTTGCGCAAAAGAATTAGCGTCCAAATTTTTTGTACACAATCCAATTTTCTCACATAGAAACTTAAAATGTGGCACGGGCATTGAATATGTTCTAAATAGGAAAAGCTAATGGGTCCCAACTCGATTATTCAATTCTATGCGCAAAAGAATTAGCGTTAAAATTTTACGTACGGAATGTATTGTTCTCACTTTCCAGTGTCATAGAAACGTGAAATTTGGCACGAGCATTGATTGTGTCATAAATAGGAAAAGCTAATGGGTCCCTACTCAATAATTCAATTCTATGTGCAAAAGAATTAGCGTCCAAATTTTATGTACGGAATCCAATTTTCTCACATAGAAACTTGAAATTTGGCACGAGCATTGATTATGTCATAAATAAGAAAAGCTAATGGGTCCTAACTCGATTATTCAATTCTATGTGCAAAAGAATTAGCCTTCAAATTTTACGTACGGAATCCAATTTTCTCACATAGAAACTTAAAATTTGGCACGGGCATTGATTATGTCATAAATAGGAAAAGCTAATGGGTCCCAACTCCGTTATTTAATTCTATGCGCAAAAGAATTAGCGTCCAAATGTTACGTACGGAATGTAATTTTCTCACATAGAAACTTAAAATTTCGCACGGGCATTGATTATGTCATAAATAAGAAAAGCTAATGGGTCCTAACTCGATTATTCAATTCTATGTGCAAAAGAATTAGCCTTCAAATTTTACGTACGGAATCCAATTTTCTCACATAGAAACTTGAAATTTGGCACGAGTATTGATTATGTCATAAATGGGAAAAGCTAATGGGTCCCAACTCGATTATTCAATTCTATGTGCAAAAGAATTAGCCTCCAAATTTTACGTACGGAATCCAATTTTCTCACATAGAAACTTGAAATTTGGCACGAGCATTGATTATGTCATAAATAGGAAAAGCTAATGGGTCCCAACTCGATTATTCAATTCTATGCGCAAAAGAATTAGCGTCCAAATTTTACGTACACAATCCAATTTTCTCACATAGAAACTTAAAATTTGGCACGGGCATTGAATATGTTCTAAATAGGAAAAACTAATGGGTCCACACTCGATTATTCAATTCTATGCGCAAAAGAATTAGCGTCAAAATTTTACGTACGGAATGTATTTTTCTCACTTCCCAGTGTCATAGAAACGTGAAATTTGGCACTAGCATTGATTGTGTCATAAATAGGAAAAGCTAATGGGTCCCTACTCAATAATTCAATTCTATGTGCAAAAGAATTAGCCTCCAAATTTTATGTACGGAATCCAATTTTCTCACATAGAAACTTGAAATTTGGCACGAGCATTGATTATGTCATAAATAAGAAAAGCTAATGGGTCCTAACTCGATTATTCAATTCTATGTGCAAAAGAATTAGCCTTCAAATTTTACGTACGGAATCCAATTTTCTCACATAGAAACTTAAAATTTGGCACGGGCATTGAATATGTTCTAAATAGGAAAAACTAATGGGTCCCAACTCGATTATTCAATTCTATGCGCAAAAGAATTAGCGTCAAAATTTTACGTACGGAATGTATTTTTCTCACTTTCCAGTGTCATAGAAACGTGAAATTTGGCACTAGCATTGATTGTGTCATAAATAGGAAAAGCTAATGGGTCCCTACTTAATAATTCAATTCTATGTGCAAAAGAATTAGCGTCCAAATTTTATGTACGGAATCCAATTTTCTCACATAGAAACTTGAAATTTGGCACGAGCATTGATTATGTCATAAATAGGAAAAGCTAATGGGTCCCAACTCGATTATTCAATTCTATGCGCAAAAGAATTAGCGTCCAAATTTTACGTACAGAATCCAATTTTCTCACATAGAAACGTAAAATTTGGCACGGGCATTGAATATGTCCTAAATAGGAAAAACTAATAGGTCCCAACTCGATTATTCAATTCTATGCGCAAAAGAATTAGCGTCAAAATTTTACGTACGGAATGTATTTTTCTCACTTTCGAGTGCCATAGAAACGTGAAATTTGGCACGAGCATTGATTATGTCATAAATAGGAAAAGCTAATGGGTCCAACTCGATTATTCAATTCTATGTGCAAAAGAATTAGCCTCCAAATTTTATGTACGGAATCCAATTTTCTCACATAGAAACTTGAAATTTGGCACGAGCATTGATTATGTCATAAATAGGAAAAGCTAATGGGTCCCAACTCGATTATTCAATTCTATGCACAAAAGAATTAGCGTCCAAATTTTACGTACACAATCCAATTTTCTCACATAGAAACTTAAAATTTGGCACGGGCATTGAATATGTTCTAAATAGGAAAAACTAATGGGTCCCAACTCGATTATTCAATTCTATGCGCAAAAGAATTAGCGTCAAAATTTTACGTACGGAATGTATTTTTCTCACTTTCCAGTGTCATAGAAACGTGAAATTTGGCACGAGCATTGATTATGTCAAAAATAGGAAAAGCTAATGGGTCCCAACTCAATTATTCAATTCTATGTGCAAAAGAATTAGCCTCCAAATTTTACGTACGGAATCCAATTTTCTCACATAGAAACTTGAAATTTGGCACGAGCATTGATTATGGCATAAATAGGAAAAGCTAATGGGTCCCAACTCGATTATTCAATTCTATGCGCAAAAGAATTAGCGTCAAAATTTTACGTACGGAATGCATTGTTCTCACTTTCCAGTGTCATAGAAACGTGAAATTTGGGACGAGCATTGATTATGTCATAAATAGGAAAAGCTAATGGGTCCCAACTCGATTTTTCAATTCTATGTGCAAAAGAATTAGCCTCCAAATTTTATATACGGAATCCAATTTTCTCACATAGAAACTTGAAATTTGGCACGGGCATTGATTATGTCATAAATAGGAAAAGCTAAAGGGTCCCAACTCCGTTATTTAATTCTAGGCACAAAAGAATTAGCGTCCAAGTTTTACGTATGGAATGTAATTTTCTCACATAGAAACTTAAAATTTGGCACGGGCATTGATTTTGTCATAAATAGGAAAAGCTAATGGGTCCCAACTCCGTTATTTAATTCTATGCGCAAAAGAATTAGCGTCCAAATGTTACTTACGGAATGTAATTTTCTCACATAGAAACTTAAAATTTCGCACGGGCATTGATTATGTCATAAATAAGAAAAGCTAATGGGTCCTAACTCGATTATTCAATTCAATGTGCAAAAGAATTAGCCTTCAAATTTTACGTACGGAATCCAATTTTCTCACATAGAAACTTGAAATTTGGCACGAGCATTGATTATGTCATAAATAGGAAAAGCTAACGGGTCCCAACTCGATTATTCAATTCTTTGTGCAAAAGAATTAGCCTCCCATTTTTACGTACGGAATCCAATTTTCTCACATAGAAACTTGAAATTTGGCACGAGCATTGATTATGTCATAAATAGGAAAAGCTAATGGGTCCCAACTCGATTATTCAATTCTATGCGCAAAAGAATTAGCGTCCAAATTTTACGTACACAATCCAATTTTCTCACATAGAAACGTAAAATTTGGCACGGGCATTGAATATGTTCTAAATAGGAAAAACTAATAGGTCCCAACTCGATTATTCAATTCTATGCGCAAAAGAGTTAGCGTCAATATTTTACGTACGGAATGTATTTTTCTCACTTTCCAGTGTCATAGAAACGTGAAATTTGGCACGAGCATTGATTATGTCATAAATAGGAAAAGCTAATGAGTCCAACTCGATTATTCAATTCTATGTGCAAAAGAATTAGCCTCCAAATTTTATGTACGGAATCCAATTTTCTCACATAGAAACTTGAAATTTGGCACGAGCATTGATTATGTCATAAATAGGAAAAGCTAATGGGTCCCAACTCGATTATTCAATTCTATGCGCAAAAGAATTAGCGTCCAAATTTTACGTACACAATCCAATTTTCTCACATAGAAACTTAAAATGTGCCCCGGGCATTGAATATGTTCTAAATAGGAAAAGCTAATGGGTCCCAACTCGATTATTCAATTCTATGCGCAAAAGAATTAGCGTTAAAATTTTACGTACGGAATGTATTGTTCTCACTTTCCAGTGTCATAGAAACGTGAAATTTGGCACGAGCATTGATTGTGTCATAAATAGGAAAAGCTAATGGGTCCCTACTCAATAATTCAATTCTATGTGCAAAAGAATTAGCGTCCAAATTTTATGTACGGAATCCAATTTTCTCACATAGAAACTTGAAATTTGGCACGAGCATTGATTATGTCATAAATAAGAAAAGCTAATGGGTCCTAACTCGATTATTCAATTCTATGTGCAAAAGAATTAGCCTTCAAATTTTACGTACGGAATCCAATTTTCTCACATAGAAACTTGAAATTTGGCACGAGCATTGATTATGTCATAAATAGGAAAAGCTAATGGGTCCCAACTCGATTATTCAATTCTATGTGCAAAAGAATTAGCCTCCCATTTTTACGTACGGAATCCAATTTTCTCACATAGAAACTTGAAATTTGGCACGAGCATTGATTATGTCATAAATAGGAAAAGCTAATGGGTCTCAACTCGATTATTCAATTCTATGCGCAAAAGAATTAGCGTCCAAATTTTACGTACACAATCCAATTTTCTCACATAGAAACGTAAAATTTGGCACGGGCATTGAATATGTTCTTAATAGGAAAAACTAATGGGTCCCAACATGATTATTCAATTCTATGCGCAAAAGAGTTAGCGTCAACATTTTACGTACGGAATGTATTTTTCTCACTTTCCAGTGTCATAGAAACGTGAAATTTGGCACGAGCATTGATTATGTCATAAATAGGAAAAGCTAATGGGTCCCAACTCGATTATTCAATTCTATGTGCAAAAGAATTAGCCTCCAAATTTTATGTACGGAATCCAATTTTCTCACATAGAAACTTGAAATTTGGCACGAGCATTGATTATGTCATAAATAGGAAAAGCTAATGGGTTCCAACTCGATTATTCAATTCTATGCGCAAAAGAATTAGCGTCCAAATTTTACGTACACAATCCAATTTTCTCACATAGAAACTTAAAATTTGGCACGGGCATTGAATATGTTCTAAATAGGAAAAACTAATGGGTCCCAACTCGATTATTCAATTCTATGCGCAAAAGAATTACCGTCAAAATTTTACGTACGGAATGTATTTTTCTCACTTTCCAGTGTCATAGAAACGTGAAATTTGGCACGAGCATTGATTATGTCATAAATAGGAAAAGCTAATGGGTCCCAACTCGATTATTCAATTCTATGTGCAAAAGAATTAGCCTCCAAATTTTACGTACAGAATCCAATTTTCTCACATAGAAACTTGAAATTTGGCACGAGCATTGATTATGTCAAAAATAGGAAAAGCTAATGGGTCCCAACTCGATTTTTCAATTCTATGTGCAAAAGAATTAGCCTCCAAATTTTATGTACGGAATCCAATTTTCTCACATAGAAACTTGAAATTTGGCACGTGCATTGATTATGTCATAAATAGGAAAAGCTAAAGGGTCCCAACTCCGTTATTTAATTCTAGGAACAAAAGAATTAGCGTCCAAGTTTTACGTATGGAATGTAATTTTCTCACATAGAAACTTAAAATTTGGCACGGGCATTGATTATGTCATAAATAGGAAAAGCTAATGGGTCCCAACTCCGTTATTTAATTCTATGCGCAAAAGAATTAGCGTCCAAATGTTACGTACGGAATGTAATTTTCTCACATAGAAACTTAAAATTTCGCACGGGCATTGATTATGTCATAAATAAGAAAAGCTAATGGGTCCTAACTCGATTATTCAATTCTATGTGCAAAAGAATTAGCCTTCAAATTTTACGTACGGAATCCAATTTTCTCACATAGAAGCTTGAAATTTGGCACGAGTATTGATTATGTCATAAATAGGAAAAGCTAATGGGTCCCAACTCGATTATTCAATTCTATGTGCAAAAGAATTAGCCTCCAAATTTTACGTACGGAATCCAATTTTCTCACATAGAAACTTGAAATTTGGCACGAGCATTGATTATGTCATAAATAGGAAAAGCTAATGGGTCCCAACTCGATTATTCAATTCTGTGCGCAAAAGAATTAGCGTCCAAATTTTACGTACACAATCCAATTTTCTCACATAGAAACGTAAAATTTGGCACGGGCATTGAATATGTTCTAAATAGGAAAAACTAATGGGTCCCAACTCGATTATTCAATTCTATGCGCAAAAGAGTTAGCGTCAATATTTTACGTACGGAATGTATTTTTCTCACTTTCCAGTGTCATAGAAACGTGAAATTTGGCACGAGCATTGATTATGTTATAAATAGGAAAAGCTAATGGGTCCAACTCGATTATTCAATTCTATGTGCAAAAGAATTAGCCTCCAAATTTTATGTACGGAATCCAATTTTCTCACATAGAAACTTGAAATTTGGCACGAGCATTGATTATGTCATAAATAGGAAAAGCTAATGGGTCCCAACTCGATTATTCAATTCTTTGCGCAAAAGAATTAGCGTCCAAATTTTTTGTACACAATCCAATTTTCTCACATAGAAACTTAAAATGTGGCACGGGCATTGAATATGTTCTAAATAGGAAAAGCTAATGGGTCCCAACTCGATTATTCAATTCTATGCGCAAAAGAATTAGCGTTAAAATTTTACGTACGGAATGTATTGTTCTCACTTTCCAGTGTCATAGAAACGTGAAATTTGGCACGAGCATTGATTGTGTCATAAATAGGAAAAGCTAATGGGTCCCTACTCAATAATTCAATTCTATGTGCAAAAGAATTAGCGTCCAAATTTTATGTACGGAATCCAATTTTCTCACATAGAAACTTGAAATTTGGCACGAGCATTGATTATGTCATAAATAAGAAAAGCTAATGGGTCCTAACTCGATTATTCAATTCTATGTGCAAAAGAATTAGCCTTCAAATTTTACGTACGGAATCCAATTTTCTCACATAGAAACTTGAAATTTGGCACGAGCATTGATTATGTCATAAATAGGAAAAGCTAATGGGTCCCAACTCGATTATTCAATTCTATGTGCAAAAGAATTAGCCTCCCATTTTTACGTACGGAATCCAATTTTCTCACATAGAAACTTGAAATTTGGCACGAGCATTGATTATGTCATAAATAGGAAAAGCTAATGGGTCCCAACTCGATTATTCAATTCTATGCGCAAAAGAATTAGCGTCCAAATTTTACGTACACAATCCAATTTTCTCACATAGAAACGTAAAATTTGGCACGCGCATTGAATATGTTCTAAATAGGAAAAACTAATGGGTCCCAACATGATTATTCAATTCTATGCGCAAAAGAGTTAGCGTCAACATTTTACGTACGGAATGTATTTTTCTCACTTTCCAGTGTCATAGAAACGTGAAATTTGGCACGAGCATTGATTATGTCATAAATAGGAAAAGCTAATGGGTCCAACTCGATTATTCAATTCTATGTGCAAAAGAATTAGCCTCCAAATTTTATGTACGGAATCCAATTTTCTCACATAGAAACTTGAAATTTGGCACGAGCATTGATTATGTCATAAATAGGAAAAGCTAATGGGTCCCAACATGATTATTCAATTCTATGCGCAAAAGAGTTAGCGTCAATATTTTACGTACGGAATGTATTTTTCTCACTTTCCAGTG
Source organism: Eleutherodactylus coqui (assembly GCF_035609145.1). Taxonomy (NCBI): domain Eukaryota; kingdom Metazoa; phylum Chordata; class Amphibia; order Anura; family Eleutherodactylidae; genus Eleutherodactylus; species Eleutherodactylus coqui. Next base: position 26,985,697 of record NC_089844.1, on the reverse strand, counting down.
TCATAGAAACGTGAAATTTGGCACGAGCATTGATTATGTCATAAATAGGAAAAGCTAATGAGTCCAACTCGATTATTCAATTCTATGTGCAAAAGAATTAGCCTCCAAATTTTATGTACGGAATCCAATTTTCTCACATAGAAACTTGAAATTTGGCACGAGCATTGATTATGTCATAAATAGGAAAAGCTAATGGGTCCCAACTCGATTATTCAATTCTATGCGCAAAAGAATTAGCGTCCAAATTTTACGCACACAATCCAATTTTCTCACATAGAAACTTAAAATGTGCCCCGGGCATTGAATATGTTCTAAATAGGAAAAGCTAATGGGTCCCAACTCGATTATTCAATTCTATGCGCAAAAGAATTAGCGTTAAAATTTTACGTACGGAATGTATTGTTCTCACTTTCCAGTGTCATAGAAACGTGAAATTTGGCACGAGCATTGATTGTGTCATAAATAGGAAAAGCTAATGGGTCCCTACTCAATAATTCAATTCTATGTGCAAAAGAATTAGCGTCCAAATTTTATGTACGGAATCCAATTTTCTCACATAGAAACTTGAAATTTGGCACGAGCATTGATTATGTCATAAATAAGAAAAGCTAATGGGTCCTAACTCGATTATTCAATTCTATGTGCAAAAGAATTAGCCTTCAAATTTTACGTACGGAATCCAATTTTCTCACATAGAAACTTGAAATTTGGCACGAGCATTGATTATGTCATAAATAGGAAAAGCTAATGGGTCCCAACTCGATTATTCAATTCTATGTGCAAAAGAATTAGCCTCCCATTTTTACGTACGGAATCCAATTTTCTCACATAGAAACTTGAAATTTGGCACGAGCATTGATTATGTCATAAATAGGAAAAGCTAATGGGTCCCAACTCGATTATTCAATTCTATGCGCAAAAGAATTAGCGTCCAAATTTTACGTACACAATCCAATTTTCTCACATAGAAACGTAAAATTTGGCACGGGCATTGAATATATTCTTAATAGGAAAAACTAATGGGTCCCAACATGATTATTCAATTCTATGCGCAAAAGAGTTAGCGTCAACATTTTACGTACGGAATGTATTTTTCTCACTTTCCAGTGTCATAGAAACGTGAAATTTGGCACGAGCATTGATTATGTCATAAATAGGAAAAGCTAATGGGTCCCAACTCGATTATTCAATTCTATGTGCAAAAGAATTAGCCTCCAAATTTTATGTACGGAATCCAATTTTCTCACATAGAAACTTGAAATTTGGCACGAGCATTGATTATGTCATAAATAGGAAAAGCTAATGGGTTCCAACTCGATTATTCAATTCTATGCGCAAAAGAATTAGCGTCCAAATTTTACGTACACAATCCAATTTTCTCACATAGAAACTTAAAATTTGGCACGGGCATTGAATATGTTCTAAATAGGAAAAACTAATGGGTCCCAACTCGATTATTCAATTCTATGCGCAAAAGAATTACCGTCAAAATTTTACGTACGGAATGTATTTTTCTCACTTTCCAGTGTCATAGAAACGTGAAATTTGGCACGAGCATTGATTATGTCATAAATAGGAAAAGCTAATGGGTCCCAACTCGATTATTCAATTCTATGTGCAAAAGAATTAGCCTCCAAATTTTACGTACAGAATCCAATTTTCTCACATAGAAACTTGAAATTTGGCACGAGCATTGATTATGTCAAAAATAGGAAAAGCTAATGGGTCCCAACTCGATTTTTCAATTCTATGTGCAAAAGAATTAGCCTCCAAATTTTATGTACGGAATCCAATTTTCTCACATAGAAACTTGAAATTTGGCACGTGCATTGATTATGTCATAAATAGGAAAAGCTAAAGGGTCCCAACTCCGTTATTTAATTCTAGGAACAAAAGAATTAGCGTCCAAGTTTTACGTATGGAATGTAATTTTCTCACATAGAAACTTAAAATTTGGCACGGGCATTGATTATGTCATAAATAGGAAAAGCTAATGGGTCCCAACTCCGTTATTTAATTCTATGCGCAAAAGAATTAGCGTCCAAATGTTACGTACGGAATGTAATTTTCTCACATAGAAACTTAAAATTTCGCACGGGCATTGATTATGTCATAAATAAGAAAAGCTAATGGGTCCTAACTCGATTATTCAATTCTATGTGCAAAAGAATTAGCCTTCAAATTTTACGTACGGAATCCAATTTTCTCACATAGAAGCTTGAAATTTGGCACGAGTATTGATTATGTCATAAATAGGAAAAGCTAATGGGTCCCAACTCGATTATTCAATTCTATGTGCAAAAGAATTAGCCTCCAAATTTTACGTACGGAATCCAATTTTCTCACATAGAAACTTGAAATTTGGCACGAGCATTGATTATGTCATAAATAGGAAAAACTAATGGGTCCCAACTCGATTATTCAATTCTGTGCGCAAAAGAATTAGCGTCCAAATTTTACGTACACAATCCAATTTTCTCACATAGAAACGTAAAATTTGGCACGGGCATTGAATATGTTCTAAATAGGAAAAACTAATGGGTCCCAACTCGATTATTCAATTCTATGCGCAAAAGAGTTAGCGTCAATATTTTACGTACGGAATGTATTTTTCTCACTTTCCAGTGTCATAGAAACGTGAAATTTGGCACGAGCATTGATTATGTTATAAATAGGAAAAGCTAATGGGTCCAACTCGATTATTCAATTCTATGTGCAAAAGAATTAGCCTCCAAATTTTATGTACGGAATCCAATTTTCTCACATAGAAACTTGAAATTTGGCACGAGCATTGATTATGTCATAAATAGGAAAAGCTAATGGGTCCCAACTCGATTATTCAATTCTTTGCGCAAAAGAATTAGCGTCCAAATTTTTTGTACACAATCCAATTTTCTCACATAGAAACTTAAAATGTGGCACGGGCATTGAATATGTTCTAAATAGGAAAAGCTAATGGGTCCCAACTCGATTATTCAATTCTATGCGCAAAAGAATTAGCGTTAAAATTTTACGTACGGAATGTATTGTTCTCACTTTCCAGTGTCATAGAAACGTGAAATTTGGCACGAGCATTGATTGTGTCATAAATAGGAAAAGCTAATGGGTCCCTACTCAATAATTCAATTCTATGTGCAAAAGAATTAGCGTCCAAATTTTATGTACGGAATCCAATTTTCTCACATAGAAACTTGAAATTTGGCACGAGCATTGATTATGTCATAAATAAGAAAAGCTAATGGGTCCTAACTCGATTATTCAATTCTATGTGCAAAAGAATTAGCCTTCAAATTTTACGTACGGAATCCAATTTTCTCACATAGAAACTTGAAATTTGGCACGAGCATTGATTATGTCATAAATAGGAAAAGCTAATGGGTCCCAACTCGATTATTCAATTCTATGTGCAAAAGAATTAGCCTCCCATTTTTACGTACGGAATCCAATTTTCTCACATAGAAACTTGAAATTTGGCACGAGCATTGATTATGTCATAAATAGGAAAAGCTAATGGGTCCCAACTCGATTATTCAATTCTATGCGCAAAAGAATTAGCGTCCAAATTTTACGTACACAATCCAATTTTCTCACATAGAAACGTAAAATTTGGCACGCGCATTGAATATGTTCTAAATAGGAAAAACTAATGGGTCCCAACATGATTATTCAATTCTATGCGCAAAAGAGTTAGCGTCAACATTTTAAGTACGGAATGTATTTTTCTCACTTTCCAGTGTCATAGAAACGTGAAATTTGGCACGAGCATTGATTATGTCATAAATAGGAAAAGCTAATGGGTCCAACTCGATTATTCAATTCTATGTGCAAAAGAATTAGCCTCCAAATTTTATGTACGGAATCCAATTTTCTCACATAGAAACTTGAAATTTGGCACGAGCATTGATTATGTCATAAATAGGAAAAGCTAATGGGTTCCAACTCGATTATTCAATTCTATGCGCAAAAGAATTAGCGTCCAAATTTTACGTACACAATCCAATTTTCTCACATAGAAACTTAAAATTTGGAACGGGCATTGAATATGTTCTAAATAGGAAAAACTAATGGGTCCCAACTCGATTATTCAATTCTATGCGCAAAAGAATTACCGTCAAAATTTTACGTACGGAATGTATTTTTCTCACTTTCCAGTGTCATAGAAACGTGAAATTTGGCACGAGCATTGATTATGTCATAAATAGGAAAAGCTAATGGGTCCCAACTCGATTATTCAATTCTATGTGCAAAAGAATTAGCCTCCAAATTTTACGTACAGAATCCAATTTTCTCACATAGAAACTTGAAATTTGGCACGAGCATTGATTATGTCATAAATAGGAAAAGCTAATGGGTCCCAACTCGATTTTTCAATTCTATGTGCAAAAGAATTAGCCTCCAAATTTTTTGTACGGAATCCAATTTTCTCACATAGAAACTTGAAATTTGGCACGGGCATTGATTATGTCATAAATAGGAAAAGCTAAAGGGTCCCAACTCCGTTATTTAATTCTAGGAACAAAAGAATTAGCGTCCAAGTTTTACGTATGGAATGTAATTTTCTCACATAGAAACTTAAAATTTGGCACGGGCATTGATTATGTCATAAATAGGAAAAGCTAATGGGTCCCAACTCCGTTATTTAATTCTATGCGCAAAAGAATTAGCGTCCAAATGTTACGTACGGAATGTAATTTTCTCACATAGAAACTTAAAATTTCGCACGGGCATTGATTATGTCATAAATAAGAAAAGCTAATGGGTCCTAACTCGATTATTCAATTCTATGTGCAAAAGAATTAGCCTTCAAATTTTACGTACGGAATCCAATTTTCTCACATAGAAACTTGAAATTTGGCACGAGTATTGATTATGTCATAAATGGGAAAAGCTAATGGGTCCCAACTCGATTATTCAATTCTATGTGCAAAAGAATTAGCCTCCAAATTTTACGTACGGAATCCAATTTTCTCACATAGAAACTTGAAATTTGGCACGAGCATTGATTATGTCATAAATAGGAAAAGCTAATGGGTCCCAACTCGATTATTCAATTCTATGCGCAAAAGAATTAGCGTCCAAATTTTACGTACACAATCCAATTTTCTCACATAGAAACTTAAAATTTGGCACGGGCATTGAATATGTTCTAAATAGGAAAAACTAATGGGTCCACACTCGATTATTCAATTCTATGCGCAAAAGAATTAGCGTCAAAATTTTACGTACGGAATGTATTTTTCTCACTTCCCAGTGTCATAGAAACGTGAAATTTGGCACTAGCATTGATTGTGTCATAAATAGGAAAAGCTAATGGGTCCCTACTCAATAATTCAATTCTATGTGCAAAAGAATTAGCGTCCAAATTTTATGTACGGAATCCAATTTTCTCACATAGAAACTTGAAATTTGGCACGAGCATTGATTATGTCATAAATAAGAAAAGCTAATGGGTCCTAACTCGATTATTCAATTATATGTGCAAAAGAATTAGCCTTCAAATTTTACGTACAGAATCCAATTTTCTCACATAGAAACTTAAAATTTGGCACGGGCATTGAATATGTTCTAAATAGGAAAAACTAATGGGTCCCAACTCGATTATTCAATTCTATGCGCAAAAGAATTAGCGTCAAAATTTTACGTACGGAATGTATTTTTCTCACTTTCCAGTGTCATAGAAACGTGAAATTTGGCACTAGCATTGATTGTGTCATAAATAGGAAAAGCTAATGGGTCCCTACTTAATAATTCAATTCTATGTGCAAAAGAATTAGCGTCCAAATTTTATGTACGGAATCCAATTTTCTCACATAGAAACTTGAAATTTGGCACGAGCATTGATTATGTCATAAATAGGAAAAGCTAATGGGTCCCAACTCGATTATTCAATTCTATGCGCAAAAGAATTAGCGTCCAAATTTTACGTACAGAATCCAATTTTCTCACATAGAAACGTAAAATTTGGCACGGGCATTGAATATGTCCTAAATAGGAAAAACTAATAGGTCCCAACTCGATTATTCAATTCTATGCGCAAAAGAATTAGCGTCAAAATTTTACGTACGGAATGTATTTTTCTCACTTTCGAGTGCCATAGAAACGTGAAATTTGGCACGAGCATTGATTATGTCATAAATAGGAAAAGCTAATGGGTCCAACTCGATTATTCAATTCTATGTGCAAAAGAATTAGCCTCCAAATTTTATGTACGGAATCCAATTTTCTCACATAGAAACTTGAAATTTGGCACGAGCATTGATTATGTCATAAATAGGAAAAGCTAATGGGTCCCAACTCGATTATTCAATTCTATGCGCAAAAGAATTAGCGTCCAAATTTTACGTACACAATCCAATTTTCTCACATAGAAACTTAAAATTTGGCACGGGCATTGAATATGTTCTAAATAGGAAAAACTAATGGGTCCCAACTAGATTATTCAATTCTATGCGCAAAAGAATTAGCGTCAAAATTTTACGTACGGAATGTATTTTTCTCACTTTCCAGTGTCATAGAAACGTGAAATTTGGCACGAGCATTGATTATGTCAAAAATAGGAAAAGCTAATGGGTCCCAACTCAATTATTCAATTCTATGTGCAAAAGAATTAGCCTCCAAATTTTACGTACGGAATCCAATTTTCTCACATAGAAACTTGAAATTTGGCACGAGCATTGATTATGGCATAAATAGGAAAAGCTAATGGGTCCCAACTCGATTATTCAATTCTATGCGCAAAAGAATTAGCATCAAAATTTTACGTACGGAATGCATTGTTCTCACTTTCCAGTGTCATAGAAACGTGAAATTTGGGACGAGCATTGATTATGTCATAAATAGGAAAAGCTAATGGGTCCAACTCGATTTTTCAATTCTATGTGCAAAAGAATTAGCCTCCAAATTTTATATACGGAATCCAATTTTCTCACATAGAAACTTGAAATTTGGCACGGGCATTGATTATGTCATAAATAGGAAAAGCTAAAGGGTCCCAACTCCGTTATTTAATTCTAGGCACAAAAGAATTAGCGTCCAAGTTTTACGTATGGAATGTAATTTTCTCACATAGAAACTTAAAATTTGGCACGGGCATTGATTTTGTCATAAATAGGAAAAGCTAATGGGTCCCAACTCCGTTATTTAATTCTATGCGCAAAAGAATTAGCGTCCAAATGTTACTTACGGAATGTAATTTTCTCACATAGAAACTTAAAATTTCGCACGGGCATTGATTATGTCATAAATAAGGAAAGCTAATGGGTCCTAACTCGATTATTCAATTCAATGTGCAAAAGAATTAGCCTTCAAATTTTACGTACGGAATCCAATTTTCTCACATAGAAACTTGAAATTTGGCACGAGCATTGATTATGTCATAAATAGGAAAAGCTAATGGGTCCCAACTCGATTATTCAATTCTATGTGCAAAAGAATTAGCCTCCCATTTTTATGTACGGAATCCAATTTTCTCACATAGAAACTTGAAATTTGGCACGAGCATTGATTATGTCATAAATAGGAAAAGCTAATGGGTCCCAACTCGATTATTCAATTCTATGCGCAAAAGAATTAGCGTCCAAATTTTACGTACACAATCCAATTTTCTCACATAGAAACGTAAAATTTGGCACGGGCATTGAATATGTTCTAAATAGGAAAAACTAATGGGTCCCAACTCGATTATTCAATTCTATGCGCAAAAGAGTTAGCGTCAATATTTTACGTACGGAATGTATTTTTCTCACTTTCCAGTGTCATAGAAACGTGAAATTTGGCACGAGCATTGATTATGTCATAAATAGGAAAAGCTAATGGGTCCAACTCGATTATTCAATTCTATGTGCAAAAGAATTAGCCTCCAAATTTTATGTACGGAATCCAATTTTCTCACATAGAAACTTGAAATTTGGCACGAGCATTGATTATGTCATAAATAGGAAAAGCTAATGGGTCCAACTCGATTATTCAATTCTATGTGCAAAAGAATTAGCGTCCAAATTTTACGTACACAATCCAATTTTCTCACATAGAAACTTGAAATTTGGCACGAGCATTGATTATGTCATAAATAGGAAAAGCTAATGGGTCCCAACTCGATTTTTCAATTCTATGTGCAAAAGAATTAGCCTCCAAATTTTATATACGGAATCCAATTTTCTCACATAGAAACTTGAAATTTGGCACGGGCATTGATTATGTCATAAATAGGAAAAGCTAAAGGGTCCCAACTCCGTTATTTAATTCTAGGCACAAAAGAATTAGCGTCCAAGTTTTACGTATGGAATGTAATTTTCTCACATAGAAACTTAAAATTTGGCACGGGCATTGATTTTGTCATAAATAGGAAAAGCTAATGGGTCCCAACTCCGTTATTTAATTCTATGCGCAAAAGAATTAGCGTCCAAATGTTACTTACGGAATGTAATTTTCTCACATAGAAACTTAAAATTTCGCACGGGCATTGATTATGTCATAAATAAGGAAAGCTAATGGGTCCTAACTCGATTATTCAATTCAATGTGCAAAAGAATTAGCCTTCAAATTTTACGTACGGAATCCAATTTTCTCACATAGAAACTTGAAATTTGGCACGAGCATTGATTATGTCATAAATAGGAAAAGCTAATGGGTCCCAACTCGATTATTCAATTCTATGTGCAAAAGAATTAGCCTCCCATTTTTACGTACGGAATCCAATTTTCTCACATAGAAACTTGAAATTTGGCACGAGCATTGATTATGTCATAAATAGGAAAAGCTAATGGGTCCCAACTCGATTATTCAATTCTATGCGCAAAAGAATTAGCGTCCAAATTTTACGTACACAATCCAATTTTCTCACATAGAAACTTAAAATGTGGCACGGGCATTGAATATGTTCTAAATAGGAAAAGCTAATGGGTCCCAACTCGATTATTCAATTCTATGCGCAAAAGAATTAGCGTTAAAATTTTACGTACGGAATGTATTGTTCTCACTTTCCAGTGTCATAGAAACGTGAAATTTGGCACGAGCATTGATTGTGTCATAAATAGGAAAAGCTAATGGGTCCCTACTCAATAATTCAATTCTATGTGCAAAAGAATTAGCGTCCAAATTTTATGTACGGAATCCAATTTTCTCACATAGAAACTTGAAATTTGGCACGAGCATTGATTATGTCATAAATAAGAAAAGCTAATGGGTCCTAACTCGATTATTCAATTCTATGTGCAAAAGAATTAGCCTTCAAATTTTACGTACGGAATCCAATTTTCTCACATAGAAACTTGAAATTTGGCACGAGCATTGATTATGTCATAAATAGGAAAAGCTAATGGGTCCCAACTCGATTATTCAATTCTATGTGCAAAAGAATTAGCCTCCCATTTTTACGTACGGAATCCAATTTTCTCACATAGAAACTTGAAATTTGGCACGAGCATTGATTATGTCATAAATAGGAAAAGCTAATGGGTCCCAACTCGATTATTCAATTCTATGCGCAAAAGAATTAGCGTCCAAATTTTACGTACACAATCCAATTTTCTCACATAGAAACGTAAAATTTGGCACGGGCATTGTATATGTTCTAAATAGGAAAAACTAATGGGTCCCAACTCGATTATTCAATTCTATGCGCAAAAGAGTTAGCGTCAAAATTTTACGAACGGAATGTATTTTTCTCACTTTCCAGTGTCATAGAAACATGAAATTTGGCACGAGCATTGATTATGTCATAAATAGGAAAAGCTAATGGGTCCAACTCGATTATTCAATTCTATGTGCAAAAGAATTAGCCTCCAAATTTTATGTACGGAATCCAATTTTCTCACATAGAAACTTGAAATTTGGCACGAGCATTGATTATGTCATAAATAGGAAAAGCTAATGGGTCCCAACTCGATTATTCAATTCTATGCGCAAAAGAATTAGCGTCCAAATTTTACGTACACAATCCAATTTTCTCACATAGAAACTTAAAATTTGGCACGGGCATTGAATATGTTCTAAATAGGAAAAACTAATGGGTCCCAACTCGATTATTCAATTCTATGCGCAAAAGAATTAGCGTCAAAATTTAACGTACGGAATGCATTGTTCTCACTTTCCAGTGTCATAGAAATGTGAAATTTGGCACGAGCATTGATTATGTCATAAATAGGAAAAGCTAATGGGTCCCAACTCGATTTTTCAATTCTATGTGCAAAAGAATTAGCCTCCAAATTTTATGTACGGAATCCAATTTTCTCACATAGAAACTTGAAATTTGGCACGGGCATTGATTATGTCATAAATAGGAAAAGCTAAAGGGTCCTAACTCGATTATTCAATTCTATGTGCAAAAGAATTAGCGTCAAAATTTAACGTACGGAATGCATTGTTCTCACTTTCCAGTGTCATAGAAATGTGAAATTTGGCACGAGCATTGATTATGTCATAAATAGGAAAAGCTAATGGGTCCCAACTCGATTTTTCAATTCTATGTGCAAAAGAATTAGCCTCCAAATTTTATGTACGGAATCCAATTTTCTCACATAGAAACTTGAAATTTGGCACGGGCATTGATTATGTCATAAATAGGAAAAGCTAAAGGGTCCCAACTCCGTTATTTAATTCTAGGCACAAAAGAATTAGCGTCCAAGTTTTACGTATGGAATGTAATTTTCTCACATAGAAACTTAAAATTTGGCACGGGCATTGATTTTGTCATAAATAGGAAAAGCTAATGGGTCCCAACTCCGTTATTTAATTCTATGCGCAAAAGAATTAGCGTCCAAATGTTACGTACGGAATGTAATTTTCTCACATAGAAACTTAAAATTTGGCACGGGCATTGATTATGTCATAAATAAGAAAAGCTAATGGGTCCTAACTCGATTATTCAATTCTATGTGCAAAAGAATTAGCCTTCAAATTTTACGTACGGAATCCAATTTTCTCACATGGAAACTTGAAATTTGGCGCGAGCATTGATTATGTCATAAATAGGAAAAGCTAATGGGTCCCAACTCGATTATTCAATTCTATGTGCAAAAGAATTAGCCTCCAAATTTTATATACGGAATCCAATTTTCTCACATAGAAACTTGAAATTTGGCACGGGCATTGATTATGTCATAAATAGGAAAAGCTAAAGGGTCCCAACTCCGTTATTTAATTCTAGGCACAAAAGAATTAGCGTCCAAGTTTTACGTATGGAATGTAATTTTCTCACATAGAAACTTAAAATTTGGCACGGGCATTGATTTTGTCATAAATAGGAAAAGCTAATGGGTCCCAACTCCGTTATTTAATTCTATGCGCAAAAGAATTAGCGTCCAAATGTTACTTACGGAATGTAATTTTCTCACATAGAAACTTAAAATTTTGCACGGGCATTGATTATGTCATAAATAAGAAAAGCTAATGGGTCCTAACTCGATTATTCAATTCTATGTGCAAAAGAATTAGCCTTCAAATTTTACGTACGGAATCCAATTTTCTCACATAGAAACTTGAAATTTGGCACGAGCATTGATTATGTCATAAATAGGAAAAGCTAATGGGTCCCAACTCGATTATTCAATTCTATGTGCAAAAGAATTAGCCTCCAAATTTTACGTACGGAATCCAATTTTCTCACATAGAAACTTGAAATTTGGCACGAGCATTGATTATGTCATAAATAGGAAAAGCTAATGGTTCCCAACTCGATTATTCAATTCTATGCGCAAAAGAATTAGCGTCCAAATTTTACGTGCACAATCCAATTTTCTCACATAGAAACGTAAAACTTGGCACGGGCTTTGAATATGTTCTAAATAGGAAAAACTAATGGGTCCCAACTCGATTATTCAATTCTATGCGCAAAAGAATTAGCGCCAAATTTTTACGTACAGAATGTATTTTTCTCACTTTCCAGTGTCATAGAAACGTGAAATTTGGCACTAGCATTGATTATGTCATAAATAGGAAAAGCTAATGGGTCCAACTCGATTATTCAATTCTATGTGCAAAAGAATTAGCGTCCAAATTTTACGTACGGAATCCAATTTTCTCACATAGAAACTTGAAATTTGGCACGAGCATTGATTATGTCATAAATAGGAAAAGCTAATGGGTCCCAACTCGATTTTTCAATTCTATGTGCAAAAGAATTAGCCTCCAAATTTTTTGTACGGAATCCAATTTTCTCACATAGAAACTTGAAATTTGGCACGGGCATTGATTATGTCATAAATAGGAAAAGCTAAAGGGTCCCAACTCCGTTATTTAATTCTAGGCACAAAAGAATTAGCGTCCAAGTTTTACGTATGGAATGTAATTTTCTCACATAGAAACTTAAAATTTGGCACGGGCATTGATTATGTCATAAATAGGAAAAGCTAATGGGTCCCAACTCCGTTATTTAATTCTATGCGCAAAACAATTAGCGTCCAAATTTTACGTACACAATCCAATTTTCTCACATTGAAACTTAAAATTTGGCACGGGCATTGAATATGTTCTAAATAGGAAAAACTAATGGGTCCCAACTCGATTATTCAATTCTATGCGCAAAAGAATTAGCGTCAAAATTTTACGTACGGAATGTATTTTTCTCACTTTCCAGTGTCATAGAAACGTGAAATTTGGCACGAGCATTGATTATGTCATAAATAGGAAAAGCTAATGGGTCCTAACTCGATTTTTCAATTCTATGTGCAAAAGAATTAGCGTCAAAATTTAACGTACGGAATGCATTGTTCTCACTTTCCAGTGTCATAGAAACGTGAAATTTGGCACGAGCATTGATTATGTCATAAATAGGAAAAGCTAATGGGTCCCAACTCGATTTTTCAATTCTATGTGCAAAAGAATTAGCCTCCAAATTTTATGTACGGAATCCAATTTTCTCACATAGAAACTTGAAATTTGGCACGGGCATTGATTATGTCATAAATAGGAAAAGCTAAAGGGTCCCAACTCCGTTATTTAATTCTAGGCACAAAAGAATTAGCGTCCAAGTTTTACGTATGGAATGTAATTTTCTCACATAGAAACTTAAAATTTGGCACGGGCATTGATTTTGTCATAAATAGGAAAAGCTAATGGGTCCCAACTCCGTTATTTAATTCTATGCGCAAAAGAATTAGCGTCCAAATGTTACGTACGGAATGTAATTTTCTCACATAGAAACTTAAAATTTGGCACGGGCATTGATTATGTCATAAATAAGAAAAGCTAATGGGTCCTAACTCGATTATTCAATTCTATGTGCAAAATAATTAGCCTTCAAATTTTACGTACGGAATCCATTTTTCTCACATGGAAACTTGAAATTTGGCGCGAGCATTGATTATGTCATAAATAGGAAAAGCTAATGGGTCCCAACTCGATTATTCAATTCTATGTGCAAAAGAATTAGCCTCCAAATTTTACGTAGGGAATCCAATTTTCTCACATAGAAACTTGAAATTTGGCACGAGCATTGATTATGTCATAAATAGGAAAAGCTAATGGGTCCCAACTCGATTATTCAATTCTATGCGCAAAAGAATTAGCGCCCAAATTTTACGTACACAATCCAATTTTCTCACATAGAAACGTAAAATTTGGCACGGGCATTGAATATGTTCTAAATAGGAAAAACTAAGGGGTCCCAACTCGATTATTCAATTCTATGCGCAAAAGAGTTAGCGTCAAAATTTTACATACGGAATGTATTTTTCTCACTTTCCAGTGTCATAGAAACGTGAAATTTGGCACGAGCATTGATTATGTCATAAATAGGAAAAGCTAATGGGTCCAACTCGATTATTCAATTCTATGTGCAAAAGAATTAGCCTCCAAATTTTATGTACGGAATCCATTTTTCTCACATAGAAACTTGAAATTTGGCACGAGTATTGATTATGTCATAAATAGGAAAAGCTAATGGGTCCCAACTCGATTATTCAATTCTATGCGCAAAAGAATTAGCGTCCAAATTTTACGTACAGAATCCAATTTTCTCACATAGAAACGTAAAATTTGGCACGGGCATTGAATATGTCCTAAATAGGAAAAACTAATAGGTCCCAACTCGATTATTCAATTCTATGCGCAAAAAAATTAGCGTCAAAATTTTACGTACGGAATGTATTTTTCTCACTTTCGAGTGTCATAGAAACGTGAAATTTGGCACGAGCATTGATTATGTCATAAATAGGAAAAGCTAATGGGTCCAACTCGATTATTCAATTCTATGTGCAAAAGAATTAGCCTCCAAATTTTATGTACGGAATCCAATTTTCTCACATAGAAACTTGAAATTTGGCACGAGCATTGATTATGTCATAAATAGGAAAAGCTAATGGGTCCCAACTCGATTATTCAATTCTATGCGCAAAAGAATTAGCGTCCAAATTTTACGTACACAATCTAATTTTCTCACATAGAAACTTAAAATTTGGCACGGGCATTGAATATGTTCTAAATAGGAAAAACTAATGGGTCCCAATTCGATTATTCAATTCTATGCGCAAAAGAATTAGCGTCAAAATTTTACGTACGGAATGTATTTTTCTCACTTTCCAGTGTCATAGAAACGTGAAATTTGGCACGAGCATTGATTATGTCAAAAATAGGAAAAGCTAATGGGTCCCAACTCGATTATTCAATTCTATGTGCAAAAGAATTAGCCTCCAAATTTTACATACGGAATCCAATTTTCTCACATAGAAACTTGAAATTTGGCACGGGCATTGATTATGTCATAAATAGGAAAAGCTAAAGGGTCCCAACTCGATTATTCAATTGTATGCGCAAAAGAATTAGCGTCAAAATTTTACGTACGGAATGCATTGTTCTCACTTTCCAGTGTCATAGAAACGTGAAATTTGGCATGAGCATTGATTACGTCATTAATAGGAAAAGCTAATGGGTCCCAACTCGATTTTTCAATTCTATGTGCAAAAGAATTAGCCTCCAAATTTTATATACGGAATCCAATTTTCTCACATAGAAACTTGAAATTTGGCACGGGCATTGATTATGTCATAAATAGGAAAAGCTAAAGGGTCCCAACTCCGTTATTTAATTCTAGGCACAAAAGAATTAGCGTCAAAATTTTACGTACGGAATGCATTGTTCTCACTTTCCAGTGTCATAGAAACGTGAAATTTGGCATGAGCATTGATTACGTCATTAATAGGAAAAGCTAATGGGTCCCAACTCGATTTTTCAATTCTATGTGCAAAAGAATTAGCCTCCAAATTTTATATACGGAATCCAATTTTCTCACATAGAAACTTGAAATTTGGCACGGGCATTGATTATGTCATAAATAGGAAAAGCTAAAGGGTCCCAACTCCGTTATTTAATTCTAGGCACAAAAGAATTAGCGTCCAAGTTTTACGTATGGAATGTAATTTTCTCACATAGAAACTTAAAATTTGGCACGGGCATTGATTTTGTCATAAATAGGAAAAGCTAAAGGGTCCCAACTCCGTTATTTAATTCTATGCGCAAAAGAATTAGCGTCCAAATGTTACTTACGGAATGTAATTTTCTCACATAGAAACTTAAAATTTCGCACGGGCATTGATTATGTCATAAATAAGAAAAGCTAATGGGTCCTAACTCGATTATTCAATTCTATGTCCAAAAGAATTAGCCTTCAAATTTTACGTACGGAATCCAATTTTCTCACATAGAAACTTGAAATTTGGCACGAGCATTGATTATGTCATAAATAGGAAAAGCTAACGGGTCCCAACTCGATTATTCAATTCTATGTGCAAAAGAATTAGCCTCCCATTTTTACGTACGGAATCCAATTTTCTCACATAGAAACTTGAAATTTGGCACGAGCATTGATTATGTCATAAATAGGAAAAGCTAATGGGTCCCAACTCGATTATTCAATTCTATGCGCAAAAGAATTAGCGTCCAAATTTTACGTACACAATCCAATTTTCTCACATAGAAACGTAAAATTTGGCACGGGCATTGAATATGTTCTAAATAGGAAAAACTAATGGGTCCTAACTCGATTATTCAATTCTATGCGCAAAAGAGTTAGCGTCAAAATTTTACGAACGGAATGTATTTTTCTCACTTTCCAGTGTCATAGAAACATGAAATTTGGCACGAGCATTGATTATGTCATAAATAGGAAAAGCTAATGGGTCCAACTCGATTATTCAATTCTATGTGCAAAAGAATTAGCCTCCAAATTTTATGTACGGAATCCAATTTTCTCACATAGAAACTTGAAATTTGGCACGAGCATTGATTATGTCATAAATAGGAAAAGCTAATGGGTCCCAACTCGATTATTCAATTCTATGCGCAAAAGAATTAGCGTCCAAATTTTACGTACACAATCCAATTTTCTCACATAGAAACTTAAAATTTGGCACGGGCATTGAATATGTTCTAAATAGGAAAAACTAATGGGTCCCAACTCGATTATTCAATTCTATGCGCAAAAGAATTAGCGTCAAAATTTTACGTACGGAATGTATTTTTCTCACTTTCCAGTGTCATAGAAACGTGAAATTTGGCACGAGCATTGATTATGTCATAAATAGGAAAAGCTAATGGGTCCTAACTCGATTATTCAATTCTATGTGCAAAAGAATTAGCGTCAAAATTTAACGTACGGAATGCATTGTTCTCACTTTCCAGTGTCATAGAAATGTGAAATTTGGCACGAGCATTGATTATGTCATAAATAGGAAAAGCTAATGGGTCCCAACTCGATTTTTCAATTCTATGTGCAAAAGAATTAGCCTCCAAATTTTATGTACGGAATCCAATTTTCTCACATAGAAACTTGAAATTTGGCACGGGCATTGATTATGTCATAAATA
Source organism: Eleutherodactylus coqui (assembly GCF_035609145.1). NCBI lineage: Eukaryota > Metazoa > Chordata > Amphibia > Anura > Eleutherodactylidae > Eleutherodactylus > Eleutherodactylus coqui. The sequence continues at coordinate 26,968,898 of NC_089844.1, read as the reverse complement.
GGAAAAGCTAAAGGGTCCCAACTCCGTTATTTAATTCTAGGCACAAAAGAATTAGCGTCCAAGTTTTACGTATGGAATGTAATTTTCTCACATAGAAACTTAAAATTTGGCACGGGCATTGATTTTGTCATAAATAGGAAAAGCTAATGGGTCCCAACTCCGTTATTTAATTCTATGCGCAAAAGAATTAGCGTCCAAATGTTACTTACGGAATGTAATTTTCTCACATAGAAACTTAAAATTTTGCACGGGCATTGATTATGTCATAAATAAGAAAAGCTAATGGGTCCTAACTCGATTATTCAATTCTATGTGCAAAAGAATTAGCCTTCAAATTTTACGTACGGAATCCAATTTTCTCACATAGAAACTTGAAATTTGGCACGAGCATTGATTATGTCATAAATAGGAAAAGCTAATGGGTCCCAACTCGATTATTCAATTCTATGTGCAAAAGAATTAGCCTCCAAATTTTACGTACGGAATCCAATTTTCTCACATAGAAACTTGAAATTTGGCACGAGCATTGATTATGTCATAAATAGGAAAAGCTAATGGTTCCCAACTCGATTATTCAATTCTATGCGCAAAAGAATTAGCGTCCAAATTTTACGTGCACAATCCAATTTTCTCACATAGAAACGTAAAACTTGGCACGGGCTTTGAATATGTTCTAAATAGGAAAAACTAATGGGTCCCAACTCGATTATTCAATTCTATGCGCAAAAGAATTAGCGTCAAAATTTTACGTACAGAATGTATTTTTCTCACTTTCCAGTGTCATAGAAACGTGAAATTTGGCACTAGCATTGATTATGTCATAAATAGGAAAAGCTAATGGGTCCAACTCGATTATTCAATTCTATGTGCAAAAGAATTAGCGTCCAAATTTTACGTACGGAATCCAATTTTCTCACATAGAAACTTGAAATTTGGCACGAGCATTGATTATGTCATAAATAGGAAAAGCTAATGGGTCCCAACTCGATTTTTCAATTCTATGTGCAAAAGAATTAGCCTCCAAATTTTTTGTACGGAATCCAATTTTCTCACATAGAAACTTGAAATTTGGCACGGGCATTGATTATGTCATAAATAGGAAAAGCTAAAGGGTCCCAACTCCGTTATTTAATTCTAGGCACAAAAGAATTAGCGTCCAAGTTTTACGTATGGAATGTAATTTTCTCACATAGAAACTTAAAATTTGGCACGGGCATTGATTATGTCATAAATAGGAAAAGCTAATGGGTCCCAACTCCGTTATTTAATTCTATGCGCAAAACAATTAGCGTCCAAATTTTACGTACACAATCCAATTTTCTCACATTGAAACTTAAAATTTGGCACGGGCATTGAATATGTTCTAAATAGGAAAAACTAATGGGTCCCAACTCGATTATTCAATTCTATGCGCAAAAGAATTAGCGTCAAAATTTTACGTACGGAATGTATTTTTCTCACTTTCCAGTGTCATAGAAACGTGAAATTTGGCACGAGCATTGATTATGTCATAAATAGGAAAAGCTAATGGGTCCTAACTCGATTTTTCAATTCTATGTGCAAAAGAATTAGCGTCAAAATTTAACGTACGGAATGCATTGTTCTCACTTTCCAGTGTCATAGAAACGTGAAATTTGGCACGAGCATTGATTATGTCATAAATAGGAAAAGCTAATGGGTCCCAACTCGATTTTTCAATTCTATGTGCAAAAGAATTAGCCTCCAAATTTTATGTACGGAATCCAATTTTCTCACATAGAAACTTGAAATTTGGCACGGGCATTGATTATGTCATAAATAGGAAAAGCTAAAGGGTCCCAACTCCGTTATTTAATTCTAGGCACAAAAGAATTAGCGTCCAAGTTTTACGTATGGAATGTAATTTTCTCACATAGAAACTTAAAATTTGGCACGGGCATTGATTTTGTCATAAATAGGAAAAGCTAATGGGTCCCAACTCCGTTATTTAATTCTATGCGCAAAAGAATTAGCGTCCAAATGTTACGTACGGAATGTAATTTTCTCACATAGAAACTTAAAATTTGGCACGGGCATTGATTATGTCATAAATAAGAAAAGCTAATGGGTCCTAACTCGATTATTCAATTCTATGTGCAAAATAATTAGCCTTCAAATTTTACGTACGGAATCCAATTTTCTCACATGGAAACTTGAAATTTGGCGCGAGCATTGATTATGTCATAAATAGGAAAAGCTAATGGGTCCCAACTCGATTATTCAATTCTATGTGCAAAAGAATTAGCCTCCAAATTTTACGTAGGGAATCCAATTTTCTCACATAGAAACTTGAAATTTGGCACGAGCATTGATTATGTCATAAATAGGAAAAGCTAATGGGTCCCAACTCGATTATTCAATTCTATGCGCAAAAGAATTAGCGCCCAAATTTTACGTACACAATCCAATTTTCTCACATAGAAACGTAAAATTTGGCACGGGCATTGAATATGTTCTAAATAGGAAAAACTAAGGGGTCCCAACTCGATTATTCAATTCTATGCGCAAAAGAGTTAGCGTCAAAATTTTACATACGGAATGTATTTTTCTCACTTTCCAGTGTCATAGAAACGTGAAATTTGGCACGAGCATTGATTATGTCATAAATAGGAAAAGCTAATGGGTCCAACTCGATTATTCAATTCTATGTGCAAAAGAATTAGCCTCCAAATTTTATGTACGGAATCCATTTTTCTCACATAGAAACTTGAAATTTGGCACGAGTATTGATTATGTCATAAATAGGAAAAGCTAATGGGTCCCAACTCGATTATTCAATTCTATGCGCAAAAGAATTAGCGTCCAAATTTTACGTACAGAATCCAATTTTCTCACATAGAAACGTAAAATTTGGCACGGGCATTGAATATGTCCTAAATAGGAAAAACTAATAGGTCCCAACTCGATTATTCAATTCTATGCGCAAAAAAATTAGCGTCAAAATTTTACGTACGGAATGTATTTTTCTCACTTTCGAGTGTCATAGAAACGTGAAATTTGGCACGAGCATTGATTATGTCATAAATAGGAAAAGCTAATGGGTCCAACTCGATTATTCAATTCTATGTGCAAAAGAATTAGCCTCCAAATTTTATGTACGGAATCCAATTTTCTCACATAGAAACTTGAAATTTGGCACGAGCATTGATTATGTCATAAATAGGAAAAGCTAATGGGTCCCAACTCGATTATTCAATTCTATGCGCAAAAGAATTAGCGTCCAAATTTTACGTACACAATCCAATTTTCTCACATAGAAACTTAAAATTTGGCACGGGCATTGAATATGTTCTAAATAGGAAAAACTAATGGGTCCCAATTCGATTATTCAATTCTATGCGCAAAAGAATTAGCGTCAAAATTTTACGTACGGAATGTATTTTTCTCACTTTCCAGTGTCATAGAAACGTGAAATTTGGCACGAGCATTGATTATGTCAAAAATAGGAAAAGCTAATGGGTCCCAACTCGATTATTCAATTCTATGTGCAAAAGAATTAGCCTCCAAATTTTACATACGGAATCCAATTTTCTCACATAGAAACTTCAAATTTGGCACGAGCATTGATTATGGCATAAATAGGAAAAGCTAATGGGTCCCAACTCGATTATTCAATTCTATGCGCAAAAGAATTAGCGTCCAAATTTTACGTACACAATCCAATTTTCTCACATAGAAACTTAAAATTTGGCACGGGCATTGAATATGTTCTAAATAGGAAAAACTAATGGGTCCCAACTCGATTATTCAATTCTATGCGCAAAAGAATTAGCGTCAAAATTTTACGTACGGAATGCATTGTTCTCACTTTCCAGTGTCATAGAAACGTGAAATTTGGCATGAGCATTGATTACGTCATTAATAGGAAAAGCTAATGGGTCCCAACTCGATTTTTCAATTCTATGTGCAAAAGAATTAGCCTCCAAATTTTATATACGGAATCCAATTTTCTCACATAGAAACTTGAAATTTGGCACGGGCATTGATTATGTCATAAATAGGAAAAGCTAAAGGGTCCCAACTCCGTTATTTAATTCTAGGCACAAAAGAATTAGCGTCCAAGTTTTACGTATGGAATGTAATTTTCTCACATAGAAACTTAAAATTTGGCACGGGCATTGATTTTGTCATAAATAGGAAAAGCTAATGGGTCCCAACTCCGTTATTTAATTCTATGCGCAAAAGAATTAGCGTCCAAATGTTACTTACGGAATGTAATTTTCTCACATAGAAACTTAAAATTTCGCACGGGCATTGATTATGTCATAAATAAGAAAAGCTAATGGGTCCTAACTCGATTATTCAATTCTATGTCCAAAAGAATTAGCCTTCAAATTTTACGTACGGAATCCAATTTTCTCACATAGAAACTTGAAATTTGGCACGAGCATTGATTATGTCATAAATAGGAAAAGCTAACGGGTCCCAACTCGATTATTCAATTCTATGTGCAAAAGAATTAGCCTCCCATTTTTACGTACGGAATCCAATTTTCTCACATAGAAACTTGAAATTTGGCACGAGCATTGATTATGTCATAAATAGGAAAAGCTAATGGGTCCCAACTCGATTATTCAATTCTATGCGCAAAAGAATTAGCGTCCAAATTTTACGTACACAATCCAATTTTCTCACATAGAAACGTAAAATTTGGCACGGGCATTGAATATGTTCTAAATAGGAAAAACTAATGGGTCCCAACTCGATTATTCAATTCTATGCGCAAAAGAGTTAGCGTCAAAATTTTACGAACGGAATGTATTTTTCTCACTTTCCAGTGTCATAGAAACATGAAATTTGGCACGAGCATTGATTATGTCATAAATAGGAAAAGCTAATGGGTCCAACTCGATTATTCAATTCTATGTGCAAAAGAATTAGCCTCCAAATTTTATGTACGGAATCCAATTTTCTCACATAGAAACTTGAAATTTGGCACGAGCATTGATTATGTCATAAATAGGAAAAGCTAATGGGTCCCAACTCGATTATTCAATTCTATGCGCAAAAGAATTAGCGTCCAAATTTTACGTACACAATCCAATTTTCTCACATAGAAACTTAAAATTTGGCACGGGCATTGAATATGTTCTAAATAGGAAAAACTAATGGGTCCCAACTCGATTATTCAATTCTATGCGCAAAAGAATTAGCGTCAAAATTTTACGTACGGAATGTATTTTTCTCACTTTCCAGTGTCATAGAAACGTGAAATTTGGCACGAGCATTGATTATGTCATAAATAGGAAAAGCTAATGGGTCCTAACTCGATTATTCAATTCTATGTGCAAAAGAATTAGCGTCAAAATTTAACGTACGGAATGCATTGTTCTCACTTTCCAGTGTCATAGAAATGTGAAATTTGGCACGAGCATTGATTATGTCATAAATAGGAAAAGCTAATGGGTCCCAACTCGATTTTTCAATTCTATGTGCAAAAGAATTAGCCTCCAAATTTTATGTACGGAATCCAATTTTCTCACATAGAAACTTGAAATTTGGCACGGGCATTGATTATGTCATAAATAGGAAAAGCTAAAGGGTCCCAACTCCGTTATTTAATTCTAGGCACAAAAGAATTAGCGTCCAAGTTTTACGTATGGAATGTAATTTTCTCACATAGAAACTTAAAATTTGGCACGGGCATTGATTTTGTCATAAATAGGAAAAGCTAATGGGTCCCAACTCCGTTATTTAATTCTATGCGCAAAAGAATTAGCGCCCAAATGTTACGTACGGAATGTAATTTTCTCACATAGAAACTTAAAATTTGGCACGGGCATTGATTATGTCATAAATAAGAAAAGCTAATGGGTCCTAACTCGATTATTCAATTCTATGTGCAAAAGAATTAGCCTTCAAATTTTACGTACGGAATCCAATTTTCTCACATGGAAACTTGAAATTTGGCGCGAGCATTGATTATGTCATAAATAGGAAAAGCTAATGGGTCCCAACTCGATTATTCAATTCTATGTGCAAAAGAATTAGCCTCCAAATTTTATATACGGAATCCAATTTTCTCACATAGAAACTTGAAATTTGGCACGGGCATTGATTATGTCATAAATAGGAAAAGCTAATGGGTCCCAACTCGATTTTTCAATTCTATGTGCAAAAGAATTAGCCTCCAAATTTTATGTACGGAATCCAATTTTCTCACATAGAAACTTGAAATTTGGCACGGGCATTGATTATGTCATAAATAGGAAAAGCTAATGGGTCCCAACTCCGTTATTTAATTCTATGCGCAAAAGAATTAGCGTCCAAATGTTACGTACGGAATGTAATTTTCTCACATAGAAACTTAAAATTTGGCACGGGCATTGATTATGTCATAAATAAGAAAAGCTAATGGGTCCTAACTCGATTATTCAATTCTATGTGCAAAAGAATTAGCCTTCAAATTTTACGTACGGAATCCAATTTTCTCACATGGAAACTTGAAATTTGGCGCGAGCATTGATTATGTCATAAATAGGAAAAGCTAATGGGTCCCAACTCGATTATTCAATTCTATGTGCAAAAGAATTAGCCTCCAAATTTTACGTAGGGAATCCAATTTTCTCACATAGAAACTTGAAATTTGGCACGAGCATTGATTATGTCATAAATAGGAAAAGCTAATGGGTCCCAACTCGATTATTCAATTCTATGCGCAAAAGAATTAGCGCCCAAATTTTACGTACACAATCCAATTTTCTCACATAGAAACGTAAAATTTGGCACGGGCATTGAATATGTTCTAAATAGGAAAAACTAAGGGGTCCCAACTCGATTATTCAATTCTATGCGCAAAAGAGTTAGCGTCAAAATTTTACATACGGAATGTATTTTTCTCACTTTCCAGTGTCATAGAAACGTGAAATTTGGCACGAGCATTGATTATGTCATAAATAGGAAAAGCTAATGGGTCCAACTCGATTATTCAATTCTATGTGCAAAAGAATTAGCCTCCAAATTTTATGTACGGAATCCATTTTTCTCACATAGAAACTTGAAATTTGGCACGAGTATTGATTATGTCATAAATAGGAAAAGCTAATGGGTCCCAACTCGATTATTCAATTCTATGCGCAAAAGAATTAGCGTCCAAATTTTACGTACAGAATCCAATTTTCTCACATAGAAACGTAAAATTTGGCACGGGCATTGAATATGTCCTAAATAGGAAAAACTAATAGGTCCCAACTCGATTATTCAATTCTATGCGCAAAAAAATTAGCGTCAAAATTTTACGTACGGAATGTATTTTTCTCACTTTCGAGTGTCATAGAAACGTGAAATTTGGCACGAGCATTGATTATGTCATAAATAGGAAAAGCTAATGGGTCCAACTCGATTATTCAATTCTATGTGCAAAAGAATTAGCCTCCAAATTTTATGTACGGAATCCAATTTTCTCACATAGAAACTTGAAATTTGGCACGAGCATTGATTATGTCATAAATAGGAAAAGCTAATGGGTCCCAACTCGATTATTCAATTCTATGCGCAAAAGAATTAGTGTCCAAATTTTACGTACACAATCCAATTTTCTCACATAGAAACTTAAAATTTGGCACGGGCATTGAATATGTTCTAAATAGGAAAAACTAATGGGTCCCAACTCGATTATTCAATTCTATGCGCAAAAGAATTAGCGTCAAAATTTTACGTACGGAATGCATTGTTCTCACTTTCCAGTGTCATAGAAACGTGAAATTTGGCATGAGCATTGATTACGTCATTAATAGGAAAAGCTAATGGGTCCCAACTCGATTTTTCAATTCTATGTGCAAAAGAATTAGCCTCCAAATTTTATATATGGAATCCAATTTTCTCACATAGAAACTTGAAATTTGGCACGGGCATTGATTATGTCATAAATAGGAAAAGCTAAAGGGTCCCAACTCCGTTATTTAATTCTAGGCACAAAAGAATTAGCGTCCAAGTTTTACGTATGGAATGTAATTTTCTCACATAGAAACTTAAAATTTGGCACGGGCATTGATTTTGTCATAAATAGGAAAAGCTAAAGGGTCCCAACTCCGTTATTTAATTCTATGCGCAAAAGAATTAGCGTCCAAATGTTACTTACGGAATGTAATTTTCTCACATAGAAACTTAAAATTTCGCACGGGCATTGATTATGTCATAAATAAGAAAAGCTAATGGGTCCTAACTCGATTATTCAATTCTATGTCCAAAAGAATTAGCCTTCAAATTTTACGTACGGAATCCAATTTTCTCACATAGAAACTTGAAATTTGGCACGAGCATTGATTATGTCATAAATAGGAAAAGCTAACGGGTCCCAACTCGATTATTCAATTCTATGTGCAAAAGAATTAGCCTCCCATTTTTACGTACGGAATCCAATTTTCTCACATAGAAACTTGAAATTTGGCACGAGCATTGATTATGTCATAAATAGGAAAAGCTAATGGGTCCCAACTCGATTATTCAATTCTATGCGCAAAAGAATTAGCGTCCAAATTTTACGTACACAATCCAATTTTCTCACATAGAAACGTAAAATTTGGCACGGGCATTGAATATGTTCTAAATAGGAAAAACTAATGGGTCCCAACTCGATTATTCAATTCTATGCGCAAAAGAGTTAGCGTCAAAATTTTACGAACGGAATGTATTTTTCTCACTTTCCAGTGTCATAGAAACATGAAATTTGGCACGAGCATTGATTATGTCATAAATAGGAAAAGCTAATGGGTCCAACTCGATTATTCAATTCTATGTGCAAAAGAATTAGCCTCCAAATTTTATGTACGGAATCCAATTTTCTCACATAGAAACTTGAAATTTGGCACGAGCATTGATTATGTCATAAATAGGAAAAGCTAATGGGTCCCAACTCGATTATTCAATTCTATGCGCAAAAGAATTAGCGTCCAAATTTTACGTACACAATCCAATTTTCTCACATAGAAACTTAAAATTTGGCACGGGCATTGAATATGTTCTAAATAGGAAAAACTAATGGGTCCCAACTCGATTATTCAATTCTATGCGCAAAAGAATTAGCGTCAAAATTTTACGTACGGAATGTATTTTTCTCACTTTCCAGTGTCATAGAAACGTGAAATTTGGCACGAGCATTGATTATGTCATAAATAGGAAAAGCTAATGGGTCCTAACTCGATTATTCAATTCTATGTGCAAAAGAATTAGCGTCAAAATTTAACGTACGGAATGCATTGTTCTCACTTTCCAGTGTCATAGAAATGTGAAATTTGGCACGAGCATTGATTATGTCATAAATAGGAAAAGCTAATGGGTCTCAACTCGATTTTTCAATTCTATGTGCAAAAGAATTAGCCTCCAAATTTTATGTACGGAATCCAATTTTCTCACATAGAAACTTGAAATTTGGCACGGGCATTGATTATGTCATAAATAGGAAAAGCTAAAGGGTCCCAACTCCGTTATTTAATTCTAGGCACAAAAGAATTAGCGTCCAAGTTTTACGTATGGAATGTAATTTTCTCACATAGAAACTTAAAATTTGGCACGGGCATTGATTTTGTCATAAATAGGAAAAGCTAATGGGTCCCAACTCCGTTATTTAATTCTATGCGCAAAAGAATTAGCGCCCAAATGTTACGTACGGAATGTAATTTTCTCACATAGAAACTTAAAATTTGGTACGGGCATTGATTATGTCATAAATAAGAAAAGCTAATGGGTCCTAACTCGATTATTCAATTCTATGTGCAAAAGAATTAGCCTTCAAATTTTACGTACGGAATCCAATTTTCTCACATGGAAACTTGAAATTTGGCGCGAGCATTGATTATGTCATAAATAGGAAAAGCTAATGGGTCCCAACTCGATTATTCAATTCTATGTGCAAAAGAATTAGCCTCCAAATTTTATATACGGAATCCAATTTTCTCACATAGAAACTTGAAATTTGGCACGGGCATTGATTATGTCATAAATAGGAAAAGCTAAAGGGTCCCAACTCCATTATTTAATTCTAGGCACAAAAGAATTAGCGTCCAAGTTTTACGTATGGAATGTAATTTTCTCACATAGAAACTTAAAATTTGGCACGGGCATTGATTTTGTCATAAATAGGAAAAGCTAATGGGTCCCAACTCCGTTATTTAATTCTATGCGCAAAAGAATTAGCGTCCAAATGTTACTTACGGAATGTAATTTTCTCACATAGAAACTTAAAATTTTGCACGGGCATTGATTATGTCATAAATAAGAAAAGCTAATGGGTCCTAACTCGATTATTCAATTCTATGTGCAAAAGAATTAGCCTTCAAATTTTACGTACGGAATCCAATTTTCTCACATAGAAACTTGAAATTTGGCACGAGCATTGATTATGTCATAAATAGGAAAAGCTAATGGGTCCCAACTCGATTATTCAATTCTATGTGCAAAAGAATTAGCCTCCAAATTTTACGTACGGAATCCAATTTTCTCACATAGAAACTTGAAATTTGGCACGAGCATTGATTATGTCATAAATAGGAAAAGCTAATGGTTCCCAACTCGATTATTCAATTCTATGCGCAAAAGAATTAGCGTCCAAATTTTACATGCACAATCCAATTTTCTCACATAGAAACGTAAAACTTGGCACGGGCTTTGAATATGTTCTAAATAGGAAAAACTAATGGGTCCCAACTCGATTATTCAATTCTATGCGCAAAAGAATTAGCTTCAAAATTTTACGTACAGAATGTATTTTTCTCACTTTCCAGTGTCATAGAAACGTGAAATTTGGCACTAGCATTGATTATGTCATAAATAGGAAAAGCTAATGGGTCCAACTCGATTATTCAATTCTATGTGCAAAAGAATTAGCGTCCAAATTTTACGTACGGAATCCAATTTTCTCACATAGAAACTTGAAATTTGGCACGAGCATTGATTATGTCATAAATAGGAAAAGCTAATGGGTCCCAACTCGATTTTTCAATTCTATGTGCAAAAGAATTAGCCTCCAAATTTTTTGTACGGAATCCAATTTTCTCACATAGAAACTTGAAATTTGGCACGGGCATTGATTATGTCATAAATAGGAAAAGCTAAAGGGTCCCAACTCCGTTATTTAATTCTAGGCACAAAAGAATTAGCATCCAAGTTTTACGTATGGAATGTAATTTTCTCACATAGAAACTTAAAATTTGGCACGGGCATTGATTATGTCATAAATAGGAAAAGCTAATGGGTCCCAACTCCGTTATTTAATTCTATGCGCAAAACAATTAGCGTCCAAATTTTACGTACACAATCCAATTTTCTCACATTGAAACTTAAAATTTGGCACGGGCATTGAATATGTTCTAAATAGGAAAAACTAATGGGTCCCAACTCGATTATTCAATTCTATGCGCAAAAGAATTAGCGTCAAAATTTTACGTACGGAATGTATTTTTCTCACTTTCCAGTGTCATAGAAACGTGAAATTTGGCACGAGCATTGATTATGTCATAAATAGGAAAAGCTAATGGGTCCTAACTCGATTTTTCAATTCTATGTGCAAAAGAATTAGCGTCAAAATTTAACGTACGGAATGCATTGTTCTCACTTTCCAGTGTCATAGAAACGTGAAATTTGGCACGAGCATTGATTATGTCATAAATAGGAAAAGCTAATGGGTCCCAACTCGATTTTTCAATTCTATGTGCAAAAGAATTAGCCTCCAAATTTTATGTACGGAATCCAATTTTCTCACATAGAAACTTGAAATTTGGCACGGGCATTGATTATGTCATAAATAGGAAAAGCTAAAGGGTCCCAACTCCGTTATTTAATTCTAGGCACAAAAGAATTAGCGTCCAAGTTTTACGTATGGAATGTAATTTTCTCACATAGAAACTTAAAATTTGGCACGGGCATTGATTTTGTCATAAATAGGAAAAGCTAATGGATCCCAACTCCGTTATTTAATTCTATGCGCAAAAGAATTAGCGTCCAAATGTTACGTACGGAATGTAATTTTCTCACATAGAAACTTAAAATTTGGCACGGGCATTGATTATGTCATAAATAAGAAAAGCTAATGGGTCCTAACTCGATTATTCAATTCTATGTGCAAAAGAATTAGCCTTCAAATTTTACGTACGGAATCCAATTTTCTCACATGGAAACTTGAAATTTGGCGCGAGCATTGATTATGTCATAAATAGGAAAAGCTAATGGGTCCCAACTCGATTATTCAATTCTATGTGCAAAAGAATTAGCCTCCAAATTTTACGTAGGGAATCCAATTTTCTCACATAGAAACTTGAAATTTGGCACGAGCATAAGATTATGTCATAAATAGGAAAAGCTAATGGGTCCCAACTCGATTATTCAATTCTATGCGCAAAAGAATTAGCGCCCAAATTTTACGTACACAATCCAATTTTCTCACATAGAAACGTAAAATTTGGCACGGGCATTGAATATGTTCTAAATAGGAAAAACTAATGGGTCCCAACTCGATTATTCAATTCTATGCGCAAAAGAGTTAGCGTCAAAATTTTACGAACGGAATGTATTTTTCTCACTTTCCAGTGTCATAGAAACATGAAATTTGGCACGAGCATTGATTATGTCATAAATAGGAAAAGCTAATGGGTCCAACTCGATTATTCAATTCTATGTGCAAAAGAATTAGCCTCCAAATTTTATGTACGGAATCCAATTTTCTCACATAGAAACTTGAAATTTGGCACGAGCATTGATTATGTCATAAATAGGAAAAGCTAATGGGTCCCAACTCGATTATTCAATTCTATGCGCAAAAGAATTAGCGTCCAAATTTTACGTACACAATCCAATTTTCTCACATAGAAACTTAAAATTTGGCACGGGCATTGAATATGTTCTAAATAGGAAAAACTAATGGGTCCCAACTCGATTATTCAATTCTATGCGCAAAAGAATTAGCGTCAAAATTTTACGTACGGAATGTATTTTTCTCACTTTCCAGTGTCATAGAAACGTGAAATTTGGCACGAGCATTGATTATGTCATAAATAGGAAAAGCTAATGGGTCCTAACTCGATTATTCAATTCTATGTGCAAAAGAATTAGCGTCAAAATTTAACGTACGGAATGCATTGTTCTCACTTTCCAGTGTCATAGAAATGTGAAATTTGGCACGAGCATTGATTATGTCATAAATAGGAAAAGCTAATGGGTCCCAACTCGATTTTTCAATTCTATGTGCAAAAGAATTAGCCTCCAAATTTTATGTACGGAATCCAATTTTCTCACATAGAAACTTGAAATTTGGCACGGGCATTGATTATGTCATAAATAGGAAAAGCTAAAGGGTCCCAACTCCGTTATTTAATTCTAGGCACAAAAGAATTAGCGTCCAAGTTTTACGTATGGAATGTAATTTTCTCACATAGAAACTTAAAATTTGGCACGGGCATTGATTTTGTCATAAATAGGAAAAGCTAATGGGTCCCAACTCCGTTATTTAATTCTATGCGCAAAAGAATTAGCGCCCAAATGTTACGTACGGAATGTAATTTTCTCACATAGAAACTTAAAATTTGGCACGGGCATTGATTATGTCATAAATAAGAAAAGCTAATGGGTCCTAACTCGATTATTCAATTCTATGTGCAAAAGAATTAGCCTTCAAATTTTACGTACGGAATCCAATTTTCTCACATGGAAACTTGAAATTTGGCGCGAGTATTGATTATGTCATAAATAGGAAAAGCTAATGGGTCCCAACTCGATTATTCAATTCTATGTGCAAAAGAATTAGCCTCCAAATTTTATATACGGAATCCAATTTTCTCACATAGAAACTTGAAATTTGGCACGGGCATTGATTATGTCATAAATAGGAAAAGCTAAAGGGTCCCAACTCCGTTATTTAATTCTAGGCACAAAAGAATTAGCGTCCAAGTTTTACGTATGGAATGTAATTTTCTCACATAGAAACTTAAAATTTGGCACGGGCATTGATTTTGTCATAAATAGGAAAAGCTAATGGGTCCCAACTCCGTTATTTAATTCTATGCGCAAAAGAATTAGCGTCCAAATGTTACTTACGGAATGTAATTTTCTCACATAGAAACTTAAAATTTTGCACGGGCATTGATTATGTCATAAATAAGAAAAGCTAATGGGTCCTAACTCGATTATTCAATTCTATGTGCAAAAGAATTAGCCTTCAAATTTTACGTACGGAATCCAATTTTCTCACATAGAAACTTGAAATTTGGCACGAGCATTGATTATGTCATAAATAGGAAAAGCTAATGGGTCCCAACTCGATTATTCAATTCTATGTGCAAAAGAATTAGCCTCCAAATTTTACGTACGGAATCCAATTTTCTCACATAGAAACTTGAAATTTGGCACGAGCATTGATTATGTCATAAATAGGAAAAGCTAATGGTTCCCAACTCGATTATTCAATTCTATGCGCAAAAGAATTAGCGTCCAAATTTTACGTGCACAATCCAATTTTCTCACATAGAAACGTAAAACTTGGCACGGGCTTTGAATATGTTCTAAATAGGAAAAACTAATGGGTCCCAACTCGATTATTCAATTCTATGTGCAAAAGAATTAGCTTCAAAATTTTACGTACAGAATGTATTTTTCTCACTTTCCAGTGTCATAGAAACGTGAAATTTGGCACTAGCATTGATTATGTCATAAATAGGAAAAGCTAATGGGTCCAACTCGATTATTCAATTCTATGTGCAAAAGAATTAGCGTCCAAATTTTACGTAGGGAATCCAATTTTCTCACATAGAAACGTGAAATTTGGCACGAGCATTGATTATGTCATAAATAGGAAAAGCTAATGGGTCCCAACTCGATTTTTCAATTCTATGTGCAAAAGAATTAGCCTCCAAATTTTTTGTACGGAATCCAATTTTCTCACATAGAAACTTGAAATTTGGCACGGGCATTGATTATGTCATAAATAGGAAAAGCTAAAGGTTCCCAACTCCGTTATTTAATTCTAGGCACAAAAGAATTAGCGTCCAAGTTTTACGTATGGAATGTAATTTTCTCACATAGAAACTTAAAATTTGGCACGGGCATTGATTATGTCATAAATAGGAAAAGCTAATGGGTCCCAACTCCGTTATTTAATTCTATGCGCAAAACAATTAGCGTCCAAATTTTACGTACACAATCCAATTTTCTCACATTGAAACTTAAAATTTGGCACGGGCATTGAATATGTTCTAAATAGGAAAAACTAATGGGTCCCAACTCGATTATTCAATTCTATGCGCAAAAGAATTAGCGTCAAAATTTTACGTACGGAATGTATTTTTCTCACTTTCCAGTGTCATAGAAACGTGAAATTTGGCACGAGCATTGATTATGTCATAAATAGGAAAAGCTAATGGGTCCTAACTCGATTTTTCAATTCTATGTGCAAAAGAATTAGCGTCAAAATTTAACGTACGGAATGCATTGTTCTCACTTTCCAGTGTCATAGAAACGTGAAATTTGGCACGAGCATTGATTATGTCATAAATAGGAAAAGCTAATGGGTCCCAACTCGATTTTTCAATTCTATGTGCAAAAGAATTAGCCTCCAAATTTTATGTACGGAATCCAATTTTCTCACATAGAAACTTGAAATTTGGCACGGGCATTGATTATGTCATAAATAGGAAAAGCTAAAGGGTCCCAACTCCGTTATTTAATTCTAGGCACAAAAGAATTAGCGTCCAAGTTTTACGTATGGAATGTAATTTTCTCACATAGAAACTTAAAATTTGGCACGGGCATTGATTTTGTCATAAATAGGAAAAGCTAATGGGTCCCAACTCCGTTATTTAATTCTATGCGCAAAAGAATTAGCGTCCAAATGTTACGTACGGAATGTAATTTTCTCACATAGAAACTTAAAATTTGGCACGGGCATTGATTATGTCATAAATAAGAAAAGCTAATGGGTCCTAACTCGATTATTCAATTCTATGTGCAAAAGAATTAGCCTTCAAATTTTACGTACGGAATCCAATTTTCTCACATGGAAACTTGAAATTTGGCGCGAGCATTGATTATGTCATAAATAGGAAAAGCTAATGGGTCCCAACTCGATTATTCAATTCTATGTGCAAAAGAATTAGCCTCCAAATTTTACGTAGGGAATCCAATTTTCTCACATAGAAACTTGAAATTTGGCACGAGCATTGATTATGTCATAAATAGGAAAAGCTAATGGGTCCCAACTCGATTATTCAATTCTATGCGCAAAAGAATTAGCGCCCAAATTTTACGTACACAATCCAATTTTCTCACATAGAAACGTAAAATTTGGCACGGGCATTGAATATGTTCTAAATAGGAAAAACTAATGGGTCCCAACTCGATTATTCAATTCTATGCGCAAAAGAATTAGCGTCAAAATTTTACGTACAGAATGTATTTTTCTCACTTTCCAGTGTCATAGAAACGTGAAATTTGGCACTAGCATTGATTATGTCATAAATAGGAAAAGCTAATGGGTCCAACTCGATTATTCAATTCTATGTGCAAAAGAATTAGCCTCCAAATTTTATGTACGGAATCCAATTTTCTCACATAGAAACTTGAAATTTGGCACGAGCATTGATTATGTCATAAATAGGAAAAGCTAATGGGTCCCAACTCGATTATTCAGTTCTATGCGCAAAAGAATTAGCGTCCAAATTTTACGTACACAATCCAATTTTCTCACATAGAAACTTAAAATTTGGCACGGGCATTGAATATGTTCTAAATAGGAAAAACTAATGGGTCCCAACTCGATTATTCAATTCTATGCGCAAAAGAATTAGCGTCAAAATTTTACGTACGAAATGTATTTTTCTCACTTTCCAGTGTCATAGAAACGTGAAATTTGGCACGAGCATTGATTATGTCAAAAATAGGAAAAGCTAATGGGTCCCAACTCGATTATTCAATTCTATGTGCAAAAGAATTAGCCTCCAAATTTTACGTACGGAATCCAATTTTCTCACATAGAAACTTGAAATTTGGCACGAGCATTGATTATGTCATAAATAGGAAAAGCTAATGGGTCCCAACTCGATTATTCAATTCTATGCGCAAAAGAATTAGCGTCCAAATTTTACGTGCACAATCCAATTTTCTCACATAGAAACGTAAAATTTGGCACGGGCATTGAATATGTTCTAAATAGTAAAAACTAATGGGTCCCAACTCGATTATTCAATTCTATGCGCAAAAGAGTTAGCGTCAAAATTTTACGTACGGAATGTATTTTTCTCACTTTCCAGTGTCATAGAAACGTGAAATTTGGCACGAGCATTGATTATGTCATAAATAGGAAAAGCTAATGGGTCCTAACTCGATTATTCAATTCTATGTGCAAAAGAATTAGCGTCAAAATTTTACGTACGGAATGCATTGTTCTCACTTTCCAGTGTCATAGAAACGTGAAATTTGGCACGAGCATTGATTATGTCATAAATAGGAAAAGCTAATGGGTCCCAACTCGATTTTTCAATTCTATGTGCAAAAGAATTAGCCTCCAAATTTTATGTACGGAATCCAATTTTCTCACATAGAAACTTGAAATTTGGCACGGGCATTGATTATGTCATAAATAGGAAAAGCTAATGGGTCCCAACTCGATTATTCAATTCTATGTGCAAAAGAATTAGCCTCCAAATTTTACGTACGGAATCCAATTTTCTCACATAGAAACTTGAAATTTGGCACGAGCATTGATTATGTCATAAATAGGAAAAGCTAATGGGTCCCAACTCGATTATTCAATTCTATGCGCAAAAGAATTAGCGTCCAAATTTTACGTACACAATCCAATTTTCTCACATAGAAACTTAAAATTTGGCACGGGCATTGAATATGTTCTAAATAGGAAAAACTAATGGGTCCCAACTCGATTATTCAATTCTATGCGCAAAAGAATTAGCGTCAAAATTTTACGTACGGAATGTATTTTTCTCACTTTCCAGTGTCATAGAAACGTGAAATTTGGCACGAGCATTGATTATGTCATAAATAGGAAAAGCTAATGGGTCCTAACTCGATTATTCAATTCTATGTGCAAAAGAATTAGCGTCAAAATTTAACGTACGGAATGCATTGTTCTCACTTTCCAGTGTCATAGAAACGTGAAATTTGGCACGAGCATTGATTATGTCATAAATAGGAAAAGCTAATGGGTCCCAACTCGATTTTTCAATTCTATGTGCAAAAGAATTAGCCTCCAAATTTTATGTACGGAATCCAATTTTCTCACATAGAAACTTGAAATTTGGCACGGGCATTGATTATGTCATAAATAGGAAAAGCTAAAGGGTCCCAACTCCGTTATTTAATTCTAGGCACAAAAGAATTAGCGTCCAAGTTTTACGTATGGAATGTAATTTTCTCACATAGAAACTTAAAATTTGGCACGGGCATTGATTTTGTCATAAATAGGAAAAGCTAATGGGTCCCAACTCCGTTATTTAATTCTATGCGCAAAAGAATTAGCGTCCAAATGTTACGTACGGAATGTAATTTTCTCACATAGAAACTTAAAATTTGGCACGGACATTGATTATGTCATAAATAAGAAAAGCTAATGGGTCCTAACTCGATTATTCAATTCTATGTGCAAAAGAATTAGCCTTCAAATTTTACGTACGGAATCCAATTTTCTCACATGGAAACTTGAAATTTGGCACGAGCATTGATTATGTCATAAATAGGAAAAGCTAATGGGTCCCAACTCGATTATTCAATTCTATGTGCAAAAGAATTAGCCTCCAAATTTTACGTAGGGAATCCAATTTTCTCACATAGAAACTTGAAATTTGGCACGAGCATTGATTATGTCATAAATAGGAAAAGCTAATGGGTCCCAACTCGATTATTCAATTCTATGCGCAAAAGAATTAGCGTCCAAATTTTACGTGCACAATCCAATTTTCTCACATAGAAACGTAAAATTTGGCACGGGCATTGAATATGTTCTAAATAGTAAAAACTAATGGGTCCCAACTCGATTATTCAATTCTATGCGCAAAAGAGTTAGCGTCAAAATTTTACGTACGGAATGTATTTTTCTCACTTTCCAGTGTCATAGAAACGTGAAATTTGGCACGAGCATTGATTATGTCATAAATAGGAAAAGCTAATGGGTCCAACTCGATTATTCAATTCTATGTGCAAAAGAATTAGCCTCCAAATTTTATGTACGGAATCCAATTTTCTCACATAGAAACTTGAAATTTGGCACGAGCATTGATTATGTCATAAATAGGAAAAGCTAATGGGTCCCAACTCGATTATTCAATTCTATGCGCAACAGAATTAGCGTCCAAATTTTACGTACAGAATCCAATTTTCTCACATAGAAACGTAAAATTTGGCACGGGCATTGAATATGTCCTAAATAGGAAAAACTAATAGGTCCCAACTCGATTATTCAATTCTATGCGCAAAAGAATTAGCGTTAAAATTTACGTACGGAATGTATTTTTCTCACTTTCGAGTGTCATAGAAACGTGAAATTTGGCACGAGCATTGATTATGTCATAAATAGGAAAAGCTAATGGGTCCAACTCGATTATTCAATTCTATGTGCAAAAGAATTAGCCTCCAAATTTTATGTACGGAATCCAATTTTCTCACATAGAAACTTGAAATTTGGCACGAGCATTGATTATGTCATAAATAGGAAAAGCTAATGGGTCCCAACTCGATTATTCAATTCTATGCGCAAAAGAATTAGCGTCCAAATTTTACGTACACAATCCAATTTTCTCACATAGAAACTTAAAATTTGGCACGGGCATTGAATATGTTCTAAATAGGAAAAACTAATGGGTCCCAACTCGATTATTCAATTCTATGCGCAAAAGAATTAGCCTCCAAATTTTACGTACGGAATGTATTTTTCTCACTTTCCAGTGTCATAGAAACGTGAAATTTGGCACGAGCATTGATTATGTCATAAATTGGAAAAGCTAATGGGTCCCAACACGATTATTCAATTCTATGTGCAAAAGAATTAGCGTCCAAATTTTACGTACGGAATCCAATTTTCTCACATAGAAACTTGAAATTTGGCACGAGCATTGATTATGTCATAAATAGGAAAAGCTAATGGGTCCCAACTCGATTTTTCAATTCTATGTGCAAAAGAATTAGCCTCCAAATTTTTTGTACGGAATCCAATTTTCTCACATAGAAACTTGAAATTTGGCACGGGCATTGATTATGTCATAAATAGGAAAAGCTAAAGGGTCCCAACTCCGTTATTTAATTCTAGGCACAAAAGAATTAGCGTCCAAGTTTTACGTATGGAATGTAATTTTCTCACATAGAAACTTAAAATTTGGCACGGGCATTGATTATGTCATAAATAGGAAAAGCTAATGGGTCCCAACTCCGTTATTTAATTCTATGCGCAAAACAATTAGCGTCCAAATTTTACGTACACAATCCAATTTTCTCACATTGAAACTTAAAATTTGGCACGGGCATTGAATATGTTCTAAATAGGAAAAACTAATGGGTCCCAACTCGATTATTCAATTCTATGCGCAAAAGAATTAGCGTCAAAATTTTACGTACGGAATGTATTTTTCTCACTTTCCAGTGTCATAGAAACGTGAAATTTGGCACGAGCATTGATTATGTCATAAATAGGAAAAGCTAATGGGTCCTAACTCGATTTTTCAATTCTATGTGCAAAAGAATTAGCGTCAAAATTTAACGTACGGAATGCATTGTTCTCACTTTCCAGTGTCATAGAAACGTGAAATTTGGCACGAGCATTGATTATGTCATAAATAGGAAAAGCTAATGGGTCCCAACTCGATTTTTCAATTCTATGTGCAAAAGAATTAGCCTCCAAATTTTATGTACGGAATCCAATTTTCTCACATAGAAATTTGAAATTTGGCACGGGCATTGATTATGTCATAAATAGGAAAAGCTAAAGGGTCCCAACTCCGTTATTTAATTCTAGGCACAAAAGAATTAGCGTCCAAGTTTTACGTATGGAATGTAATTTTCTCACATAGAAACTTAAAATTTGGCACGGGCATTGATTTTGTCATAAATAGGAAAAGCTAATGGGTCCCAACTCCGTTATTTAATTCTATGCGCAAAAGAATTAGCGTCCAAATGTTACGTACGGAATGTAATTTTCTCACATAGAAACTTAAAATTTGGCACGGGCATTGATTATGTCATAAATAAGAAAAGCTAATGGGTCCTAACTCGATTATTCAATTCTATGTGCAAAAGAATTAGCCTTCAAATTTTACGTACGGAATCCAATTTTCTCACATGGAAACTTGAAATTTGGCGCGAGCATTGATTATGTCATAAATAGGAAAAGCTAATGGGTCCCAACTCGATTATTCAATTCTATGTGCAAAAGTATTAGCCTCCAAATTTTACGTAGGGAATCCAATTTTCTCACATAGAAACTTGAAATTTGGCACGAGCATTGATTATGTCATAAATAGGAAAAGCTAATGGGTCCCAACTCGATTATTCAATTCTATGCGCAAAAGAATTAGCGCCCAAATTTTACGTACACAATCCAATTTTCTCACATAGAAACGTAAAATTTGGCACGGGCATTGAATATGTTCTAAATAGGAAAAACTAAGGGGTCCCAACTCGATTATTCAATTCTATGCGCAAAAGAGTTAGCGTCAAAATTTTACATACGGAATGTATTTTTCTCACTTTCCAGTGTCATAGAAACGTGAAATTTGGCACGAGCATTGATTATGTCATAAATAGGAAAAGCTAATGGGTCCAACTCGATTATTCAATTCTATGTGCAAAAGAATTAGCCTCCAAATTTTATGTACGGAATCCATTTTTCTCACATAGAAACTTGAAATTTGGCACGAGTATTGATTATGTCATAAATAGGAAAAGCTAATGGGTCCCAACTCGATTATTCAATTCTATGCGCAAAAGAATTAGCGTCCAAATTTTACGTACAGAATCCAATTTTCTCACATAGAAACGTAAAATTTGGCACGGGCATTGAATATGTCCTAAATAGGAAAAACTAATAGGTCCCAACTCGATTATTCAATTCTATGCGCAAAAAAATTAGCGTCAAAATTTTACGTACGGAATGTATTTTTCTCACTTTCGAGTGTCATAGAAACGTGAAATTTGGCACGAGCATTGATTATGTCATAAATAGGAAAAGCTAATGGGTCCAACTCGATTATTCAATTCTATGTGCAAAAGAATTAGCCTCCAAATTTTATGTACGGAATCCAATTTTCTCACATAGAAACTTGAAATTTGGCACGAGCATTGATTATGTCATAAATAGGAAAAGCTAATGGGTCCCAACTCGATTATTCAATTCTATGCGCAAAAGAATTAGCGTCCAAATTTTACGTACACAATCCAATTTTCTCACATAGAAACTTAAAATTTGGCACGGGCATTGAATATGTTCTAAATAGGAAAAACTAATGGGTCCCAATTCGATTATTCAATTCTATGCGCAAAAGAATTAGCGTCAAAATTTTACGTACGGAATGTATTTTTCTCACTTTCCAGTGTCATAGAAACGTGAAATTTGGCATGAGCATTGATTACGTCATTAATAGGAAAAGCTAATGGGTCCCAACTCGATTTTTCAATTCTATGTGCAAAAGAATTAGCCTCCAAATTTTATATACGGAATCCAATTTTCTCACATAGAAACTTGAAATTTGGCACGGGCATTGATTATGTCATAAATAGGAAAAGCTAAAGGGTCCCAACTCCGTTATTTAATTCTAGGCACAAAAGAATTAGCGTCCAAGTTTTACGTATGGAATGTAATTTTCTCACATAGAAACTTAAAATTTGGCACGGGCATTGATTTTGTCATAAATAGGAAAAGCTAAAGGGTCCCAACTCCGTTATTTAATTCTATGCGCAAAAGAATTAGCGTCCAAATGTTACTTACGGAATGTAATTTTCTCACATAGAAACTTAAAATTTCGCACGGGCATTGATTATGTCATAAATAAGAAAAGCTAATGGGTCCTAACTCGATTATTCAATTCTATGTCCAAAAGAATTAGCCTTCAAATTTTACGTACGGAATCCAATTTTCTCACATAGAAACTTGAAATTTGGCACGAGCATTGATTATGTCATAAATAGGAAAAGCTAATGGGTCCCAACTCGATTATTCAATTCTATGTGCAAAAGAATTAGCCTCCCATTTTTACGTACGGAATCCAATTTTCTCACATAGAAACTTGAAATTTGGCACGAGCATTGATTATGTCATAAATGGGAAAAGCTAATGGGTCCCAACTCGATTATTCAATTCTATGCGCAAAAGAATTAGCGTCCAAATTTTACGTACACAATCCAATTTTCTCACATAGAAACGTAAAATTTGGCACGGGCATTGAATATGTTCTAAATAGGAAAAACTAATGGGTCCCAACTCGATTATTCAATTCTATGCGCAAAAGAGTTAGCGTCAAAATTTTACGAACGGAATGTATTTTTCTCACTTTCCAGTGTCATAGAAACATGAAATTTGGCACGAGCATTGATTATGTCATAAATAGGAAAAGCTAATGGGTCCAACTCGATTATTCAATTCTATGTGCAAAAGAATTAGCCTCCAAATTTTATGTACGGAATCCAATTTTCTCACATAGAAACTTGAAATTTGGCACGAGCATTGATTATGTCATAAATAGGAAAAGCTAATGGGTCCCAACTCGATTATTCAATTCTATGCGCAAAAGAATTAGCGTCCAAATTTTACGTACACAATCCAATTTTCTCACATAGAAACTTAAAATTTGGCACGGGCATTGAATATGTTCTAAATAGGAAAAACTAATGGGTCCCAACTCGATTATTCAATTCTATGCGCAAAAGAATTAGCGTCAAAATTTTACGTACGGAATGTATTTTTCTCACTTTCCAGTGTCATAGAAACGTGAAATTTGGCACGAGCATTGATTATGTCATAAATAGGAAAAGCTAATGGGTCCTAACTCGATTATTCAATTCTATGTGCAAAAGAATTAGCGTCAAAATTTTACGTACGGAATGCATTGTTCTCACTTTCCAGTGTCATAGAAATGTGAAATTTGGCACGAGCATTGATTATGTCATAAATAGGAAAAGCTAATGGGTCCCAACTCGATTTTTCAATTCTATGTGCAAAAGAATTAGCCTCCAAATTTTATATACGGAATCCAATTTTCTCACATAGAAACTTGAAATTTGGCACGGGCATTGATTATGTCATAAATAGGAAAAGCTAAAGGGTCCCAACTCCGTTATTTAATTCTAGGCACAAAAGAATTAGCGTCCAAGTTTTACGTATGGAATGTAATTTTCTCACATAGAAACTTAAAATTTGGCACGGGCATTGATTTTGTCATAAATAGGAAAAGCTAATGGGTCCCAACTCCGTTATTTAATTCTATGCGCAAAAGAATTAGCGTCCAAATGTTACTTACGGAATGTAATTTTCTCACATAGAAACTTAAAATTTTGCACGGGCATTGATTATGTCATAAATAAGAAAAGCTAATGGGTCCAACTCGATTATTCAATTCTATGTGCAAAAGAATTAGCCTTCAAATTTTACGTACGGAATCCAATTTTCTCACATAGAAACTTGAAATTTGGCACGAGCATTGATTATGTCATAAATAGGAAAAGCTAATGGGTCCCAACTCGATTATTCAATTCTATGTGCAAAAGAATTAGCCTCCAAATTTTACGTACGGAATCCAATTTTCTCACATAGAAACTTGAAATTTGGCACGAGCATTGATTATGTCATAAATAGGAAAAGCTAATGGTTCCCAACTCGATTATTCAATTCTATGCGCAAAAGAATTAGCGTCCAAATTTTACGTGCACAATCCAATTTTCTCACATAGAAACGTAAAACTTGGCACGGGCTTTGAATATGTTCTAAATAGGAAAAACTAATGGGTCCCAACTCGATTATTCAATTCTATGCGCAAAAGAATTAGCGTCAAAATTTTACGTACAGAATGTATTTTTCTCACTTTGAAGTGTCATAGAAACGTGAAATTTGGCACTAGCATTGATTATGTCATAAATAGGAAAAGCTAATGGGTCCCAACTCGATTATTCAATTCTATGCGCAAAAGAATTAGCGTCAAAATTTTACGTACGAAATGTATTTTTCTCACTTTACAGTGTCATAGAAACGTGAAATTTGGCACGAGCATTGATTATGTCATAAATAGGAAAAGCTAATGGGTCCAACTCGATTATTCAATTCTATGTGCAAAAGAATTAGCCTCCAAATTTTATGTACGGAATCCAATTTTCTCACATAGAAACTTGAAATTTGGCACGAGCATTGTTTATGTCATAAATAGGAAAAGCTAATGGGTCCCAACTCGATTATTCAATTCTATGCGCAAAAGAATTAGCGTCCAAATTTTACGTACACAATCCAATTTTCTCACATAGAAACGTAAAATTTGGCACGGGCATTGAATATGTTCTAAATAGGAAAAACTAATGGGTCCCAACTCGATTATTCAATTCTATGCGCAAAAGAATTAGCGTCAAAATTTTACGTACGGAATGTATTTTTCTCACTTTCTAGTGTCATAGAAACGTGAAATTTGGCACGAGCATTGATTATGTCATAAATAGGAAAAGCTAATGGGTCCAACTCGATTATTCAATTCTATGTGCAAAAGAATTAGCCTCCAAATTTTATGTACGGAATCCAATTTTCTCACATAGAAACTTGAAATTTGGCACGAGCATTGATTATGTCATAAATAGGAAAAGCTAATAGGTCCCAACTCGATTATTCAATTCTATGCGCAAAAGAATTAGCGTCCAAATTTTACGTACACAATCCAATTTTCTCACATAGAAACGTAAAATTTGGCACGGGCATTGAATATGTCCTAAATAGGAAAAACTAATAGGTCCCAACTCGATTATTCAATTCTATGCGCAAAAGAATTAGCGTCAAAATTTTACGTACGGAATGTATTTTTCTCACTTTCCAGTGTCATAGAAACGTGAAATTTGGCACGAGCATTGATTATGTCATAAATAGGAAAAGCTAATGGGTCCAACTCGATTATTCAATTCTATGTGCAAAAGAATTACCCTCCAAATTTTATGTACGGAATCCAATTTTCTCACATAGAAACTTGAAATTTGGCACGAGCATTGATTATGTCATAAATAGGAAAAGCTAATGGGTCCCAACTCGATTATTCAATTCTATGCGCAAAAGAATTAGCGTCCAAATTTTACGTACACAATCCAATTTTCTCACATAGAAACTTAAAATTTGGCACGGGCATTGAATATGTTCTAAATAGGAAAAACTAATGGGTCCCAACTCGATTATTCAATTCTATGCGCAAAAGAATTAGCCTCCAAATTTTACGTACGGAATGTATTTTTCTCACTTTCCAGTGTCATAGAAACGTGAAATTTGGCACGAGCATTGATTATGTCATAAATTGGAAAAGCTAATGGGTCCCAACTCGATTATTCAATTCTATGTGCAAAAGAATTAGCGTCCAAATTTTACGTACGGAATCCAATTTTCTCACATAGAAACTTGAAATTTGGCACGAGCATTGATTATGTCATAAATAGGAAAAGCTAATGGGTCCCAACTCGATTTTTCAATTCTATGTGCAAAAGAATTAGCCTCCAAATTTTATGTACGGAATCCAATTTTCTCACATAGAAACTTGAAATTTGGCACGGGCATTGATTATGTCATAAATAGGAAAAGCTAAAGGGTCCCAACTCCGTTATTTAATTCTAGGCACAAAAGAATTAGCGTCCAAGTTTTACGAATGGAATGTAATTTTCTCACATAGAAACTTAAAATTTGGCACGGGCATTGATTATGTCATAAATAGGAAAAGCTAATGGGTCCCAACTCCGTTATTTAATTCTATGCGCAAAACAATTAGCGTCCAAATTTTACGTACACAATCCAATCTTCTCACATTGAAACTTAAAATTTGGCACGGGCATTGAATATGTTCTAAATAGGAAAAACTAATGGGTCCCAACTCGATTATTCAATTCTATGCGCAAAAGAATTAGCGTCAAAATTTTACGTACGGAATGTATTTTTCTCACTTTCCAGTGTCATAGAAACGTGAAATTTGGCACGAGCATTGATTATGTCATAAATAGGAAAAGCTAATGGGTCCTAACTCGATTTTTCAATTCTATGTGCAAAAGAATTAGCGTCAAAATTTAACGTACGGAATGCATTGTTCTCACTTTCCAGTGTCATAGAAACGTGAAATTTGGCACGAGCATTGATTATGTCATAAATAGGAAAAGCTAATGGGTCCCAACTCGATTTTTCAATTCTATGTGCAAAAGAATTAGCCTCCAAATTTTATGTACGGAATCCAATTTTCTCACATAGAAACTTGAAATTTGGCACGGGCATTGATTATGTCATAAATAGGAAAAGCTAAAGGGTCCCAACTCCGTTATTTAATTCTAGGCACAAAAGAATTAGCGTCCAAGTTTTACGTATGGAATGTAATTTTCTCACATAGAAACTTAAAATTTGGCACGGGCATTGATTTTGTCATAAATAGGAAAAGCTAATGGGTCCCAACTCCGTTATTTAATTCTATGCGCAAAAGAATTAGCGTCCAAATGTTACGTACGGAATGTAATTTTCTCACATAGAAACTTAAAATTTGGCACGGGCATTGATTATGTCATAAATAAGAAAAGCTAATGGGTCCTAACTCGATTATTCAATTCTATGTGCAAAAGAATTAGTCTTCAAATTTTACGTACGGAATCCAATTTTCTCACATGGAAACTTGAAATTTGGTGCGAGCATTGATTATGTCATAAATAGGAAAAGCTAATGGGTCCCAACTCGATTATTCAATTCTATGTGCAAAAGAATTAGCCTCCAAATTTTACGTAGGGAATCCAATTTTCTGACATAGAAACTTGAAATTTGGCACGAGCATTGATTATGTCATAAATAGGAAAAGCTAATGGGTCCCAACTCGATTATTCAATTCTGTGCGCAAAAGAATTAGCGCCCAAATTTTATGTACACAATCCAATTTTCTCACATAGAAACGTAAAATTTGGCACGGGCATTGAATATGTTCTAAATAGGAAAAACTAAGGGGTCCCAACTCGATTATTCAATTCTATGCGCAAAAGAGTTAGCGTCAAAATTTTACATACGGAATGTATTTTTCTCACTTTCCAGTGTCATAGAAACGTGAAATTTGGCACGAGCATTGATTATGTCATAAATAGGAAAAGCTACTGGGTACAACTCGATTATTCAATTCTATGTGCAAAAGAATTAGCCTCCAAATTTTATGTACGGAATCCATTTTTCTCACATAGAAACTTGAAATTTGGCACGAGTATTGATTATGTCATAAATAGGAAAAGCTAATGGGTCCCAACTCGATTATTCAATTCTATGCGCAAAAGAATTAGCGTCCAAATTTTACGTACAGAATCCAATTTTCTCACATAGAAACGTAAAATTTGGCACGGGCATTGAATATGTCCTAAATAGGAAAAACTAATAGGTCCCAACTCGATTATTCAATTCTATGCGCAAAAGAATTAGCGTCAAAATTTTACGTACGGAATGTATTTTTCTCACTTTCGAGTGTCATAGAAACGTGAAATTTGGCACGAGCATTGATTATGTCATAAATAGGAAAAGCTAATGGGTCCAACTCGATTATTCAATTCTATGTGCAAAAGAATTAGCCTCCAAATTTTATGTACGGAATCCAATTTTCTCACATAGAAACTTGAAATTTGGCACGAGCATTGATTATGTCATAAATAGGAAAAGCTAATGGGTCCCAACTCGATTATTCAATTCTATGCGCAAAAGAATTAGCGTCCAAATTTTATGTACGGAATCCATTTTTCTCACATAGAAACTTGAAATTTGGCACGAGTATTGATTATGTCATAAATAGGAAAAGCTAATGGGTCCCAACTCGATTATTCAATTCTATGCGCAAAAGAATTAGCGTCCAAATTTTACGTACAGAATCCAATTTTCTCACATAGAAACGTAAAATTTGGCACGGGCATTGAATATGTCCTAAATAGGAAAAACTAATAGGTCCCAACTCGATTATTCAATTCTATGCGCAAAAGAATTAGCGTCAAAATTTTACGTACGGAATGTATTTTTCTCACTTTCGAGTGTCATAGAAACGTGAAATTTGGCACGAGCATTGATTATGTCATAAATAGGAAAAGCTAATGGGTCCAACTCGATTATTCAATTCTATGTGCAAAAGAATTAGGCCTCCTTCCCACGAGCGTGACGGGCTCCGCAGCGTAATATTCCGCTGTGAAGCCCGTCACGGCGCCCCCCAGAGCCCCTATACTTACCTGCGGGAGATAGCGTGAAATCGCTTCCCCGCCCACCGCCGCGCGTCACCGCCCGTCACCGCCCACCGCCCTCGCGTCACCAGCCGTGTCACGTGACGCGGCCGGACCGCGTCATTTGGCGTCATATGACGCTCGGCGGTGGGCGGGAAAGCGTTTTTTCACGCTATCTCCCGCTGGTTACAGCGGGAGATAGCGTGAATGGACGGCTTCCATTGACTGCAATGGAAGCCGTCAGTGCGTACAGCCCGTCCTCACCCGCAGAAAATAGAGCATGCTGCGGGTGAGGACGGGAGAAATCGCGGTGCGTAATTCCGCGGTGGAATTACGCATCGTGAGCATTGTGCTATTAGGTTCAATAGAACCTAATAGCTGCGGGCAACGCAGCGGATTTTCGCCGCGAATTACGCGGCGGAAATCCGTTCGTGGGAAGGAGGCCTTAGCCTCCAAATTTTATGTACGGAATCCAATTTTCTCACATAGAAACTTGAAATTTGGCACGAGCATTGATTATGTCATAAATAGGAAAAGCTAATGGGTCCCAACTCGATTATTCAATTCTATGCGCAAAAGAATTAGCGTCCAAATTTTACGTACAAAATCCAATTTTCTCACATAGAAACGTAAAATTTGGCACGGGCATTGAATATGTTCTAAATAGGAAAAACTAATGGGTCCCAACTCGATTATTCAATTCTATGCGCAAAAGAATTAGCGTCAAAATTTTACGTAGGGAATGTATTTTTCTCACTTTCCAGTGTCATAGAAACGTGAAATTTGGCACGAGCATTGATTATGTCATAAATAGGAAAAGCTAATGGGTCCTAACTCGATTTTTCAATTCTATGTGCAAAAGAATTAGCGTCAAAATTTAACGTACGGAATGCATTGTTCTCACTTTCCAGTGTCATAGAAACGTGAAATTTGGCACGAGCATTGATTATGTCATAAATAGGAAAAGCTAATGGGTCCCAACTCGATTTTTCAATTCTATGTGCAAAAGAATTAGCCTCCAAATTTTATGTACGGAATCCAATTTTCTCACATAGAAACTTGAAATTTGGCACGGGCATTGATTATGTCATAAATAGGAAAAGCTAAAGGGTCCCAACTCCGTTATTTAATTCTAGGCACAAAAGAATTAGCGTCCAAGTTTTACGTATGGAATGTAATTTTCTCACATAGAAACTTGAAATTTGGCACGGGCATTGATTTTGTCATAAATAGGAAAAGCTAATGGGTCCCAACTCCGTTATTTAATTCTATGCGCAAAAGAATTAGCGTCCAAATGTTACGTACGGAATGTAATTTTCTCACATAGAAACTTAAAATTTGGCACGGGCATTGATTATGTCATAAATAAGAAAAGCTAATGGGTCCTAACTCGATTATTCAATTCTATGTGCAAAAGAATTAGCCTTCAAATTTTACGTACGGAATCCAATTTTCTCACATGGAAACTTGAAATTTGGCGCGAGCATTGATTATGTCATAAATAGGAAAAGCTAATGGGTCCCAACTCGATTATTCAATTCTATGTGCAAAAGAATTAGCCTCCAAATTTTACGTAGGGAATCCAATTTTCTCACATAGAAACTTGAAATTTGGCACGAGCATTGATTATGTCATAAATAGGAAAAGCTAATGGGTCCCAACTCGATTATTCAATTCTATGCGCAAAAGAATTAGCGCCCAAATTTTACGTACACAATCCAATTTTCTCACATAGAAACGTAAAATTTGGCACGGGCATTGAATATGTTCTAAATAGGAAAAACTAAGGGGTCCCAACTCGATTATTCAATTCTATGCGCAAAAGAGTTAGCGTCAAAATTTTACATACGGAATGTATTTTTCTCACTTTCCAGTGTCATAGAAACGTGAAATTTGGCACGAGCATTGATTATGTCATAAATAGGAAAAGCTAATGGGTCCAACTCGATTATTCAATTCTATGTGCAAAAGAATTAGCCTCCAAATTTTATGTACGGAATCCAATTTTCTCACATAGAAACTTGAAATTTGGCACGAGCATTGATTATGTCATAAATAGGAAAAGCTAATGGGTCCCAACTCGATTATTCAATTCTATGCGCAAAAGAATTAGCGTCCAAATTTTACGTACAAAATCCAATTTTCTCACATAGAAACTTAAAATTTGGCACGGGCATTGAATATGTTCTAAATAGGAAAAACGAATGGGTCCCAATTCGATTATTCAATTCTATGCGCAAAAGAATTAGCGTCAAAATTTTACGTACGGAATGTATTTTTCTCACTTTCCAGTGTCATAGAAACGTGAAATTTGGCACGAGCATTGATTATGTCAAAAATAGGAAAAGCTAATGGGTCCCAACTCGATTATTCAATTCTATGTGCAAAAGAATTAGCCTCCAAATTTTACATACGGAATCCAATTTTCTCACATAGAAACTTGAAATTTGGCACGAGCATTGATTATGGCATAAATAGGAAAAGCTAATGGGTCCCAACTCGATTATTCAATTCTATGCGCAAAAGAATTAGTGTCCAAATTTTACGTACACAATCCAATTTTCTCACATAGAAACTTAAAATTTGGCACGGGCATTGAATATGTTCTAAATAGGAAAAACTAATGGGTCCCAACTCGATTATTCAATTCTATGCGCAAAAGAATTAGCGTCAAAATTTTACGTACGGAATGCATTGTTCTCACTTTCCAGTGTCATAGAAACGTGAAATTTGGCATGAGCATTGATTACGTCATTAATAGGAAAAGCTAATGGGTCCCAACTCGATTTTTCAATTCTATGTGCAAAAGAATTAGCCTCCAAATTTTATATACGGAATCCAATTTTCTCACATAGAAACTTGAAATTTGGCACGGGCATTGATTATGTCATAAATAGGAAAAGCTAAAGGGTCCCAACTCCGTTATTTAATTCTAGGCACAAAAGAATTAGCGTCCAAGTTTTACGTATGGAATGTAATTTTCTCACATAGAAACTTAAAATTTGGCACGGGCATTGATTTTGTCATAAATAGGAAAAGCTAATGGGTCCCAACTCCGTTATTTAATTCTATGCGCAAAAGAATTAGCGTCAAAATTTTACGAACGGAATGTATTTTTCTCACTTTCCAGTGTCATAGAAACGTGAAATTTGGCACGAGCATTGATTATGTCATAAATAGGAAAAGCTAATGGGTCCTAACTCGATTATTCAATTCTATGTGCAAAAGAATTAGCGTCAAAATTTTACGTACGGAATGCATTGTTCTCACTTTCCAGTGTCATAGAAATGTGAAATTTGGCACGAGCATTGATTATGTCATAAATAGGAAAAGCTAATGGGTCCCAACTCGATTTTTCAATTCTATGTGCAAAAGAATTAGCCTCCAAATTTTATATACGGAATCCAATTTTCTCACATAGAAACTTGAAATTTGGCACGGGCATTGATTATGTCATAAATAGGAAAAGCTAAAGGGTCCCAACTCCGTTATTTAATTCTAGGCACAAAAGAATTAGCGTCCAAGTTTTACGTATGGAATGTAATTTTCTCACATAGAAACTTAAAATTTGGCACGGGCATTGATTTTGTCATAAATAGGAAAAGCTAATGGGTCCCAACTCCGTTATTTAATTCTATGCGCAAAAGAATTAGCGTCCAAATGTTACTTATGGAATGTAATTTTCTCACATAGAAACTTAAAATTTTGCACGGGCATTGATTATGTCATAAATAGAGATGAGCGAACACCAAAATGTTCGGGTGTTCGTTATTCGTAACGAACTTCCCGTGATGCTCGAGGGTTCGTTTCGAACAACGAACCCCATTGAAGTCAATGGGCGACCAGAACATTTTTGTATTTCGCCGATGCTCGCTAAGGTTTTCATGTGTGAAAATCTGGGCAATTCAGGAAAGTGATGGGAATGACACAGTGACGGATAGGGCAGGCGAGGGGCTACATGTTGGGCTGCATCCTAAGTTCACAGGTCCCACTATTAAGCCACAATAGCGGCAAGAGTGGGCCCCCCCCCCTCCCAACAACTTTTACTTCTGAAAAGCGCTCATTAGCATGGCATACCTTTGCTAAGCACCACACTACCTCCAACAAAGCACAATCACTGCCTGCATGACACTCCACTGCCACTTCTCCTGAGTTACATGCTGCCCAACCGCACCCCCTCCCCCCCACAGCGCACACCAAACTGTCCCTGCACAGCCTTCAGCTGGCCTCATGCCACACCACCCTCATGTCTATTTAGAAGTGCGTCTGCCACGACGAGGGACCGCAGGCACACACTGCACAGGGTTGGCACGGCTAGGTAGCGACCCTCTTTAATAGGGGCGGGGCGATAGCCCACAATGCTGTACAGAAGCAATGAGAAATACAATCCTGTGCCACCGCCATCAGGAGCTGCACACGTGGGCATAGCAATGGGGAACCTATGTGCCACACACTATTCATTCTGTCAAGGTGTCTGCATGCCCCAGTCAGACTGGTTATATGCACCTTAACAGTAACCGCGTTGGTGGTAATGTGGTGGTGACTGCGGACCTAGTACCACGGTTGTATTTTGTTGGTTTTCGGAATGTGGCCAGGATTAAGTGGGCCGTGGCGGGGGGATGGTGGGGGGGCTCTCTTGTAGTGTCGGTAAAGGTGAAATTCTTGGACTGCCGCCAGACGAACCAATGCAAAGGCATTTGCCAACAATGTTTTCCCTGTTGGAGGAGGAGGGGGATGTTTTTGAGGCACTACGTGTCCTCTCCACGTGTCCGTGGTTATATGCACCTTAACAGTAACCGCGTTGGTGGTAATGTGGTGGTGACTGCGGACCTAGTACCACGGTTGTATTTTGTTGGTTTTCGGAATGTGGCCAGGATTAAGTGGGCCGTGGCGGGGGGATGGTGGGGGGGCTCTCTTGTAGTGTCGGTAAAGGTGAAATTCTTGGACTGCCGCCAGACGAACCAATGCAAAGGCATTTGCCAACAATGTTTTCCCTGTTGGAGGAGGAGGGGGATGTTTTTGAGGCACTACGTGTCCTCTCCACGTGTCCGTTCCATGTAAGCAATAGTAGCACTCAAGACAGGCCCCAGTAACAATTCTGAAGCAGCAGTATAGCGGGAGCGCAGTCTTCGTTCCATGTAAGCAATAGTAGCACTCAAGACAGGCCCCAGTAACAATTCTGAAGCAGCAGTATAGCGGGAGCGCAGTCTTCGTTCCATGTAAGCAATAGTAGCACTCAAGACAGGCCCCAGTAACAATTCTGAAGCAGCAGTATAGCGGGAGCGCAGTCTTCGTTCCATGTAAGCAATAGTAGCACTCAAGACAGGCCCCAGTAACAATTCTGAAGCAGCAGTATAGCGGGAGCGCAGTCTTCGTTCCATGTAAGCAATAGTAGCACTCAAGACAGGCCCCAGTAACAATTCTGAAGCAGCAGTATAGCGGGAGCGCAGTCTTCGTTCCATGTAAGCAATATTAGCACTCAAGACAGGCCCCAGTAACAATTCTGAAGCAGCAGTATAGCGGGAGCGCAGTCTTCGTTCCATGTAAGCAATAGTAGCACTCAAGACAGGCCCCAGTAACAATTCTGAAGCAGCAGTATAGCGGGAGCGCAGTCTTCGTTCCATTTCAGTAGCCTTAGTATAGCCAAGGCACAAGTGACATTTATGTAGCTAAACTGTAGGCCAACCCCACACACCTTTCTGTACCATGAGTGCAGGCGAAGAACATAGAAATTACTATGATTACACTGTAGGTGAGGGCCCCAAAAAATTGGTGTACCAACAGTACTAATGTACCTCAGTAAAAATTGGCCATGCCCAACCAAGATGGCAGGTGAATCGCTTTGGTTAATGTGGCTTAAGTGGTAACTAGGCCTGGAGGCAGCCCAGTGTAACGAAAAATTGGTTCAAGTTAAAGTTCCAACGCTTTTAAGCTAATTGAAACTTATAAAAATTGTTCTGAAAAATTATTTGAGTGAGCCTTGTGGCCCTAAGAAAAATTGCCCGTTCAGCGTGATTACGTGAGGTTTCAGGAGGAGGAGCAGGAGGAGGAGGAGGAGGAATATTAGACACAGATTGATGAAGCACAAATGTCCCCGTTTTGGATGGTGAGAGAGAACGTAGCTTCCATCCGCGGGTGCAGCCTACGTATTGCTTACGTATCGCTGCTGTCCGCTGGTGGAGAACAGAAGTCTGGCGAAATCCAGCCTTTGTTCATCTTGATGAGTGTTAGCCTGTCGGCACTGTCGGTTGACAAGCGGCTACGCTTATCGGTGATGATTCCCCCAGCCGCACTAAACACCCTCTCCGACAACACGCTAGCCGCAGGACAAGCAAGCACCTCAAGGGCATACAGGGCTAGTTCAGGCCACGTGTCCAGCTTCGACACCCAGTAGTTGTAGGGGGCAGAGGCGTCACCAAGGATGGTCGTGCGATCCGCTACGTACTCCCTCACCATCCTTTTGCAGTGCTCCCGCCGACTCAGCCGTGACTGGGGAGCGGTGACACAGTCTTGGTGGGGAGCCATAAAGCTGGCCAGGCCCTTAAAGACTGTTGCACTGCCTGGGATGTACATGCTGCTCGATCTACGCACATCCCCTGCAACATGGCCCTCGGAACTGCGCCTTCTGCCACTAGCGCTGTCGGCTGGGAATTTTACCATCAGCTTGTCCGCAAGGGTCCTGTGGTATAGCAACACTCTCGAACCCCTTTCCTCTTCGGGAATCAGAGTGGGCAGGTTCTCCTTATACCGTGGATCGAGCAGTGTGTACACCCAGTAATCCGTAGTGGCCAGAATGCGTGCAACGCGAGGGTCACGAGAAAGGCATCCTAACATGAAGTCAGCCATGTGTGCCAGGGTACCTGTACGCAACACATGGCTGTCTTCACTAGGAAGATTACTTTCAGGATCCTCCTCCTCCTCCTCCTCCTCAGGCCATACACGCTGAAAGGATGACAGGCAATCAGCCGGTGTACCGTCAGCAGCGGGCCAAGCTGTCTCTTCCCCCTCCTCCTCATCCTCCTCATGCTCCTCCTCCTCCTCCTGTACGCGCTGAGAAATAGACAGGAGGGTGCCCTGACTATCCAGCGGCATACTGTCTTCCCCCGCCCCCGTTTCCGAGCGCAAAGCAGCTGCCTTTATGGTTTGCAGGGAATTTCTCAAGATGCATAGCAGAGGAATGGTGACGCTAATGATTGTAGCATCGCCGCTCACCACCTGGGTAGACTCCTCAAAATTACCAAGGACATGGCAGATGTCTGCCAACCAGGCCCACTCTTCTGAAAGGAATTGAGGAGGCTGACTCCCACTGCGCCGCCCATGTTGGAGTTGGTATTCGACTATAGCTCTACGCTGTTCATAGAGCCTGGCCAACATGTGGAGCGTAGAGTTCCACCGTGTGGGCACGTCGCACAGCAGTCGGTGCACTGGCAGCTTAAAGTGATGTTGCAGGGTGCGCAGGGTGGCAGCGTCCGTGTGGGACTTGCGGAAATGTGCGCAGAGCCGGCGCGCCTTTACGAGCAGGTCTGACAAGCGTGGGTAGCTTTTCAGAAACCGCTGAACCACCAAATTAAAGACGTGGGCCAGGCATGGCACGTGCGTGAGGCTGCCGAGCTGCAGAGCCGCCACCAGGTTACGGCCGTTGTCACACACGACCATGCCCGGTTGGAGGCTCAGCGGCGCAAGCCAGCGGTCGGTCTGCTGTGTCAGACCCTGCAGCAGTTCGTGGGCCGTGTGCCTCTTATCGCCTAAGCTGAGTAGTTTCAGCACGGCCTGCTGACGCTTGCCCACCGCTGTGCTGCCACACCGCGCGACACCGACTGCTGGCGACATGCTGCTGCTAACACATCTTGATTGTGAGACAGAGGAGGAGGAGGAGGAGGAGGGTGCTTTAGTGGAGGAAGCATACACCTCCGCAGATACCACCACCGAGCTGGGGCCCGCAATTCTGGGGGTGGGTAGGACGTGAGCGGTCCCAGGCTCTGACTCTGTCCCAGCCTCCACTAAATTCACCCAATGTGCCGTCAGGGAGATGTAGTGGCCCTGCCCGCCTGTGCTTGTCCACGTGTCCGTAGTTAAGTGGACCGTGGCAGTAACCGCGTTGGTGAGGGCGCGCACAATGTTGCGGGAGACGTGGTCGTGCAGGGCTGGGACGGCACATCGGGAAAAGTAGTGGCGACTGGGAACTGAGTAGCGCGGGGCCGCCGCCTCCATGATACTTTTGAAGGACTCCGTTTCCACAACCCTATACGGCAGCATCTCAAGGCTGATGAATTTTGCGATGCGGACGGTTAACGTTTGAGCGTGCGGGTGCGTGGCGGCGTACTTGCGCTTGCGCTCGAACACTTGCGCAAGCGACGGCTGAACGGTGCGCTGAACTACACTGCTGGATGGGGCCGAGGACAGCGGAGATGAGGGTGTGGGTGCAGGCCATGAGGCGGTAGTGCCTGTGTCCTGAGAGGGGGGTTGCATCTCAGTGGCAGGTTGGGGCACAGGGGGAGAGGCAGGGGTGCAAACCGGAGGCGGTGAACGGCCTTTGTCCCACCTTGCGGGGTGCTTGGCCATCATATGTCTGCGCATGGTGGTGGTGGTGAGGCTGTTGGTGTTGGCTCCCCGGCTGAGCTTTGCGCGACAAAGGTTGCACACCACTGTTCGTCGGTCGTCAGGCGTCTCTGTGAAAAACTGCCAGACCTTAGAGCACCTCGGCCTCCGCAGGGTGGCATGGCGCGAGGGGGCGCTTTGGGAAACACTTGGTGGATTATTCGGTCTGGCCCTGCCTCTACCCCTGGCCACTGCACTGCCTCTTGCAACCTGCCCTGCTGATGCCCTTGACTCCCCCTCTGAAGACCTGTCCTCCTGAGTAAGCGTTGCACACCAGGTGGGGTCAGTCACCTCATCGTCCTGCTGCTCTTCCTCCGAATCCTCTGTGCGCTGCTCCCTGGGACTTACTGCCCTTACTACTACCTCACTGCAAGACAACTGTGTCTGATCGTCATCGTCCTCCTCACCCACAGAAAGTTGTTGAGACAGTTGGCGGAAGTCCCCAGCCTCTTCCCCCGGACCCCGGGAACTTTCGAATGGTTGGGCATCAGTGACGATAAACTCCTCTGGTGGGAGAGGAACCGCTGCTGCCCAATCTAAGCAGGGGCCCGAGAACAGTTCCTGGGAGTGTTCCCGCTCCTGAGCAGGTGTCATTGTAGTGGAGTGAGGAGGCTGGGAGGAAGGAGGAGCAGCAGACAGAGGATTCGGATTGGCAGCAGTGGACGGCGCAGAACTGCGGGTAGACGATAGGTTGCTCGAAGCACTTTCTGCCATCCAGGACAGGACCTGCTCACACTGCTCATTTTCTAATAACCGTCTCCCGCGTGGACCCATTAATTGGGCGATGAATGTGGGGACGCCAGAAACGTGCCTCTCTCCTAATCGCGCAGCAGTCGGCTGCGACACACCTGGATCAGGAGCTTGGCCTGTGCCCACACCCTGACTTGGCCCTCCGCGTCCTCGGCCGCGTCCACGTCCTCTAGGCCTACCCCTACCCCTCAGCATGCTGTATTACCAGTGATTTGATTTCACAGGCAGGAAATAAATTGGCGCAAGACTGCAGGCCAAATATAATTTTTGCCCTTTTTGGAAAACGAAAGGCCCCACTGCCTCTAGTGAATGAATTATCTAAGTTTAATAACTGTGCTGTGTCCCTGCTTATGTGTCACAGAACGTGAGGGTAGCAGAGTTATTATAACTCTTGGAGAGCAGGTATTTTTTTTCCCAATTAAGGAAAGCAAATGGCGAACCCAGCAGTAAAGCGTAGCTGGCTGCGTATGATTTAGCAATGTTTTTCACGCAGCTCACACGTCTCCACAGGCGTAAGGACGGACACAGGCTGGACAAATAGATTTGTTTTCAGTTTTTTCCCACCAACAGGCAGCACTGCGTATATTCAATGAACCTGAGAAGTTTAATAACTGTGCTGTGTCCCTGCTTATGTGTCACAGAACGTGAGGGTAGCAGAGTTATTATAACTCTTGGAGAGCA
Organism: Eleutherodactylus coqui; assembly: GCF_035609145.1. Classification (NCBI taxonomy): domain Eukaryota; kingdom Metazoa; phylum Chordata; class Amphibia; order Anura; family Eleutherodactylidae; genus Eleutherodactylus; species Eleutherodactylus coqui. The sequence continues at coordinate 26,929,490 of NC_089844.1, read as the reverse complement.
GGTATTTTTTTTCCCAATTAAGGAAAGCAAATGGCGAACCCAGCAGTAAAGCGTAGCTGGCTGCGTATGATTTAGCAATGTTTTTCACGCAGCTCACACGTCTCCACAGGCGTAAGGACGGACAGAGGCTGGACAAATAGATTTGTTTTCAGTTTTTTCCCACCAACAGGCAGCACTGCGTATATTCAATGAACCTGAGAAGTTTAATAACTGTGCTGTGTCCCTGCTTATGTGTCACAGAACGTGAGGGTAGCAGAGTTATTATAACTCTTGGAGAGCAGGTATTTTTTTTCCCAATTAAGGAAAGCAAATGGCGAACCCAGCAGTAAAGCGTAGCTGGCTGCGTATGATTTAGCAATGTTTTTCACGCAGCTCACACGTGTCCACCGCCCGTAAGGACGGACAGAGGCTGGACAAATAGATTTGTTTTCAGTTTTTTCCCACCAACAGGCAGCACTGCGTATATTCAATGAACCTGAGAAGTTTAATAACTGTGCTGTGTCCCTGCTTATGTGTCACAGAACGTGAGGGTAGCAGAGTTATTATAACTCTTGGAGAGCAGGTATTTTTTTTCCCAATTAAGGAAAGCAAATGGCGAACCCAGCAGTAAAGCGTAGCTGGCTGCGTATGATTTAGCAATGTTTTTCACGCAGCTCACACGTGTCCACCGCCCGTAAGGACGGACAGAGGCTGGACAAATAGATTTGTTTTCAGTTTTTTCCCACCAACAGGCAGCACTGCGTATATTCTATGAATAATAACTGTGTTGTGGCCCTGCCTATACAATTCTTTCCCTGCAGTATCAATGGAGGGTGGAATGCTCTGCAGAGGCGATTTTGAGAAGCCCAAAAAAAATGCAGCACAGCCAACAGCAGCCTGGACAGTACTGCACACGGATAAATATGGCCCTAGAAAGGACCGTTGAGGTTCTTGAAGGCTACACTCACTCCTAACACTCTCCCTGCCTATGCAGCACTTCTGTCCCTAATGCCAGGTGCAACGGTCTGCAGAGGCGATTTTGAGAAAAAAAAAAATCCCACTGCTAACAGCAGCCAACACACAGCTATCAGTGGCCCTAATAAGGACCTTTGGGGGGTCTTGAAGCCTACACTAACTACCAATTCTTTCCCTACAGCAGCTCCGGTATAAACAGCACTGTCCCTCATCTAACTCACACCGCATCTGAGGCGAGCCGCGGGAGGGGCCGACTTTTATATTAGGCGAACACCTGATCTCGCCAGCCACTCACAGCAGGGGGGTGGTATAGGGCTTAAACGTTGCAGGGGGAAGTTGTAATGCCTTCCCTGTCTTTCAATTGGCCAGAAAAGCGCGCTAACGTCTCAGGGAAGGAAGTGAAAGTAACCAGAACACCGCATGGTGTTCGTCACGAATAACGAACATCCCGAACACCCTAATATTCGCACGAATATCAAGCTCGGACGAACGCGTTCGCTCATCTCTAGTCATAAATAAGAAAAGCTAATGGGTCCTAACTCGATTATTCAATTCTATGTGCAAAAGAATTAGCCTTCAAATTTTACGTACGGAATCCAATTTTCTCACATAGAAACTTGAAATTTGGCACGAGCATTGATTATGTCATAAATATTAAAAGCTAATGGGTCCCAACTCGATTATTCTATTCTATGTGCAAAAGAATTAGCCTCCAAATTTTACGTACGGAATCCAATTTTCTCACATAGAAACTTGAAATTTGGCACGAGCATTGATTATGTCATAAATAGGAAAAGCTAATGGTTCCCAACTCGATTATTCAATTCTATGCGCAAAAGAATTAGCGTCCAAATTTTACGTGCACAATCCAATTTTCTCACATAGAAACGTAAAATTTGGCACGGGCATTGAATATGTTCTAAATAGGAAAAACTAATAGGTCCCAACTCGATTATTCAATTCTATGCGCAAAAGAATTAGCGTCAAAATTTTACGTACGGAATGTATTTTTCTCACTTTCGAGTGCCATAGAAACGTGAAATTTGGCACGAGCATTGATTATGTCATAAATAGGAAAAGCTAATGGGTCCAACTCGATTATTCAATTCTATGTGCAAAAGAATTAGCCTCCAAATTTTATGTACGGAATCCAATTTTCTCACATAGAAACTTGAAATTTGGCACGAGCATTGATTATGTCATAAATAGGAAAAGCTATTGGGTCCCAACTCGATTATTCAATTCTATGCGCAAAAGAATTAGCGTCCAAATTTTACGTACACAATCCAATTTTCTCACATAGAAACTTAAAATTTGGCACGGGCATTGAATATGTTCTAAATAGGAAAAACTAATGGGTCCCAACTCGATTATTCAATTCTATGCGCAAAAGAATTAGCGTCAAAATTTTACGTACGGAATGTATTTTTCTCACTTTCCAGTGTCATAGAAACGTGAAATTTGGCACGAGCATTGATTATGTCAAAAATAGGAAAAGCTAATGGGTCCCAACTCAATTATTCAATTCTATGTGCAAAAGAATTAGCCTCCAAATTTTACGTACGGAATCCAATTTTCTCACATAGAAACTTGAAATTTGGCACGAGCATTGATTATGGCATAAATAGGGAAAAGCTAATGGGTCCCAACTCGATTATTCAATTCTATGCGCAAAAGAATTAGCGTCAAAATTTTACGTACGGAATGCATTGTTCTCACTTTCCAGTGTCATAGAAACGTGAAATTTGGGACGAGCATTGATTATGTCATAAATAGGAAAAGCTAATGGGTCCCAACTCGATTTTTCAATTCTATGTGCAAAAGAATTAGCCTCCAAATTTTATATACGGAATCCAATTTTCTCACATAGAAACTTGAAATTTGGCACGGGCATTGATTATGTCATAAATAGGAAAAGCTAAAGGGTCCCAACTCCGTTATTTAATTCTAGGCACAAAAGAATTAGCGTCCAAGTTTTACGTATGGAATGTAATTTTCTCACATAGAAACTTAAAATTTGGCACGGGCATTGATTTTGTCATAAATAGGAAAAGCTAATGGGTCCCAACTCCGTTATTTAATTCTATGCGCAAAAGAATTAGCGTCCAAATGTTACTTACGGAATGTAATTTTCTCACATAGAAACTTAAAATTTCGCACGGGCATTGATTATGTCATAAATAAGAAAAGCTAATGGGTCCTAACTCGATTATTCAATTCAATGTGCAAAAGAATTAGCCTTCAAATTTTACGTACGGAATCCAATTTTCTCACATAGAAACTTGAAATTTGGCACGAGCATTGATTATGTCATAAATAGGAAAAGCTAACGGGTCCCAACTCGATTATTCAATTCTTTGTGCAAAAGAATTAGCCTCCCATTTTTACGTACGGAATCCAATTTTCTCACATAGAAACTTGAAATTTGGCACGAGCATTGATTATGTCATAAATAGGAAAAGCTAATGGGTCCCAACTCGATTATTCAATTCTATGCGCAAAAGAATTAGCGTCCAAATTTTACGTACACAATCCAATTTTCTCACATAGAAACGTAAAATTTGGCACGGGCATTAATTATGTTCTAAATAGGAAAAACTAATGGGTCCCAACTCGATTATTCAATTCTATGCGCAAAAGAGTTAGCGTCAATATTTTACGTACGGAATGTATTTTTCTCACTTTCCAGTGTCATAGAAACGTGAAATTTGGCACGAGCATTGATTATGTCATAAATAGGAAAAGCTAATGAGTCCAACTCGATTATTCAATTCTATGTGCAAAAGAATTAGCCTCCAAATTTTATGTACGGAATCCAATTTTCTCACATAGAAACTTGAAATTTGGCACGAGCATTGATTATGTCATAAATAGGAAAAGCTAATGGGTCCCAACTCGATTATTCAATTCTATGCGCAAAAGAATTAGCGTCCAAATTTTACGTACACAATCCAATTTTCTCACATAGAAACTTAAAATGTGCCCCGGGCATTGAATATGTTATAAATAGGAAAAGCTAATGGGTCCCAACTCGATTATTCAATTCTATGCGCAAAAGAATTAGCGTTAAAATTTTACGTACGGAATGTATTGTTCTCACTTTCCAGTGTCATAGAAACGTGAAATTTGGCACGAGCATTGATTGTGTCATAAATAGGAAAAGCTAATGGGTCCCTACTCAATAATTCAATTCTATGTGCAAAAGAATTGGCGTCCAAATTTTACGTACGGAATCCAATTTTCTCACATAGAAACTTGAAATTTGGCACGAGCATTGATTATGTCATAAATAGGAAAAGCTAATGGGTCCCAACTCGATTATTCAATTCTATGTGCAAAAGAATTAGCCTCCCATTTTTACGTACGGAATCCAATTTTCTCACATAGAAACTTGAAATTTGGCACGAGCATTGATTATGTCATAAATAGGAAAAGCTAATGGGTCCCAACTCGATTATTCAATTCTATGCGCAAAAGAATTAGCGTCCAAATTTTACGTACACAATCCAATTTTCTCACACAGAAACGTAAAATTTGGCACGGGCATTGAATATGTTCTAAATAGGAAAAACTAATGGGTCCCAACATGATTATTCAATTCTATGCGCAAAAGAGTTAGCGTCAACATTTTACGTACGGAATGTATTTTTCTCACTTTCCAGTGTCATAGAAACGTGAAATTTGGCACGAGCATTGATTATGTCATAAATAGGAAAAGCTAATGGGTCCAACTCGATTATTCAATTCTATGTGCAAAAGAATTAGCCTCCAAATTTTATGTACGGAATCCAATTTTCTCACATAGAAACTTGAAATTTGGCACGAGCATTGATTATGTCATAAATAGGAAAAGCTAATGGGTTCCAACTCGATTATTCAATTCTATGCGCAAAAGAATTAGCGTCCAAATTTTACGTACACAATCCAATTTTCTCACATAGAAACTTAAAATTTGGCACGGGCATTGAATATGTTCTAAATAGGAAAAACTAATGGGTCCCAACTCGATTATTCAATTCTATGCGCAAAAGAATTACAGTCAAAATTTTACGTACGGAATGTATTTTTCTCACTTTCCAGTGTCATAGAAACGTGAAATTTGGCACGAGCATTGATTATGTCATAAATAGGAAAAGCTAATGGGTCCCAACTCGATTATTCAATTCTATGTGCAAAAGAATTAGCCTCCAAATTTTACGTACAGAATCCAATTTTCTCACATAGAAACTTGAAATTTGGCACGAGCATTGATTATGTCAAAAATAGGAAAAGCTAATGGGTCCCAACTCGATTTTTCAATTCTATGTGCAAAAGAATTAGCCTCCAAATTTTATGTACGGAATCCAATTTTCTCACATAGAAACTTGAAATTTGGCACGGGCATTGATTATGTCATAAATAGGAAAAGCTAAAGGGTCCCAACTCCGTTATTTAATTCTAGGAACAAAAGAATTAGCGTCCAAGTTTTACGTATGGAATGTAATTTTCTCACATAGAAACTTAAAATTTGGCACGGGCATTGATTTTGTTATAAATAGGAAAAGCTAATGGGTCCCAACTCGATTATTCAATTCTATGCGCAAAAGAATTAGCGTTAAAATTTTACGTACGGAATGTATTGTTCTCACTTTCCAGTGTCATAGAAACGTGAAATTTGGCACGAGCATTGATTGTGTCATAAATAGGAAAAGCTAATGGGTCCCTACTCAATAATTCAATTCTATGTGCAAAAGAATTGGCGTCCAAATTTTACGTACGGAATCCAATTTTCTCACATAGAAACTTGAAATTTGGCACGAGCATTGATTATGTCATAAATAGGAAAAGCTAATGGGTCCCAACTCGATTATTCAATTCTATGTGCAAAAGAATTAGCCTCCCATTTTTACGTACGGAATCCAATTTTCTCACATAGAAACTTGAAATTTGGCACGAGCATTGATTATGTCATAAATAGGAAAAGCTAATGGGTCCCAACTCGATTATTCAATTCTATGCGCAAAAGAATTAGCGTCCAAATTTTACGTACACAATCCAATTTTCTCACATAGAAACGTAAAATTTGGCACGGGCATTGAATATGTTCTAAATAGGAAAAACTAATGGGTCCCAACATGATTATTCAATTCTATGCGCAAAAGAGTTAGCGTCAACATTTTACGTACGGAATGTATTTTTCTCACTTTCCAGTGTCATAGAAACGTGAAATTTGGCACGAGCATTGATTATGTCATAAATAGGAAAAGCTAATGGGTCCAACTCGATTATTCAATTCTATGTGCAAAAGAATTAGCCTCCAAATTTTATGTACGGAATCCAATTTTCTCACATAGAAACTTGAAATTTGGCACGAGCATTGATTATGTCATAAATAGGAAAAGCTAATGTGTTCCAACTCGATTATTCAATTCTATGCGCAAAAGAATTAGCGTCCAAATTTTACGTACACAATCCAATTTTCTCACATAGAAACTTAAAATTTGGCACGGGCATTGAATATGTTCTAAATAGGAAAAACTAATGGGTCCCAACTCGATTATTCAATTCTATGCGCAAAAGAATTACAGTCAAAATTTTACGTACGGAATGTATTTTTCTCACTTTCCAGTGTCATAGAAACGTGAAATTTGGCACGAGCATTGATTATGTCATAAATAGGAAAAGCTAATGGGTCCCAACTCGATTATTCAATTCTATGTGCAAAAGAATTAGCCTCCAAATTTTACGTACAGAATCCAATTTTCTCACATAGAAACTTGAAATTTGGCACGAGCATTGATTATGTCAAAAATAGGAAAAGCTAATGGGTCCCAACTCGATTTTTCAATTCTATGTGCAAAAGAATTAGCCTCCAAATTTTATGTACGGAATCCAATTTTCTCACATAGAAACTTGAAATTTGGCACGGGCATTGATTATGTCATAAATAGGAAAAGCTAAAGGGTCCCAACTCCGTTATTTAATTCTAGGAACAAAAGAATTAGCGTCCAAGTTTTACGTATGGAATGTAATTTTCTCACATAGAAACTTAAAATTTGGCACGGGCATTGATTATGTCATAAATAGGAAAAGCTAATGGGTCCCAACTCCGTTATTTAATTCTATGCGCAAAAGAATTAGCGTCCAAATGTTACGTACGGAATGTAATTTTCTCACATAGAAACTTAAAATTTCGCACGGGCATTGATTATGTCATAAATAAGAAAAGCTAATGGGTCCTAACTCGATTATTCAATTCTATGTGCAAAAGAATTAGCCTTCAAATTTTACGTACGGAATCCAATTTTCTCACATAGAAGCTTAAAATTTGGCACGAGTATTGATTATGTCATAAATAGGAAAAGCTAATGGGTCCCAACTCGATTATTCAATTCTATGTGCAAAAGAATTAGCCTCCAAATTTTACGTACGGAATCCAATTTTCTCACATAGAAACTTGAAATTTGGCACGAGCATTGATTATGTCATAAATAGGAAAAGCTAATGGGTCCCAACTCGATTATTCAATTCTATGCGCAAAAGAATTAGCGTCCAAATTTTACGTACACAATCCAATTTTCTCACATAGAAACGTAAAATTTGGCACGGGCATTGAATATGTTCTAAATAGGAAAAACTAATGGGTCCCAACTCGATTATTCAATTCTATGCGCAAAAGAGTTAGCGTCAATATTTTACGTATGGAATGTATTTTTCTCACTTCCCAGTGTCATAGAAACGTGAAATTTGGCACGAGCATTGATTATGTCATAAATAGGAAAAGCTAATGGGTCCAACTCGATTATTCAATTCTATGTGCAAAAGAATTAGCCTCCAAATTTTATGTACGGAATCCAATTTTCTCACATAGAAACTTGAAATTTGGCACGAGCATTGATTATGTCATAAATAGGAAAAGCTAATGGGTCCCAACTCGATTATTCAATTCTTTGCGCAAAAGAATTAGCGTCCAAATTTTACGTACACAATCCAATTTTCTCACATAGAAACTTAAAATGTGGCACGGGCATTGAATATGTTCTAAATAGGAAAAGCTAATGGGTCCCAACTCGATTATTCAATTCTATGCGCAAAAGAATTAGCGTTAAAATTTTACGTACGGAATGTATTGTTCTCACTTTCCAGTGTCATAGAAACGTGAAATTTGGCACGAGCATTGATTGTGTCATAAATAGGAAAAGCTAATGGGTCCCTACTCAATAATTCAATTCTATGTGCAAAAGAATTAGCGTCCAAATTTTATGTACGGAATCCAATTTTCTCACATAGAAACTTGAAATTTGGCACGAGCATTGATTATGTCATAAATAAGAAAAGCTAATGGGTCCTAACTCGATTATTCAATTCTATGTGCAAAAGAATTAGCCTTCAAATTTTACGTACGGAATCCAATTTTCTCACATAGAAACTTGAAATTTGGCACGAGCATTGATTATGTCATAAATAGGAAAAGCTAATGGGTCCCAACTCGATTATTCAATTCTATGTGCAAAAGAATTAGCCTCCCATTTTTACGTACGGAATCCAATTTTCTCACATAGAAACTTGAAATTTGGCACGAGCATTGATTATGTCATAAATAGGAAAAGCTAATGGGTCCCAACTCGATTATTCAATTCTATGCGCAAAAGAATTAGCGTCCAAATTTTACGTACACAATCCAATTTTCTCACATAGAAACGTAAAATTTGGCACGGGCATTGAATATGTTCTAAATAGGAAAAACTAATGGGTCCCAACATGATTATTCAATTCTATGCGCAAAAGAGTTAGCGTCAACATTTTACGTACGGAATGTATTTTTCTCACTTTCCAGTGTCATAGAAACGTGAAATTTGGCACGAGCATTGATTATGTCATAAATAGGAAAAGCTAATGGGTCCAACTCGATTATTCAATTCTATGTGCAAAAGAATTAGCCTCCAAATTTTATGTACGGAATCCAATTTTCTCACATAGAAACTTGAAATTTGGCACGAGCATTGATTATGTCATAAATAGGAAAAGCTAATGGGTTCCAACTCGATTATTCAATTCTATGCGCAAAAGAATTAGCGTCCAAATTTTACGTACACAATCCAATTTTCTCACATAGAAACTTAAAATTTGGCACGGGCATTGAATATGTTCTAAATAGGAAAAACTAATGGGTCCCAACTCGATTATTCAATTCTATGCGCAAAAGAATTACCGTCAAAATTTTACGTACGGAATGTATTTTTCTCACTTTCCAGTGTCATAGAAACGTGAAATTTGGCACGAGCATTGATTATGTCATAAATAGGAAAAGCTAATGGGTCCCAACTCGATTATTCAATTCTATGTGCAAAAGAATTAGCCTCCAAATTTTACGTACAGAATCCAATTTTCTCACATAGAAACTTGAAATTTGGCACGAGCATTGATTATGTCATAAATAGGAAAAGCTAATGGGTCCCAACTCGATTTTTCAATTCTATGTGCAAAAGAATTAGCCTCCAAATTTTATGTACGGAATCCAATTTTCTCACATAGAAACTTGAAATTTGGCACGGGCATTGATTATGTCATAAATAGGAAAAGCTAAAGGGTCCCAACTCCGTTATTTAATTCTAGGAACAAAAGAATTAGCGTCCAAGTTTTACGTATGGAATGTAATTTTCTCACATAGAAACTTAAAATTTGGCACGGGCATTGAATATGTCATAAATAGGAAAAGCTAATGGGTCCCAACTCCGTTATTTAATTCTATGCGCAAAAGAATTAGCGTCCAAATGTTACGTACGGAATGTAATTTTCTCACATAGAAACTTAAAATTTCGCACGGGCATTGATTATGTCATAAATAAGAAAAGCTAATGGGTCCTAACTCGATTATTCAATTCTATGTGCAAAAGAATTAGCCTTCAAATTTTACGTACGGAATCCAATTTTCTCACATAGAAACTTGAAATTTGGCACGAGTATTGATTATGTCATAAATGGGAAAAGCTAATGGGTCCCAACTCGATTATTCAATTCTATGTGCAAAAGAATTAGCCTCCAAATTTTACGTACGGAATCCAATTTTCTCACATAGAAACTTGAAATTTGGCACGAGCATTGATTATGTCATAAATAGGAAAAGCTAATGGGTCCCAACTCGATTATTCAATTCTATGCGCAAAAGAATTAGCGTCCAAATTTTACGTACACAATCCAATTTTCTCACATAGAAACTTAAAATTTGGCACGGGCATTGAATATGTTCTAAATAGGAAAAACTAATGGGTCCACACTCGATTATTCAATTCTATGCGCAAAAGAATTAGCGTCAAAATTTTACGTACGGAATGTATTTTTCTCACTTCCCAGTGTCATAGAAACGTGAAATTTGGCACTAGCATTGATTGTGTCATAAATAGGAAAAGCTAATGGGTCCCTACTCAATAATTCAATTCTATGTGCAAAAGAATTAGCGTCCAAATTTTATGTACGGAATCCAATTTTCTCACATAGAAACTTGAAATTTGGCACGAGCATTGATTATGGCATAAATAGGAAAAGCTAATGGGTCCCAACTCGATTATTCAATTCTATGCGCAAAAGAATTAGCGTCAAAATTTTACGTACGGAATGCATTGTTCTCACTTTCCAGTGTCATAGAAACGTGAAATTTGGGACGAGCATTGATTATGTCATAAATAGGAAAAGCTAATGGGTCCCAACTCGATTTTTCAATTCTATGTGCAAAAGAATTAGCCTCCAAATTTTATATACGGAATCCAATTTTCTCACATAGAAACTTGAAATTTGGCACGGGCATTGATTATGTCATAAATAGGAAAAGCTAAAGGGTCCCAACTCCGTTATTTAATTCTAGGCACAAAAGAATTAGCGTCCAAGTTTTACGTATGGAATGTAATTTTCTCACATAGAAACTTAAAATTTGGCACGGGCATTGATTTTGTCATAAATAGGAAAAGCTAATGGGTCCCAACTCCGTTATTTAATTCTATGCGCAAAAGAATTAGCGTCCAAATGTTACTTACGGAATGTAATTTTCTCACATAGAAACTTAAAATTTCGCACGGGCATTGATTATGTCATAAATAAGAAAAGCTAATGGGTCCTAACTCGATTATTCAATTCAATGTGCAAAAGAATTAGCCTTCAAATTTTACGTACGGAATCCAATTTTCTCACATAGAAACTTGAAATTTGGCACGAGCATTGATTATGTCATAAATAGGAAAAGCTAACGGGTCCCAACTCGATTATTCAATTCTTTGTGCAAAAGAATTAGCCTCCCATTTTTACGTACGGAATCCAATTTTCTCACATAGAAACTTGAAATTTGGCACGAGCATTGATTATGTCATAAATAGGAAAAGCTAATGGGTCCCAACTCGATTATTCAATTCTATGCGCAAAAGAATTAGCGTCCAAATTTTACGTACACAATCCAATTTTCTCACATAGAAACGTAAAATTTGGCACGGGCATTGAATATGTTCTAAATAGGAAAAACTAATGGGTCCCAACTCGATTATTCAATTCTATGCGCAAAAGAGTTAGCGTCAATATTTTACGTACGGAATGTATTTTTCTCACTTTCCAGTGTCATAGAAACGTGAAATTTGGCACGAGCATTGATTATGTCATAAATAGGAAAAGCTAATGAGTCCAACTCGATTATTCAATTCTATGTGCAAAAGAATTAGCCTCCAAATTTTATGTACGGAATCCAATTTTCTCACATAGAAACTTGAAATTTGGCACGAGCATTGATTATGTCATAAATAGGAAAAGCTAATGGGTCCCAACTCGATTATTCAATTCTATGCGCAAAAGAATTAGCGTCCAAATTTTACGTACACAATCCAATTTTCTCACATAGAAACTTAAAATGTGCCCCGGGCATTGAATATGTTCTAAATAGGAAAAGCTAATGGGTCCCAACTCGATTATTCAATTCTATGCGCAAAAGAATTAGCGTTAAAATTTTACGTACGGAATGTATTGTTCTCACTTTCCAGTGTCATAGAAACGTGAAATTTGGCACGAGCATTGATTGTGTCATAAATAGGAAAAGCTAATGGGTCCCTACTCAATAATTCAATTCTATGTGCAAAAGAATTAGCGTCCAAATTTTATGTACGGAATCCAATTTTCTCACATAGAAACTTGAAATTTGGCACGAGCATTGATTATGTCATAAATAAGAAAAGCTAATGGGTCCTAACTCGATTATTCAATTCTATGTGCAAAAGAATTAGCCTTCAAATTTTACGTACGGAATCCAATTTTCTCACATAGAAACTTGAAATTTGGCACGAGCATTGATTATGTCATAAATAGGAAAAGCTAATGGGTCCCAACTCGATTATTCAATTCTATGTGCAAAAGAATTAGCCTCCCATTTTTACGTACGGAATCCAATTTTCTCACATAGAAACTTGAAATTTGGCACGAGCATTGATTATGTCATAAATAGGAAAAGCTAATGGGTCCCAACTCGATTATTCAATTCTATGCGCAAAAGAATTAGCGTCCAAATTTTACGTACACAATCCAATTTTCTCACATAGAAACGTAAAATTTGGCACGGGCATTGAATATGTTCTTAATAGGAAAAACTAATGGGTCCCAACATGATTATTCAATTCTATGCGCAAAAGAGTTAGCGTCAACATTTTACGTACGGAATGTATTTTTCTCACTTTCCAGTGTCATAGAAACGTGAAATTTGGCACGAGCATTGATTATGTCATAAATAGGAAAAGCTAATGGGTCCAACTCGATTATTCAATTCTATGTGCAAAAGAATTAGCCTCCAAATTTTATGTACGGAATCCAATTTTCTCACATAGAAACTTGAAATTTGGCACGAGCATTGATTATGTCATAAATAGGAAAAGCTAATGGGTTCCAACTCGATTATTCAATTCTATGCGCAAAAGAATTAGCGTCCAAATTTTACGTACACAATCCAATTTTCTCACATAGAAACTTAAAATTTGGCACGGGCATTGAATATGTTCTAAATAGGAAAAACTAATGGGTCCCAACTCGATTATTCAATTCTATGCGCAAAAGAATTACCGTCAAAATTTTACGTACGGAATGTATTTTTCTCACTTTCCAGTGTCATAGAAACGTGAAATTTGGCACGAGCATTGATTATGTCATAAATAGGAAAAGCTAATGGGTCCCAACTCGATTATTCAATTCTATGTGCAAAAGAATTAGCCTCCAAATTTTACGTACAGAATCCAATTTTCTCACATAGAAACTTGAAATTTGGCACGAGCATTGATTATGTCAAAAATAGGAAAAGCTAATGGGTCCCAACTCGATTTTTCAATTCTATGTGCAAAAGAATTAGCCTCCAAATTTTATGTACGGAATCCAATTTTCTCACATAGAAACTTGAAATTTGGCACGGGCATTGATTATGTCATAAATAGGAAAAGCTAAAGGGTCCCAACTCCGTTATTTAATTCTAGGAACAAAAGAATTAGCGTCCAAGTTTTACGTATGGAATGTAATTTTCTCACATAGAAACTTAAAATTTGGCACGGGCATTGATTATGTCATAAATAGGAAAAGCTAATGGGTCCCAACTCCGTTATTTAATTCTATGCGCAAAAGAATTAGCGTCCAAATGTTACGTACGGAATGTAATTTTCTCACATAGAAACTTAAAATTTCGCACGGGCATTGATTATGTCATAAATAAGAAAAGCTAATGGGTCCTAACTCGATTATTCAATTCTATGTGCAAAAGAATTAGCCTTCAAATTTTACGTACGGAATCCAATTTTCTCACATAGAAGCTTGAAATTTGGCTTGAGTATTGATTATGTCATAAATAGGAAAAGCTAATGGGTCCCAACTCGATTATTCAATTCTATGTGCAAAAGAATTAGCCTCCAAATTTTACGTACGGAATCCAATTTTCTCACATAGAAACTTGAAATTTGGCACGAGCATTGATTATGTCATAAATAGGAAAAGCTAATGGGTCCCAACTCGATTATTCAATTCTGTGCGCAAAAGAATTAGCGTCCAAATTTTACGTACACAATCCAATTTTCTCACATAGAAACGTAAAATTTGGCACGGGCATTGAATATGTTCTAAATAGGAAAAACTAATGGGTCCCAACTCGATTATTCAATTCTATGCGCAAAAGAGTTAGCGTCAATATTTTACGTACGGAATGTATTTTTCTCACTTTCCAGTGTCATAGAAACGTGAAATTTGGCACGAGCATTGATTATGTTATAAATAGGAAAAGCTAATGGGTCCAACTCGATTATTCAATTCTATGTGCAAAAGAATTAGCCTCCAAATTTTATGTACGGAATCCAATTTTCTCACATAGAAACTTGAAATTTGGCACGAGCATTGATTATGTCATAAATAGGAAAAGCTAATGGGTCCCAACTCGATTATTCAATTCTTTGCGCAAAAGAATTAGCGTCCAAATTTTACGTACACAATCCAATTTTCTCACATAGAAACTTAAAATGTGGCACGGGCATTGAATATGTTCTAAATAGGAAAAGCTAATGGGTCCCAACTCGATTATTCAATTCTATGCGCAAAAGAATTAGCGTTAAAATTTTACGTACGGAATGTATTGTTCTCACTTTCCAGTGTCATAGAAACGTGAAATTTGGCACGAGCATTGATTGTGTCATAAATAGGAAAAGCTAATGGGTCCCTACTCAATAATTCAATTCTATGTGCAAAAGAATTAGCGTCCAAATTTTATGTACGGAATCCAATTTTCTCACATAGAAACTTGAAATTTGGCACGAGCATTGATTATGTCATAAATAAGAAAAGCTAATGGGTCCTAACTCGATTATTCAATTCTATGTGCAAAAGAATTAGCCTTCAAATTTTACGTACGGAATCCAATTTTCTCACATAGAAACTTGAAATTTGGCACGAGCATTGATTATGTCATAAATAGGAAAAGCTAATGGGTCCCAACTCGATTATTCAATTCTATGTGCAAAAGAATTAGCCTCCCATTTTTACGTACGGAATCCAATTTTCTCACATAGAAACTTGAAATTTGGCACGAGCATTGATTATGTCATAAATAGGAAAAGCTAATGGGTCCCAACTCGATTATTCAATTCTATGCGCAAAAGAATTAGCGTCTAAATTTTACGTACACAATCCAATTTTCTCACATAGAAACGTAAAATTTGGCACGCGCATTGAATATGTTCTAAATAGGAAAAACTAATGGGTCCCAACATGATTATTCAATTCTATGCGCAAAAGAGTTAGCGTCAACATTTTACGTACGGAATGTATTTTTCTCACTTTCCAGTGTCATAGAAACGTGAAATTTGGCACGAGCATTGATTATGTCATAAATAGGAAAAGCTAATGGGTCCAACTCGATTATTCAATTCTATGTGCAAAAGAATTAGCCTCCAAATTTTATGTACGGAATCCAATTTTCTCACATAGAAACTTGAAATTTGGCACGAGTATTGATTATGTCATAAATAGGAAAAGCTAATGGGTTCCAACTCGATTATTCAATTCTATGCGCAAAAGAATTAGCGTCCAAATTTTACGTACACAATCCAATTTTCTCACATAGAAACTTAAAATTTGGCACGGGCATTGAATATGTTCTAAATAGGAAAAACTAATGGGTCCCAACTCGATTATTCAATTCTATGCGCAAAAGAATTACCGTCAAAATTTTACGTACGGAATGTATTTTTCTCACTTTCCAGTGTCATAGAAACGTGAAATTTGGCACGAGCATTGATTATGTCATAAATAGGAAAAGCTAATGGGTCCCAACTCGATTATTCAATTCTATGTGCAAAAGAATTCGCCTCCAAATTTTACGTACAGAATCCAATTTTCTCACATAGAAACTTGAAATTTGGCACGAGCATTGATTATGTCATAAATAGGAAAAGCTAATGGGTCCCAACTCGATTTTTCAATTCTATGTGCAAAAGAATTAGCCTCCAAATTTTATGTACGGAATCCAATTTTCTCACATAGAAACTTGAAATTTGGCACGGGCATTGATTATGTCATAAATAGGAAAAGCTAAAGGGTCCCAACTCCGTTATTTAATTCTAGGAACAAAAGAATTAGCGTCCAAGTTTTACGTATGGAATGTAATTTTCTCACATAGAAACTTAAAATTTGGCACGGGCATTGATTATGTCATAAATAGGAAAAGCTAATGGGTCCCAACTCCGTTATTTAATTCTATGCGCAAAAGAATTAGCGTCCAAATGTTACGTACGGAATGTAATTTTCTCACATAGAAACTTAAAATTTCGCACGGGCATTGATTATGTCATAAATAAGAAAAGCTAATGGGTCCTAACTCGATTATTCAATTCTATGTGCAAAAGAATTAGCCTTCAAATTTTACGTACGGAATCCAATTTTCTCACATAGAAACTTGAAATTTGGCACGAGTATTGATTATGTCATAAATGGGAAAAGCTAATGGGTCCCAACTCGATTATTCAATTCTATGTGCAAAAGAATTAGCCTCCAAATTTTACGTACGGAATCCAATTTTCTCACATAGAAACTTGAAATTTAGCACGAGCATTGATTATGTCATAAATAGGAAAAGCTAATGGGTCCCAACTCGATTATTCAATTCTATGCGCAAAAGAATTAGCGTCCAAATTTTACGTACACAATCCAATTTTCTCACATAGAAACTTAAAATTTGGCACGGGCATTGAATATGTTCTAAATAGGAAAAACTAATGGGTCCACACTCGATTATTCAATTCTATGCGCAAAAGAATTAGCGTCAAAATTTTACGTACGGAATGTATTTTTCTCACTTCCCAGTGTCATAGAAACGTGAAATTTGGCACTAGCATTGATTGTGTCATAAATAGGAAAAGCTAATGGGTCCCTACTCAATAATTCAATTCTATGTGCAAAAGAATTAGCGTCCAAATTTTATGTACGGAATCCAATTTTCTCACATAGAAACTTGAAATTTGGCACGAGCATTGATTATGTCATAAATAAGAAAAGCTAATGGGTCCTAACTCGATTATTCAATTCTATGTGCAAAAGAATTAGCCTTCAAATTTTACGTACGGAATCCAATTTTCTCACATAGAAACTTAAAATTTGGCACGGGCATTGAATATGTTCTAAATAGGAAAAACTAATGGGTCCCAACTCGATTATTCAATTCTATGCGCAAAAGAATTAGCGTCAAAATTTTACGTACGGAATGTATTTTTCTCACTTTCCAGTGTCATAGAAACGTGAAATTTGGCACTAGCATTGATTGTGTCATAAATAGGAAAAGCTAATGGGTCCCTACTTAATAATTCAATTCTATGTGCAAAAGAATTAGCGTCCAAATTTTATGTACGGAATCCAATTTTCTCACATAGAAACTTGAAATTTGGCACGAGCATTGATTATGTCATAAATAGGAAAAGCTAATGGGTCCCAACTCGATTATTCAATTCTATGCGCAAAAGAATTAGCGTCCAAATTTTACGTACAGAATCCAATTTTCTCACATAGAAACGTAAAATTTGGCACGGGCATTGAATATGTCCTAAATAGGAAAAACTAATAGGTCCCAACTCGATTATTCAATTCTATGCGCAAAAGAATTAGCGTCAAAATTTTACGTACGGAATGTATTTTTCTCACTTTCGAGTGCCATAGAAACGTGAAATTTGGCACGAGCATTGATTATGTCATAAATAGGAAAAGCTAATGGGTCCAACTCGATTATTCAATTCTATGTGCAAAAGAATTAGCCTCCAAATTTTATGTACGGAATCCAATTTTCTCACATAGAAACTTGAAATTTGGCACGAGCATTGATTATGTCATAAATAGGAAAAGCTAATTAGTCCCAACTCGATTATTCAATTCTATGCGCAAAAGAATTAGCGTCCAAATTTTACGTACACAATCCAATTTTCTCACATAGAAACTTAAAATTTGGCACGGGCATTGAATATGTTCTAAATAGGAAAAACTAATGGGTCCCAACTAGATTATTCAATTCTATGCGCAAAAGAGTTAGCGTCAAAATTTTACGTACGGAATGTATTTTTCTCACTTTCCAGTGTCATAGAAACGTGAAATTTGGCACGAGCATTGATTATGTCATAAATAGGAAAAGCTAATGGGTCCAACTCGATTATTCAATTCTATGTGCAAAAGAATTAGCCTCCAAATTTTATGTACGGAATCCAATTTTCTCACATAGAAACTTGAAATTTGGCACGAGCATTGATTATGTCATAAATAGAAAAAGCTAATGGGTCCAACTCGATTATTCAATTCTATGTGCAAAAGAATTAGCGTCCAAATTTTACGTACACAATCCAATTTTCTCACATAGAAACTTGAAATTTGGCACGAGCATTGATTATGTCATAAATAGGAAAAGCTAATGGGTCCCAACTCGATTTTTCAATTCTATGTGCAAAAGAATTAGCCTCCAAATTTTATATACGGAATCCAATTTTCTCACATAGAAACTTGAAATTTGGCACGGGCATTGATTATGTCATAAATAGGAAAAGCTAAAGGGTCCCAACTCCGTTATTTAATTCTAGGCACAAAAGAATTAGCGTCCAAGTTTTACGTATGGAATGTAATTTTCTCACATAGAAACTTAAAATTTGGCACGGGCATTGATTTTGTCATAAATAGGAAAAGCTAATGGGTCCCAACTCCGTTATTTAATTCTATGCGCAAAAGAATTAGCGTCCAAATGTTACTTACGGAATGTAATTTTCTCACATAGAAACTTAAAATTTCGCACGGGCATTGATTATGTCATAAATAAGGAAAGCTAATGGGTCCTAACTCGATTATTCAATTCAATGTGCAAAAGAATTAGCCTTCAAATTTTACGTACGGAATCCAATTTTCTCACATAGAAACTTGAAATTTGGCACGAGCATTGATTATGTCATAAATAGGAAAAGCTAATGGGTCCCAACTCGATTATTCAATTCTATGTGCAAAAGAATTAGCCTCCCATTTTTACGTACGGAATCCAATTTTCTCACATAGAAACTTGAAATTTGGCACGAGCATTGAATATGTCATAAATAGGAAAAGCTAATGGGTCCCAACTCGATTATTCAATTCTATGCGCAAAAGAATTAGCGTCCAAATTTTACGTACACAATCCAATTTTCTCACATAGAAACTTAAAATGTGGCACGGGCATTGAATATGTTCTAAATAGGAAAAGCTAATGGGTCCCAACTCGATTATTCAATTCTATGCGCAAAAGAATAAGCGTTAAAATTTTACGTACGGAATGTATTGTTCTCACTTTCCAGTGTCATAGAAACGTGAAATTTGGCACGAGCATTGATTGTGTCATAAATAGGAAAAGCTAATGGGTCCCTACTCAATAATTCAATTCTATGTGCAAAAGAATTAGCGTCCAAATTTTATGTACGGAATCCAATTTTCTCACATAGAAACTTGAAATTTGGCACGAGCATTGATTATGTCATAAATAAGAAAAGCTAATGGGTCCTAACTCGATTATTCAATTCTATGTGCAAAAGAATTAGCCTTCAAATTTTACGTACGGAATCCAATTTTCTCACATAGAAACTTGAAATTTGGCACGAGCATTGATTATGTCATAAATAGGAAAAGCTAATGGGTCCCAACTCGATTATTCAATTCTATGTGCAAAAGAATTAGCCTCCCATTTTTACGTACGGAATCCAATTTTCTCACATAGAAACTTGAAATTTGGCACGAGCATTGATTATGTCATAAATAGGAAAAGCTAATGGGTCCCAACTCGATTATTCAATTCTATGCGCAAAAGAATTAGCGTCCAAATTTTACGTACACAATCCAATTTTCTCACATAGAAACGTAAAATTTGGCACGGGCATTGAATATGTTCTAAATAGGAAAAACTAATGGGTCCCAACATGATTATTCAATTCTATGCGCAAAAGAGTTAGCGTCAACATTTTACGTACGGAATGTATTTTTCTCACTTTCCAGTGTCATAGAAACGTGAAATTTGGCACGAGCATTGATTATGTCATAAATAGGAAAAGCTAATGGGTCCAACTCGATTATTCAATTCTATGTGCAAAAGAATTAGCCTCCAAATTTTATGTACGGAATCCAATTTTCTCACATAGAAACTTGAAATTTGGCACGAGCATTGATTATGTCATAAATAGGAAAAGCTAATGGGTTCCTACTCGATTATTCAATTCTATGCGCAAAAGAATTAGCGTCCAAATTTTACGTACACAATCCAATTTTCTCACATAGAAACTTAAAATTTGGCACGGGCATTGAATATGTTCTAAATAGGAAAAACTAATGGGTCCCAACTCGATTATTCAATTCTATGCGCAAAAGAATTACCGTCAAAATTTTACGTACGGAATGTATTTTTCTCACTTTCCAGTGTCATAGAAACGTGAAATTTGGCACGAGCATTGATTATGTCATAAATAGGAAAAGCTAATGGGTCCCAACTCGATTATTCAATTCTATGTGCAAAAGAATTAGCCTCCAAATTTTACGTACAGAATCCAATTTTCTCACATAGAAACTTGAAATTTGGCACGAGCATTGATTATGTCAAAAATAGGAAAAGCTAATGGGTCCCAACTCGATTTTTCAATTCTATGTGCAAAAGAATTAGCCTCCAAATTTTATGTACGGAATCCAATTTTCTCACATAGAAACGTAAAATTTGGCACGGGCATTGAATATGTTCTAAATAGGAAAAACTAATGGGTCCCAACATGATTATTCAATTCTATGCGCAAAAGAGTTAGCGTCAACATTTTACGTACGGAATGTATTTTTCTCACTTTCCAGTGTCATAGAAACGTGAAATTTGGCACGAGCATTGATTATGTCATAAATAGGAAAAGCTAATGGGTCCAACTCGATTATTCAATTCTATGTGCAAAAGAATTAGCCTCCAAATTTTATGTACGGAATCCAATTTTCTCACATAGAAACTTGAAATTTGGCACGAGCATTGATTATGTCATAAATAGGAAAAGCTAATGGGTTCCAACTCGATTATTCAATTCTATGCGCAAAAGAATTAGCGTCCAAATTTTACGTACACAATCCAATTTTCTCACATAGAAACTTAAAATTTGGCACGGGCATTGAATATGTTCTAAATAGGAAAAACTAATGGGTCCCAACTCGATTATTCAATTCTATGCGCAAAAGAATTACCGTCAAAATTTTACGTACGGAATGTATTTTTCTCACTTTCCAGTGTCATAGAAACGTGAAATTTGGCACGAGCATTGATTATGTCATAAATAGGAAAAGCTAATGGGTCCCAACTCGATTATTCAATTCTATGTGCAAAAGAATTAGCCTCCAAATTTTACGTACAGAATCCAATTTTCTCACATAGAAACTTGAAATTTGGCACGAGCATTGATTATGTCAAAAATAGGAAAAGCTAATGGGTCCCAACTCGATTTTTCAATTCTATGTGCAAAAGAATTAGCCTCCAAATTTTATGTACGGAATCCAATTTTCTCACATAGAAACTTGAAATTTGGCACGGGCATTGATTATGTCATAAATAGGAAAAGCTAAAGGGTCCCAACTCCGTTATTTAATTCTAGGAACAAAAGAATTAGCGTCCAAGTTTTACGTATGGAATGTAATTTTCTCACATAGAAACTTAAAATTTGGCACGGGCATTGATTATGTCATAAATAGGAAAAGCTAATGGGTCCCAACTCCGTTATTTAATTCTATGCGCAAAAGAATTAGCGTCCAAATGTTACGTACGGAATGTAATTTTCTCACATAGAAACTTAAAATTTCGCACGGGCATTGATTATGTCATAAATAAGAAAAGCTAATGGGTCCTAACTCGATTATTCAATTCTATGTGCAAAAGAATTAGCCTTCAAATTTTACGTACGGAATCCAATTTTCTCACATAGAAGCTTGAAATTTGGCACGAGTATTGATTATGTCATAAATAGGAAAAGCTAATGGGTCCCAACTCGATTATTCAATTCTATGTGCAAAAGAATTAGCCTCCAAATTTTACGTACGGAATCCAATTTTCTCACATAGAAACTTGAAATTTGGCACGAGCATTGATTATGTCATAAATAGGAAAAGCTAATGGGTCCCAACTCGATTATTCAATTCTGTGCGCAAAAGAATTAGCGTCCAAATTTTACGTACACAATCCAATTTTCTCACATAGAAACGTAAAATTTGGCACGGGCATTGAATATGTTCTAAATAGGAAAAACTAATGGGTCCCAACTCGATTATTCAATTCTATGCGCAAAAGAGTTAGCGTCAATATTTTACGTACGGAATGTATTTTTCTCACTTTCCAGTGTCATAGAAACGTGAAATTTGGCACGAGCATTGATTATGTTATAAATAGGAAAAGCTAATGGGTCCAACTCGATTATTCAATTCTATGTGCAAAAGAATTAGCCTCCAAATTTTATGTACGGAATCCAATTTTCTCACATAGAAACTTGAAATTTGGCACGAGCATTGATTATGTCATAAATAGGAAAAGCTAATGGGTCCCAACTCGATTATTCAATTTTTGCGCAAAAGAATTAGCGTCCAAATTTTACGTACACAATCCAATTTTCTCACATAGAAACTTAAAATGTGGCACGGGCATTGAATATGTTCTAAATAGGAAAAGCTAATGGGTCCCAACTCGATTATTCAATTCTATGCGCAAAAGAATTAGCGTTAAAATTTTACGTACGGAATGTATTGTTCTCACTTTCCAGTGTCATAGAAACGTGAAATTTGGCACGAGCATTGATTGTGTCATAAATAGGAAAAGCTAATGGGTCCCTACTCAATAATTCAATTCTATGTGCAAAAGAATTAGCGTCCAAATTTTATGTACGGAATCCAATTTTCTCACATAGAAACTTGAAATTTGGCACGAGCATTGATTATGTCATAAATAGGAAAAGCTAATGGGTCCCAACTCGATTATTCAATTCTATGTGCAAAAGAATTAGCCTCCCATTTTTACGTACGGAATCCAATTTTCTCACATAGAAACTTGAAATTTGGCACGAGCATTGATTATGTCATAAATAGGAAAAGCTAATGGGTCCCAACTCGATTATTCAATTCTATGCGCAAAAGAATTAGCGTCCAAATTTTACGTACACAATCCAATTTTCTCACATAGAAACGTAAAATTTGGCACGCGCATTGAATATGTTCTAAATAGGAAAAACTAATGGGTCCCAACATGATTATTCAATTCTATGCGCAAAAGAGTTAGCGTCAACATTTTACGTACGGAATGTATTTTTCTCACTTTCCAGTGTCATAGAAACGTGAAATTTGGCACGAGCATTGATTATGTCATAAATAGGAAAAGCTAATGGGTCCAACTCGATTATTCAATTCTATGTGCAAAAGAATTAGCCTCCAAATTTTATGTACGGAATCCAATTTTCTCACATAGAAACTTGAAATTTGGCACGAGCATTGATTATGTCATAAATAGGAAAAGCTAATGGGTTCCAACTCGATTATTCAATTCTATGCGCAAAAGAATTAGCGTCCAAATTTTACGTACACAATCCAATTTTCTCACATAGAAACTTAAAATTTGGCACGGGCATTGAATATGTTCTAAATAGGAAAAACTAATGGGTCCCAACTCGATTATTCAATTCTATGCGCAAAAGAATTACCGTCAAAATTTTACGTACGGAATGTATTTTTCTTACTTTCCAGTGTCATAGAAACGTGAAATTTGGCACGAGCATTGATTATGTCATAAATAGGAAAAGCTAATGGGTCCCAACTCGATTATTCAATTCTATGTGCAAAAGAATTAGCCTCCAAATTTTACGTACAGAATCCAATTTTCTCACATAGAAACTTGAAATTTGGCACGAGCATTGATTATGTCATAAATAGGAAAAGCTAATGGGTCCCAACTCGATTTTTCAATTCTATGTGCAAAAGAATTAGCCTCCAAATTTTATGTACGGAATCCAATTTTCTCACATAGAAACTTGAAATTTGGCACGGGCATTGATTATGTCCTAAATAGGAAAAGCTAAAGGGTCCCAACTCCGTTATTTAATTCTAGGAACAAAAGAATTAGCGTCCAAGTTTTACGTATGGAATGTAATTTTCTCACATAGAAACTTAAAATTTGGCACGGGCATTGATTATGTCATAAATAGGAAAAGCTAATGGGTCCCAACTCCGTTATTTAATTCTATGCGCAAAAGAATTAGCGTCCAAATGTTACGTACGGAATGTAATTTTCTCACATAGAAACTTAAAATTTCGCACGGGCATTGATTATGTCATAAATAAGAAAAGCTAATGGGTCCTAACTCGATTATTCAATTCTATGTGCAAAAGAATTAGCCTTCAAATTTTACGTACGGAATCCAATTTTCTCACATAGAAACTTGAAATTTGGCACGAGTATTGATTATGTCATAAATGGGAAAAGCTAATGGGTCCCAACTCGATTATTCAATTCTATGTGCAAAAGAATTAGCCTCCAAATTTTACGTACGGAATCCAATTTTCTCACATAGAAACTTGAAATTTGGCACGAGCATTGATTATGTCATAAATAGGAAAAGCTAATGGGTCCCAACTCGATTATTCAATTCTATGCGCAAAAGAATTAGCGTCCAAATTTTACGTACACAATCCAATTTTCTCACATAGAAACTTAAAATTTGGCACGGGCATTGAATATGTTCTAAATAGGAAAAACTAATGGGTCCACACTCGATTATTCAATTCTATGCGCAAAAGAATTAGCGTCAAAATTTTACGTACGGAATGTATTTTTCTCACTTCCCAGTGTCATAGAAACGTGAAATTTGGCACTAGCATTGATTGTGTCATAAATAGGAAAAGCTAATGGGTCCCTACTCAATAATTCAATTCTATGTGCAAAAGAATTAGCGTCCAAATTTTATGTACGGAATCCAATTTTCTCACATAGAAACTTGAAATTTGGCACGAGCATTGATTATGTCATAAATAAGAAAAGCTAATGGGTCCTAACTCGATTATTCAATTCTATGTGCAAAAGAATTAGCCTTCAAATTTTACGTACAGAATCTAATTTTCTCACATAGAAACGTAAAATTTGGCACGGGCATTGAATATGTCCTAAATAGGAAAAACTAATAGGTCCCAACTCGATTATTCAATTCTATGCGCAAAAGAATTAGCCTCCAAATTTTATATACGGAATCCAATTTTCTCACATAGAAACTTGAAATTTGGCACGAGCATTGATTATGTCATAAATAGGAAAAGCTAATGGGTCCCAACTCGATTATTCAATTCTATGCGCAAAAGAATTAGCGTCCAAATTTTACGTACACAATCCAATTTTCTCACATAGAAACTTAAAATTTGGCACGGGCATTGAATATGTTCTAAATAGGAAAAACTAATGGGTCCCAACTAGATTATTCAATTCTATGCGCAAAAGAATTAGCGTCAAAATTTTACGTACGGAATGTATTTTTCTCACTTTCCAGTGTCATAGAAACGTGAAATTTGGCACGAGCATTGATTATGTCAAAAATAGGAAAAGCTAATGGGTCCCAACTCAATTATTCAATTCTATGTGCAAAAGAATTAGCCTCCAAATTTTACGTACGGAATCCAATTTTCTCACATAGAAACTTGAAATTTGGCACGAGCATTGATTATGGCATAAATAGGAAAAGCTAATGGGTCCCAACTCGATTATTCAATTCTATGCGCAAAAGAATTAGCATCAAAATTTTACGTACGGAATGCATTGTTCTCACTTTCCAGTGTCATAGAAACGTGAAATTTGGGACGAGCATTGATTATGTCATAAATAGGAAAAGCTAATGGGTCCAACTCGATTTTTCAATTCTATGTGCAAAAGAATTAGCCTCCAAATTTTATATACGGAATCCAATTTTCTCACATAGAAACTTGAAATTTGGCACGGGCATTGATTATGTCATAAATAGGAAAAGCTAAAGGGTCCCAACTCCGTTATTTAATTCTAGGCACAAAAGAATTAGCGTCCAAGTTTTACGTATGGAATGTAATTTTCTCACATAGAAACTTAAAATTTGGCACGGGCATTGATTTTGTCATAAATAGGAAAAGCTAATGGGTCCCAACTCCGTTATTTAATTCTATGCGCAAAAGAATTAGCGTCCAAATGTTACTTACGGAATGTAATTTTCTCACATAGAAACTTAAAATTTCGCACGGGCATTGATTATGTCATAAATAAGGAAAGCTAATGGGTCCTAACTCGATTATTCAATTCAATGTGCAAAAGAATTAGCCTTCAAATTTTACGTACGGAATCCAATTTTCTCACATAGAAACTTGAAATTTGGCACGAGCATTGATTATGTCATAAATAGGAAAAGCTAATGGGTCCCAACTCGATTATTCAATTCTATGTGCAAAAGAATTAGCCTCCCATTTTTACGTACGGAATCCAATTTTCTCACATAGAAACTTGAAATTTGGCACGAGCATTGATTATGTCATAAATAGGAAAAGCTAATGGGTCCCAACTCGATTATTCAATTCTATGCGCAAAAGAATTAGCGTCCAAATTTTACGTACACAATCCAATTTTCTCACATAGAAACGTAAAATTTGGCACGGGCATTGAATATGTTCTAAATAGGAAAAACTAATGGGTCCCAACTCGATTATTCAATTCTATGCGCAAAAGAGTTAGCGTCAATATTTTACGTACGGAATGTATTTTTCTCACTTTCCAGTGTCATAGAAACGTGAAATTTGGCACGAGCATTGATTATGTCATAAATAGGAAAAGCTAATGGGTCCAACTCGATTATTCAATTCTATGTGCAAAAGAATTAGCCTCCAAATTTTATGTACGGAATCCAATTTTCTCACATAGAAACTTGAAATTTGGCACGAGCATTGATTATGTCATAAATAGGAAAAGCTAATGGGTCCAACTCGATTATTCAATTCTATGTGCAAAAGAATTAGCGTCCAAATTTTACGTACACAATCCAATTTTCTCACATAGAAACTTGAAATTTGGCACGAGCATTGATTATGTCATAAATAGGAAAAGCTAATGGGTCCCAACTCGATTTTTCAATTCTATGTGCAAAAGAATTAGCCTCCAAATTTTATATACGGAATCCAATTTTCTCACATAGAAACTTGAAATTTGGCACGGGCATTGATTATGTCATAAATAGGAAAAGCTAAAGGGTCCCAACTCCGTTATTTAATTCTAGGCACAAAAGAATTAGCGTCCAAGTTTTACGTATGGAATGTAATTTTCTCACATAGAAACTTAAAATTTGGCACGGGCATTGATTTTGTCATAAATAGGAAAAGCTAATGGGTCCCAACTCCGTTATTTAATTCTATGCGCAAAAGAATTAGCGTCCAAATGTTACTTACGGAATGTAATTTTCTCACATAGAAACTTAAAATTTCGCACGGGCATTGATTATGTCATAAATAAGGAAAGCTAATGGGTCCTAACTCGATTATTCAATTCAATGTGCAAAAGAATTAGCCTTCAAATTTTACGTACGGAATCCAATTTTCTCACATAGAAACTTGAAATTTGGCACGAGCATTGATTATGTCATAAATAGGAAAAGCTAATGGGTCCCAACTCGATTATTCAATTCTATGTGCAAAAGAATTAGCCTCCCATTTTTACGTACGGAATCCAATTTTCTCACATAGAAACTTGAAATTTGGCACGAGCATTGATTATGTCATAAATAGGAAAAGCTAATGGGTCCCAACTCGATTATTCAATTCTATGCGCAAAAGAATTAGCGTCCAAATTTTACGTACACAATCCAATTTTCTCACATAGAAACTTAAAATGTGGCACGGGCATTGAATATGTTCTAAATAGGAAAAGCTAATGGGTCCCAACTCGATTATTCAATTCTATGCGCAAAAGAATTAGCGTTAAAATTTTACGTACGGAATGTATTGTTCTCACTTTCCAGTGTCATAGAAACGTGAAATTTGGCACGAGCATTGATTGTGTCATAAATAGGAAAAGCTAATAGGTCCCTACTCAATAATTCAATTCTATGTGCAAAAGAATTAGCGTCCAAATTTTATGTACGGAATCCAATTTTCTCACATAGAAACTTGAAATTTGGCACGAGCATTGATTATGTCATAAATAAGAAAAGCTAATGGGTCCTAACTCGATTATTCAATTCTATGTGCAAAAGAATTAGCCTTCAAATTTTACGTACGGAATCCAATTTTCTCACATAGAAACTTGAAATTTGGCACGAGCATTGATTATGTCATAAATAGGAAAAGCTAATGGGTCCCAACTCGATTATTCAATTCTATGTGCAAAAGAATTAGCCTCCCATTTTTACGTACGGAATCCAATTTTCTCACATAGAAACTTGAAATTTGGCACGAGCATTGATTATGTCATAAATAGGAAAAGCTAATGGGTCCCAACTCGATTATTCAATTCTATGCGCAAAAGAATTAGCGTCCAAATTTTACGTACACAATCCAATTTTCTCACATAGAAACGTAAAATTTGGCACGGGCATTGAATATGTTCTAAATAGGAAAAACTAATGGGTCCCAACATGATTATTCAATTCTATGCGCAAAAGAGTTAGTGTCAACATTTTACGTACGGAATGTATTTTTCTCACTTTCCAGTGTCATAGAAACGTGAAATTTGGCACGAGCATTGATTATGTCATAAATAGGAAAAGCTAATGGGTCCAACTCGATTATTCAATTCTATGTGCAAAAGAATTAGCCTCCAAATTTTATGTACGGAATCCAATTTTCTCACATAGAAACTTGAAATTTGGCACGAGCATTGATTATGTCATAAATAGGAAAAGCTAATGGGTTCCTACTCGATTATTCAATTCTATGCGCAAAAGAATTAGCGTCCAAATTTTACGTACACAATCCAATTTTCTCACATAGAAACTTAAAATTTGGCACGGGCATTGAATATGTTCTAAATAGGAAAAACTAATGGGTCCCAACTCGATTATTCAATTCTATGCGCAAAAGAATTACCGTCAAAATTTTACGTACGGAATGTATTTTTCTCACTTTCCAGTGTCATAGAAACGTGAAATTTGGCACGAGCATTGATTATGTCATAAATAGGAAAAGCTAATGGGTCCCAACTCGATTATTCAATTCTATGTGCAAAAGAATTAGCCTCCAAATTTTACGTACAGAATCCAATTTTCTCACATAGAAACTTGAAATTTGGCACGAGCATTGATTATGTCAAAAATAGGAAAAGCTAATGGGTCCCAACTCGATTTTTCAATTCTATGTGCAAAAGAATTAGCCTCCAAATTTTATGTACGGAATCCAATTTTCTCACATAGAAACTTGAAATTTGGCACGGGCATTGATTATGTCATAAATAGGAAAAGCTAAAGGGTCCCAACTCCGTTATTTAATTCTAGGAACAAAAGAATTAGCGTCCAAGTTTTACGTATGGAATGTAATTTTCTCACATAGAAACTTAAAATTTGGCACGGGCATTGATTATGTCATAAATAGGAAAAGCTAATGGGTCCCAACTCCGTTATTTAATTCTATGCGCAAAAGAATTAGCGTCCAAATGTTACGTACGGAATGTAATTTTCTCACATAGAAACTTAAAATTTGGCACGAGTATTGATTATGTCATAAATAGGAAAAGCTAATGGGTCCCAACTCGATTATTCAATTCTATGTGCAAAAGAATTAGCCTCCAAATTTTACGTACGGAATCCAATTTTCTCACATAGAAACTTGAAATTTGGCACGAGCATTGATTATGTCATAAATAGGAAAAGCTAATGGGTCCCAACTCGATTATTCAATTCTGTGCGCAAAAGAATTAGCGTCCAAATTTTACGTACACAATCCAATTTTCTCACATAGAAACGTAAAATTTGGCACGGGCATTGAATATGTTCTAAATAGGAAAAACTAATGGGTCCCAACTCGATTATTCAATTCTATGCGCAAAAGAGTTAGCGTCAATATTTTACGTACGGAATGTATTTTTCTCACTTTCCAGTGTCATAGAAACGTGAAATTTGGCACGAGCATTGATTATGTTATAAATAGGAAAAGCTAATGGGTCCAACTCGATTATTCAATTCTATGTGCAAAAGAATTAGCCTCCAAATTTTATGTACGGAATCCAATTTTCTCACATAGAAACTTGAAATTTGGCACGAGCATTGATTATGTCATAAATAGGAAAAGCTAATGGGTCCCAACTCGATTATTCAATTCTTTGCGCAAAAGAATTAGCGTCCAAATTTTACGTACACAATCCAATTTTCTCACATAGAAACTTAAAATTTGGCACGGGCATTGAATATGTTCTAAATAGGAAAAACTAATGGGTCCACACTCGATTATTCAATTCTATGCGCAAAAGAATTAGCGTCAAAATTTTACGTACGGAATGTATTTTTCTCACTTCCCAGTATCATAGAAACGTGAAATTTGGCACTAGCATTGATTGTGTCATAAATAGGAAAAGCTAATGGGTCCCTACTCAATAATTCAATTCTATGTGCAAAAGAATTAGCGTCCAAATTTTACGTACGGAATCCAATTTTCTCACATAGAAACTTGAAATTTGGCACGAGCATTGATTATGTCATAAATAAGAAAAGCTAATGGGTCCTAACTCGATTATTCAATTCTATGTGCAAAAGAATTAGCCTTCAAATTTTACGTACGGAATCCAATTTTCTCACATAGAAACTTAAAATTTGGCACGGGCATTGAATATGTTCTAAATAGGAAAAACTAATGGGTCCCAACTCGATTATTCAATTCTATGCGCAAAAGAATTAGCGTCAAAATTTTACGTACGGAATGTATTTTTCTCACTTTCCAGTGTCATAGAAACGTGAAATTTGGCACTAGCATTGATTGTGTCATAAATAGGAAAAGCTAATGGGTCCCTACTTAATTCAATTCTATGTGCAAAAGAATTAGCGTCCAAATTTTATGTACGGAATCCAATTTTCTCACATAGAAACTTGAAATTTGGCACGAGCATTGATTATGTCATAAATAGGAAAAGCTAATGGGTCCAACTCGATTATTCAATTCTATGTGCAAAAGAATTAGCCTCCAAATTTTATGTACGGAATCCAATTTTCTCACATAGAAACTTGAAATTTGGCACGAGCATTGATTATGTCATAAATAGGAAAAGCTAATGGGTCCCAACTCGATTATTCAATTCTATGCGCAAAAGAATTAGCGTCCAAATTTTACGTACACAATCCAATTTTCTCACATAGAAACTTAAAATTTGGCACGGGCATTGAATATGTTCTAAATAGGAAAAACTAATGGGTCCCAACTCGATTATTCAATTCTATGCGCAAAAGAATTAGCGTCAAAATTTTACGTACGGAATGTATTTTTCTCACTTTCCAGTGTCATAGAAACGTGAAATTTGGCACGAGCATTGATTATGTCAAAAATAGGAAAAGCTAATGGGTCCCAACTCAATTATTCAATTCTATGTGCAAAAGAATTAGCCTCCAAATTTTACGTACGGAATCCAATTTTCTCACATAGAAACTTGAAATTTGGCACGAGCATTGATTATGGCATAAATAGGAAAAGCTAATGGGTCCCAACTCGATTATTCAATTCTATGCGCAAAAGAATTAGCATCAAAATTTTACGTACGGAATGCATTGTTCTCACTTTCCAGTGTCATAGAAACGTGAAATTTGGGACGAGCATTGATTATGTCATAAATAGGAAAAGCTAATGGGTCCAACTCGATTTTTCAATTCTATGTGCAAAAGAATTAGCCTCCAAATTTTATATACGGAATCCAATTTTCTCACATAGAAACTTGAAATTTGGCACGGGCATTGATTATGTCATAAATAGGAAAAGCTAAAGGGTCCCAACTCCGTTATTTAATTCTAGGCACAAAAGAATTAGCGTCCAAGTTTTACGTATGGAATGTAATTTTCTCACATAGAAACTTAAAATTTGGCACGGGCATTGATTTTGTCATAAATAGGAAAAGCTAATGGGTCCCAACTCCGTTATTTAATTCTATGCGCAAAAGAATTAGCGTCCAAATGTTACTTACGGAATGTAATTTTCTCACATAGAAACTTAAAATTTCGCACGGGCATTGATTATGTCATAAATAAGGAAAGCTAATGGATCCTAACTCGATTATTCAATTCAATGTGCAAAAGAATTAGCCTTCAAATTTTACGTACGGAATCCAATTTTCTCACATAGAAACTTAAAATTTGGCACGGGCATTGAATATGTTCTAAATAGGAAAAACTAATGGGTCCCAACTCGATTATTCAATTCTATGCGCAAAAGAATTAGCGTCAAAATTTTACGTACGGAATGTATTTTTCTCACTTTCCAGTGTCATAGAAACGTGAAATTTGGCACTAGCATTGATTGTGTCATAAATAGGAAAAGCTAATGGGTCCCTACTTAATAATTCAATTCTATGTGCAAAAGAATTAGCGTCCAAATTTTATGTACGGAATCCAATTTTCTCACATAGAAACTTGAAATTTGGCACGAGCATTGATTATGTCATAAATAGGAAAAGCTAATGGGTCCCAACTCGATTATTCAATTCTATGCGCAAAAGAATTAGCGTCCAAATTTTACGTACAGAATCCAATTTTCTCACATAGAAACGTAAAATTTGGCACGGGCATTGAATATGTCCTAAATAGGAAAAACTAATAGGTCCCAACTCGATTATTCAATTCTATGCGCAAAAGAGTTAGCGTCAACATTTTACGTACGGAATGTATTTTTCTCACTTTCCAGTGTCATAGAAACGTGAAATTTGGCACGAGCATTGATTATGTCATAAATAGGAAAAGCTAATGGGTCCAACTCGATTATTCAATTCTATGTGCAAAAGAATTAGCCTCCAAATTTTATGTACGGAATCCAATTTTCTCACATAGAAACTTGAAATTTGGCACGAGCATTGATTATGTCATAAATAGGAAAAGCTAATGGGTTCCAACTCGATTATTCAATTCTATGCGCAAAAGAATTAGCGTCCAAATTTTACGTACACAATCCAATTTTCTCACATAGAAACTTAAAATTTGGCACGGGCATTGAATATGTTCTAAATAGGAAAAACTAATGGGTCCCAACTCGATTATTCAATTCTATGCGCAAAAGAATTACCGTCAAAATTTTACGTACGGAATGTATTTTTCTTACTTTCCAGTGTCATAGAAACGTGAAATTTGGCACGAGCATTGATTATGTCATAAATAGGAAAAGCTAATGGGTCCCAACTCGATTATTCAATTCTATGTGCAAAAGAATTAGCCTCCAAATTTTACGTACAGAATCCAATTTTCTCACATAGAAACTTGAAATTTGGCACGAGCATTGATTATGTCATAAATAGGAAAAGCTAATGGGTCCCAACTCGATTTTTCAATTCTATGTGCAAAAGAATTAGCCTCCAAATTTTATGTACGGAATCCAATTTTCTCACATAGAAACTTGAAATTTGGCACGGGCATTGATTATGTCCTAAATAGGAAAAGCTAAAGGGTCCCAACTCCGTTATTTAATTCTAGGAACAAAAGAATTAGCGTCCAAGTTTTACGTATGGAATGTAATTTTCTCACATAGAAACTTAAAATTTGGCACGGGCATTGATTATGTCATAAATAGGAAAAGCTAATGGGTCCCAACTCCGTTATTTAATTCTATGCGCAAAAGAATTAGCGTCCAAATGTTACGTACGGAATGTAATTTTCTCACATAGAAACTTAAAATTTCGCACGGGCATTGATTATGTCATAAATAAGAAAAGCTAATGGGTCCTAACTCGATTATTCAATTCTATGTGCAAAAGAATTAGCCTTCAAATTTTACGTACGGAATCCAATTTTCTCACATAGAAACTTGAAATTTGGCACGAGTATTGATTATGTCATAAATGGGAAAAGCTAATGGGTCCCAACTCGATTATTCAATTCTATGTGCAAAAGAATTAGCCTCCAAATTTTACGTACGGAATCCAATTTTCTCACATAGAAACTTGAAATTTGGCACGAGCATTGATTATGTCATAAATAGGAAAAGCTAATGGGTCCCAACTCGATTATTCAATTCTATGCGCAAAAGAATTAGCGTCCAAATTTTACGTACACAATCCAATTTTCTCACATAGAAACTTAAAATTTGGCACGGGCATTGAATATGTTCTAAATAGGAAAAACTAATGGGTCCACACTCGATTATTCAATTCTATGCGCAAAAGAATTAGCGTCAAAATTTTACGTACGGAATGTATTTTTCTCACTTCCCAGTGTCATAGAAACGTGAAATTTGGCACTAGCATTGATTGTGTCATAAATAGGAAAAGCTAATGGGTCCCTACTCAATAATTCAATTCTATGTGCAAAAGAATTAGCGTCCAAATTTTATGTACGGAATCCAATTTTCTCACATAGAAACTTGAAATTTGGCACGAGCATTGATTATGTCATAAATAAGAAAAGCTAATGGGTCCTAACTCGATTATTCAATTCTATGTGCAAAAGAATTAGCCTTCAAATTTTACGTACAGAATCTAATTTTCTCACATAGAAACGTAAAATTTGGCACGGGCATTGAATATGTCCTAAATAGGAAAAACTAATAGGTCCCAACTCGATTATTCAATTCTATGCGCAAAAGAATTAGCCTCCAAATTTTATATACGGAATCCAATTTTCTCACATAGAAACTTGAAATTTGGCACGAGCATTGATTATGTCATAAATAGGAAAAGCTAATGGGTCCCAACTCGATTATTCAATTCTATGCGCAAAAGAATTAGCGTCCAAATTTTACGTACACAATCCAATTTTCTCACATAGAAACTTAAAATTTGGCACGGGCATTGAATATGTTCTAAATAGGAAAAACTAATGGGTCCCAACTAGATTATTCAATTCTATGCGCAAAAGAATTAGCGTCAAAATTTTACGTACGGAATGTATTTTTCTCACTTTCCAGTGTCATAGAAACGTGAAATTTGGCACGAGCATTGATTATGTCAAAAATAGGAAAAGCTAATGGGTCCCAACTCAATTATTCAATTCTATGTGCAAAAGAATTAGCCTCCAAATTTTACGTACGGAATCCAATTTTCTCACATAGAAACTTGAAATTTGGCACGAGCATTGATTATGGCATAAATAGGAAAAGCTAATGGGTCCCAACTCGATTATTCAATTCTATGCGCAAAAGAATTAGCATCAAAATTTTACGTACGGAATGCATTGTTCTCACTTTCCAGTGTCATAGAAACGTGAAATTTGGGACGAGCATTGATTATGTCATAAATAGGAAAAGCTAATGGGTCCAACTCGATTTTTCAATTCTATGTGCAAAAGAATTAGCCTCCAAATTTTATATACGGAATCCAATTTTCTCACATAGAAACTTGAAATTTGGCACGGGCATTGATTATGTCATAAATAGGAAAAGCTAAAGGGTCCCAACTCCGTTATTTAATTCTAGGCACAAAAGAATTAGCGTCCAAGTTTTACGTATGGAATGTAATTTTCTCACATAGAAACTTAAAATTTGGCACGGGCATTGATTTTGTCATAAATAGGAAAAGCTAATGGGTCCCAACTCCGTTATTTAATTCTATGCGCAAAAGAATTAGCGTCCAAATGTTACTTACGGAATGTAATTTTCTCACATAGAAACTTAAAATTTCGCACGGGCATTGATTATGTCATAAATAAGGAAAGCTAATGGGTCCTAACTCGATTATTCAATTCAATGTGCAAAAGAATTAGCCTTCAAATTTTACGTACGGAATCCAATTTTCTCACATAGAAACTTGAAATTTGGCACGAGCATTGATTATGTCATAAATAGGAAAAGCTAATGGGTCCCAACTCGATTATTCAATTCTATGTGCAAAAGAATTAGCCTCCCATTTTTACGTACGGAATCCAATTTTCTCACATAGAAACTTGAAATTTGGCACGAGCATTGATTATGTCATAAATAGGAAAAGCTAATGGGTCCCAACTCGATTATTCAATTCTATGCGCAAAAGAATTAGCGTCCAAATTTTACGTACACAATCCAATTTTCTCACATAGAAACGTAAAATTTGGCACGGGCATTGAATATGTTCTAAATAGGAAAAACTAATGGGTCCCAACTCGATTATTCAATTCTATGCGCAAAAGAGTTAGCGTCAATATTTTACGTACGGAATGTATTTTTCTCACTTTCCAGTGTCATAGAAACGTGAAATTTGGCACGAGCATTGATTATGTCATAAATAGGAAAAGCTAATGGGTCCAACTCGATTATTCAATTCTATGTGCAAAAGAATTAGCCTCCAAATTTTATGTACGGAATCCAATTTTCTCACATAGAAACTTGAAATTTGGCACGAGCATTGATTATGTCATAAATAGGAAAAGCTAATGGGTCCAACTCGATTATTCAATTCTATGTGCAAAAGAATTAGCGTCCAAATTTTACGTACACAATCCAATTTTCTCACATAGAAACTTGAAATTTGGCACGAGCATTGATTATGTCATAAATAGGAAAAGCTAATGGGTCCCAACTCGATTTTTCAATTCTATGTGCAAAAGAATTAGCCTCCAAATTTTATATACGGAATCCAATTTTCTCACATAGAAACTTGAAATTTGGCACGGGCATTGATTATGTCATAAATAGGAAAAGCTAAAGGGTCCCAACTCCGTTATTTAATTCTAGGCACAAAAGAATTAGCGTCCAAGTTTTACGTATGGAATGTAATTTTCTCACATAGAAACTTAAAATTTGGCACGGGCATTGATTTTGTCATAAATAGGAAAAGCTAATGGGTCCCAACTCCGTTATTTAATTCTATGCGCAAAAGAATTAGCGTCCAAATGTTACTTACGGAATGTAATTTTCTCACATAGAAACTTAAAATTTCGCACGGGCATTGATTATGTCATAAATAAGGAAAGCTAATGGGTCCTAACTCGATTATTCAATTCAATGTGCAAAAGAATTAGCCTTCAAATTTTACGTACGGAATCCAATTTTCTCACATAGAAACTTGAAATTTGGCACGAGCATTGATTATGTCATAAATAGGAAAAGCTAATGGGTCCCAACTCGATTATTCAATTCTATGTGCAAAAGAATTAGCCTCCCATTTTTACGTACGGAATCCAATTTTCTCACATAGAAACTTGAAATTTGGCACGAGCATTGATTATGTCATAAATAGGAAAAGCTAATGGGTCCCAACTCGATTATTCAATTCTATGCGCAAAAGAATTAGCGTCCAAATTTTACGTACACAATCCAATTTTCTCACATAGAAACTTAAAATGTGGCACGGGCATTGAATATGTTCTAAATAGGAAAAGCTAATGGGTCCCAACTCGATTATTCAATTCTATGCGCAAAAGAATTAGCGTTAAAATTTTACGTACGGAATGTATTGTTCTCACTTTCCAGTGTCATAGAAACGTGAAATTTGGCACGAGCATTGATTGTGTCATAAATAGGAAAAGCTAATAGGTCCCTACTCAATAATTCAATTCTATGTGCAAAAGAATTAGCGTCCAAATTTTATGTACGGAATCCAATTTTCTCACATAGAAACTTGAAATTTGGCACGAGCATTGATTATGTCATAAATAAGAAAAGCTAATGGGTCCTAACTCGATTATTCAATTCTATGTGCAAAAGAATTAGCCTTCAAATTTTACGTACGGAATCCAATTTTCTCACATAGAAACTTGAAATTTGGCACGAGCATTGATTATGTCATAAATAGGAAAAGCTAATGGGTCCCAACTCGATTATTCAATTCTATGTGCAAAAGAATTAGCCTCCCATTTTTACGTACGGAATCCAATTTTCTCACATAGAAACTTGAAATTTGGCACGAGCATTGATTATGTCATAAATAGGAAAAGCTAATGGGTCCCAACTCGATTATTCAATTCTATGCGCAAAAGAATTAGCGTCCAAATTTTACGTACACAATCCAATTTTCTCACATAGAAACGTAAAATTTGGCACGGGCATTGAATATGTTCTAAATAGGAAAAACTAATGGGTCCCAACATGATTATTCAATTCTATGCGCAAAAGAGTTAGTGTCAACATTTTACGTACGGAATGTATTTTTCTCACTTTCCAGTGTCATAGAAACGTGAAATTTGGCACGAGCATTGATTATGTCATAAATAGGAAAAGCTAATGGGTCCAACTCGATTATTCAATTCTATGTGCAAAAGAATTAGCCTCCAAATTTTATGTACGGAATCCAATTTTCTCACATAGAAACTTGAAATTTGGCACGAGCATTGATTATGTCATAAATAGGAAAAGCTAATGGGTTCCTACTCGATTATTCAATTCTATGCGCAAAAGAATTAGCGTCCAAATTTTACGTACACAATCCAATTTTCTCACATAGAAACTTAAAATTTGGCACGGGCATTGAATATGTTCTAAATAGGAAAAACTAATGGGTCCCAACTCGATTATTCAATTCTATGCGCAAAAGAATTACCGTCAAAATTTTACGTACGGAATGTATTTTTCTCACTTTCCAGTGTCATAGAAACGTGAAATTTGGCACGAGCATTGATTATGTCATAAATAGGAAAAGCTAATGGGTCCCAACTCGATTATTCAATTCTATGTGCAAAAGAATTAGCCTCCAAATTTTACGTACAGAATCCAATTTTCTCACATAGAAACTTGAAATTTGGCACGAGCATTGATTATGTCAAAAATAGGAAAAGCTAATGGGTCCCAACTCGATTTTTCAATTCTATGTGCAAAAGAATTAGCCTCCAAATTTTATGTACGGAATCCAATTTTCTCACATAGAAACTTGAAATTTGGCACGGGCATTGATTATGTCATAAATAGGAAAAGCTAAAGGGTCCCAACTCCGTTATTTAATTCTAGGAACAAAAGAATTAGCGTCCAAGTTTTACGTATGGAATGTAATTTTCTCACATAGAAACTTAAAATTTGGCACGGGCATTGATTATGTCATAAATAGGAAAAGCTAATGGGTCCCAACTCCGTTATTTAATTCTATGCGCAAAAGAATTAGCGTCCAAATGTTACGTACGGAATGTAATTTTCTCACATAGAAACTTAAAATTTGGCACGAGTATTGATTATGTCATAAATAGGAAAAGCTAATGGGTCCCAACTCGATTATTCAATTCTATGTGCAAAAGAATTAGCCTCCAAATTTTACGTACGGAATCCAATTTTCTCACATAGAAACTTGAAATTTGGCACGAGCATTGATTATGTCATAAATAGGAAAAGCTAATGGGTCCCAACTCGATTATTCAATTCTGTGCGCAAAAGAATTAGCGTCCAAATTTTACGTACACAATCCAATTTTCTCACATAGAAACGTAAAATTTGGCACGGGCATTGAATATGTTCTAAATAGGAAAAACTAATGGGTCCCAACTCGATTATTCAATTCTATGCGCAAAAGAGTTAGCGTCAATATTTTACGTACGGAATGTATTTTTCTCACTTTCCAGTGTCATAGAAACGTGAAATTTGGCACGAGCATTGATTATGTTATAAATAGGAAAAGCTAATGGGTCCAACTCGATTATTCAATTCTATGTGCAAAAGAATTAGCCTCCAAATTTTATGTACGGAATCCAATTTTCTCACATAGAAACTTGAAATTTGGCACGAGCATTGATTATGTCATAAATAGGAAAAGCTAATGGGTCCCAACTCGATTATTCAATTCTTTGCGCAAAAGAATTAGCGTCCAAATTTTACGTACACAATCCAATTTTCTCACATAGAAACTTAAAATTTGGCACGGGCATTGAATATGTTCTAAATAGGAAAAACTAATGGGTCCACACTCGATTATTCAATTCTATGCGCAAAAGAATTAGCGTCAAAATTTTACGTACGGAATGTATTTTTCTCACTTCCCAGTATCATAGAAACGTGAAATTTGGCACTAGCATTGATTGTGTCATAAATAGGAAAAGCTAATGGGTCCCTACTCAATAATTCAATTCTATGTGCAAAAGAATTAGCGTCCAAATTTTACGTACGGAATCCAATTTTCTCACATAGAAACTTGAAATTTGGCACGAGCATTGATTATGTCATAAATAAGAAAAGCTAATGGGTCCTAACTCGATTATTCAATTCTATGTGCAAAAGAATTAGCCTTCAAATTTTACGTACGGAATCCAATTTTCTCACATAGAAACTTAAAATTTGGCACGGGCATTGAATATGTTCTAAATAGGAAAAACTAATGGGTCCCAACTCGATTATTCAATTCTATGCGCAAAAGAATTAGCGTCAAAATTTTACGTACGGAATGTATTTTTCTCACTTTCCAGTGTCATAGAAACGTGAAATTTGGCACTAGCATTGATTGTGTCATAAATAGGAAAAGCTAATGGGTCCCTACTTAATTCAATTCTATGTGCAAAAGAATTAGCGTCCAAATTTTATGTACGGAATCCAATTTTCTCACATAGAAACTTGAAATTTGGCACGAGCATTGATTATGTCATAAATAGGAAAAGCTAATGGGTCCAACTCGATTATTCAATTCTATGTGCAAAAGAATTAGCCTCCAAATTTTATGTACGGAATCCAATTTTCTCACATAGAAACTTGAAATTTGGCACGAGCATTGATTATGTCATAAATAGGAAAAGCTAATGGGTCCCAACTCGATTATTCAATTCTATGCGCAAAAGAATTAGCGTCCAAATTTTACGTACACAATCCAATTTTCTCACATAGAAACTTAAAATTTGGCACGGGCATTGAATATGTTCTAAATAGGAAAAACTAATGGGTCCCAACTCGATTATTCAATTCTATGCGCAAAAGAATTAGCGTCAAAATTTTACGTACGGAATGTATTTTTCTCACTTTCCAGTGTCATAGAAACGTGAAATTTGGCACGAGCATTGATTATGTCAAAAATAGGAAAAGCTAATGGGTCCCAACTCAATTATTCAATTCTATGTGCAAAAGAATTAGCCTCCAAATTTTACGTACGGAATCCAATTTTCTCACATAGAAACTTGAAATTTGGCACGAGCATTGATTATGGCATAAATAGGAAAAGCTAATGGGTCCCAACTCGATTATTCAATTCTATGCGCAAAAGAATTAGCATCAAAATTTTACGTACGGAATGCATTGTTCTCACTTTCCAGTGTCATAGAAACGTGAAATTTGGGACGAGCATTGATTATGTCATAAATAGGAAAAGCTAATGGGTCCAACTCGATTTTTCAATTCTATGTGCAAAAGAATTAGCCTCCAAATTTTATATACGGAATCCAATTTTCTCACATAGAAACTTGAAATTTGGCACGGGCATTGATTATGTCATAAATAGGAAAAGCTAAAGGGTCCCAACTCCGTTATTTAATTCTAGGCACAAAAGAATTAGCGTCCAAGTTTTACGTATGGAATGTAATTTTCTCACATAGAAACTTAAAATTTGGCACGGGCATTGATTTTGTCATAAATAGGAAAAGCTAATGGGTCCCAACTCCGTTATTTAATTCTATGCGCAAAAGAATTAGCGTCCAAATGTTACTTACGGAATGTAATTTTCTCACATAGAAACTTAAAATTTCGCACGGGCATTGATTATGTCATAAATAAGGAAAGCTAATGGATCCTAACTCGATTATTCAATTCAATGTGCAAAAGAATTAGCCTTCAAATTTTACGTACGGAATCCAATTTTCTCACATAGAAACTTAAAATTTGGCACGGGCATTGAATATGTTCTAAATAGGAAAAACTAATGGGTCCCAACTCGATTATTCAATTCTATGCGCAAAAGAATTAGCGTCAAAATTTTACGTACGGAATGTATTTTTCTCACTTTCCAGTGTCATAGAAACGTGAAATTTGGCACTAGCATTGATTGTGTCATAAATAG
This sequence comes from Eleutherodactylus coqui, assembly GCF_035609145.1. Lineage (NCBI taxonomy): Eukaryota > Metazoa > Chordata > Amphibia > Anura > Eleutherodactylidae > Eleutherodactylus > Eleutherodactylus coqui. The sequence continues at coordinate 26,887,492 of NC_089844.1, read as the reverse complement.
GAAAAGCTAATGGGTCCCTACTTAATAATTCAATTCTATGTGCAAAAGAATTAGCGTCCAAATTTTATGTACGGAATCCAATTTTCTCACATAGAAACTTGAAATTTGGCACGAGCATTGATTATGTCATAAATAGGAAAAGCTAATGGGTCCCAACTCGATTATTCAATTCTATGCGCAAAAGAATTAGCGTCCAAATTTTACGTACAGAATCCAATTTTCTCACATAGAAACGTAAAATTTGGCACGGGCATTGAATATGTCCTAAATAGGAAAAACTAATAGGTCCCAACTCGATTATTCAATTCTATGCGCAAAAGAATTAGCGTCAAAATTTTACGTACGGAATGTATTTTTCTCACTTTCGAGTGCCATAGAAACGTGAAATTTGGCACGAGCATTGATTATGTCATAAATAGGAAAAGCTAATGGGTCCAACTCGATTATTCAATTCTATGTGCAAAAGAATTAGCCTCCAAATTTTATGTACGGAATCCAATTTTCTCACATAGAAACTTGAAATTTGGCACGAGCATTGATTATGTCATAAATAGGAAAAGCTAATGGGTCCCAACTCGATTATTCAATTCTATGCGCAAAAGAATTAGCGTCCAAATTTTACGTACACAATCCAATTTTCTCACATAGAAACTTAAAATTTGGCACGGGCATTGAATATGTTCTAAATAGGAAAAACTAATGGGTCCCAACTCGATTATTCAATTCTATGCGCAAAAGAATTAGCGTCAAAATTTTACGTACGGAATGTATTTTTCTCACTTTCCAGTGTCATAGAAACGTGAAATTTGGCACGAGCATTGATTATGTCAAAAATAGGAAAAGCTAATGGGTCCCAACTCAATTATTCAATTCTATGTGCAAAAGAATTAGCCTCCAAATTTTACGTACGGAATCCAATTTTCTCACATAGAAACTTGAAATTTGGCACGAGCATTGATTATGGCATAAATAGGAAAAGCTAATGGGTCCCAACTCGATTATTCAATTCTATGCGCAAAAGAATTAGCATCAAAATTTTACGTACGGAATGCATTGTTCTCACTTTCCAGTGTCATAGAAACGTGAAATTTGGGACGAGCATTGATTATGTCATAAATAGGAAAAGCTAATGGGTCCAACTCGATTTTTCAATTCTATGTGCAAAAGAATTAGCCTCCAAATTTTATATACGGAATCCAATTTTCTCACATAGAAACTTGAAATTTGGCACGGGCATTGATTATGTCATAAATAGGAAAAGCTAAAGGGTCCCAACTCCGTTATTTAATTCTAGGCACAAAAGAATTAGCGTCCAAGTTTTACGTATGGAATGTAATTTTCTCACATAGAAACTTAAAATTTGGCACGGGCATTGATTTTGTCATAAATAGGAAAAGCTAATGGGTCCCAACTCCGTTATTTAATTCTATGCGCAAAAGAATTAGCGTCCAAATGTTACTTACGGAATGTAATTTTCTCACATAGAAACTTAAAATTTCGCACGGGCATTGATTATGTCATAAATAAGGAAAGCTAATGGATCCTAACTCGATTATTCAATTCAATGTGCAAAAGAATTAGCCTTCAAATTTTACGTACGGAATCCAATTTTCTCACATAGAAACTTGAAATTTGGCACGAGCATTGATTATGTCATAAATAGGAAAAGCTAATGGGTCCCAACTCGATTATTCAATTCTATGTGCAAAAGAATTAGCCTCCCATTTTTACGTACGGAATCCAATTTTCTCACATAGAAACTTGAAATTTGGCACGAGCATTGATTATGTCATAAATAGGAAAAGCTAATGGGTCCCAACTCGATTATTCAATTCTATGCGCAAAAGAATTAGCGTCCAAATTTTACGTACACAATCCAATTTTCTCACATAGAAACGTAAAATTTGGCACGGGCATTGAATATGTTCTAAATAGGAAAAACTAATGGGTCCCAACTCGATTATTCAATTCTATGCGCAAAAGAGTTAGCGTCAATATTTTACGTACGGAATGTATTTTTCTCACTTTCCAGTGTCATAGAAACGTGAAATTTGGCACGAGCATTGATTATGTCATAAATAGGAAAAGCTAATGGGTCCAACTCGATTATTCAATTCTATGTGCAAAAGAATTAGCCTCCAAATTTTATGTACGGAATCCAATTTTCTCACATAGAAACTTGAAATTTGGCACGAGCATTGATTATGTCATAAATAGGAAAAGCTAATGGGTCCAACTCGATTATTCAATTCTATGTGCAAAAGAATTAGCGTCCAAATTTTACGTACACAATCCAATTTTCTCACATAGAAACTTGAAATTTGGCACGAGCATTGATTATGTCATAAATAGGAAAAGCTAATGGGTCCCAACTCGATTTTTCAATTCTATGTGCAAAAGAATTAGCCTCCAAATTTTATATACGGAATCCAATTTTCTCACATAGAAACTTGAAATTTGGCACGGGCATTGATTATGTCATAAATAGGAAAAGCTAAAGGGTCCCAACTCCGTTATTTAATTCTAGGCACAAAAGAATTAGCGTCCAAGTTTTACGTATGGAATGTAATTTTCTCACATAGAAACTTAAAATTTGGCACGGGCATTGATTTTGTCATAAATAGGAAAAGCTAATGGGTCCCAACTCCGTTATTTAATTCTATGCGCAAAAGAATTAGCGTCCAAATGTTACTTACGGAATGTAATTTTCTCACATAGAAACTTAAAATTTCGCACGGGCATTGATTATGTCATAAATAAGGAAAGCTAATGGGTCCTAACTCGATTATTTAATTCAATGTGCAAAAGAATTAGCCTTCAAATTTTACGTACGGAATCCAATTTTCTCACATAGAAACTTGAAATTTGGCACGAGCATTGATTATGTCATAAATAGGAAAAGCTAATGGGTCCCAACTCGATTATTCAATTCTATGTGCAAAAGAATTAGCCTCCCATTTTTACGTACGGAATCCAATTTTCTCACATAGAAACTTGAAATTTGGCACGAGCATTGATTATGTCATAAATAGGAAAAGCTAATGGGTCCCAACTCGATTATTCAATTCTATGCGCAAAAGAATTAGCGTCCAAATTTTACGTACACAATCCAATTTTCTCACATAGAAACTTAAAATGTGGCACGGGCATTGAATATGTTCTAAATAGGAAAAGCTAATGGGTCCCAACTCGATTATTCAATTCTATGCGCAAAAGAATTAGCGTTAAAATTTTACGTACGGAATGTATTGTTCTCACTTTCCAGTGTCATAGAAACGTGAAATTTGGCACGAGCATTGATTGTGTCATAAATAGGAAAAGCTAATGGGTCCCTACTCAATAATTCAATTCTATGTGCAAAAGAATTAGCGTCCAAATTTTATGTACGGAATCCAATTTTCTCACATAGAAACTTGAAATTTGGCACGAGCATTGATTATGTCATAAATAAGAAAAGCTAATGGGTCCTAACTCGATTATTCAATTCTATGTGCAAAAGAATTAGCCTTCAAATTTTACGTACGGAATCCAATTTTCTCACATAGAAACTTGAAATTTGGCACGAGCATTGATTATGTCATAAATAGGAAAAGCTAATGGGTCCCAACTCGATTATTCAATTCTATGTGCAAAAGAATTAGCCTCCCATTTTTACGTACGGAATCCAATTTTCTCACATAGAAACTTGAAATTTGGCACGAGCATTGATTATGTCATAAATAGGAAAAGCTAATGGGTCCCAACTCGATTATTCAATTCTATGCGCAAAAGAATTAGCGTCCAAATTTTACGTACACAATCCAATTTTCGCACAGAGAAACGTAAAATTTGGCACGGGCATTGAATATGTTCTAAATAGGAAAAACTAATGGGTCCCAACATGATTATTCAATTCTATGCGCAAAAAAGTTAGCGTCAACATTTTACGTACGGAATGTATTTTTCTCACTTTCCAGTGTCATAGAAACGTGAAATTTGGCACGAGCATTGATTATGTCATAAATAGGAAAAGCTAATGGGTCCAACTCGATTATTCAATTCTATGTGCAAAAGAATTAGCCTCCAAATTTTATGTACGGAATCCAATTTTCTCACATAGAAACTTGAAATTTGGCACGAGCATTGATTATGTCATAAATAGGAAAAGCTAATGTGTTCCAACTCGATTATTCAATTCTATGCGCAAAAGAATTAGCGTCCAAATTTTACGTACACAATCCAATTTTCTCACATAGAAACTTAAAATTTGGCACGGGCATTGAATATGTTCTAAATAGGAAAAACTAATGGGTCCCAACTCGATTATTCAATTCTATGCGCAAAAGAATTACCGTCAAAATTTTACGTACGGAATGTATTTTTCTCACTTTCCAGTGTCATACAAACGTGAAATTTGGCACGAGCATTGATTATGTCATAAATAGGAAAAGCTAATGGGTCCCAACTCGATTATTCAATTCTATGTGCAAAAGAATTAGCCTCCAAATTTTACGTACAGAATCCAATTTTCTCACATAGAAACTTGAAATTTGGCACGAGCATTGATTATGTCATAAATAGGAAAAGCTAATGGGTCCCAACTCGATTTTTCAATTCTATGTGCAAAAGAATTAGCCTCCAAATTTTATGTACGGAATCCAATTTTCTCACATAGAAACTTGAAATTTGGCACGGGCATTGATTATGTCATAAATAGGAAAAGCTAAAGGGTCCCAACTCCGTTATTTAATTCTAGGAACAAAAGAATTAGCGTCCAAGTTTTACGTATGGAATGTAATTTTCTCACATAGAAACTTAAAATTTGGCACGGGCATTGATTATGTCATAAATAGGAAAAGCTAATGGGTCCCAACTCCGTTATTTAATTCTATGCGCAAAAGAATTAGCGTCCAAATGTTACGTACGGAATGTAATTTTCTCACATAGAAACTTAAAATTTCGCACGGGCATTGATTATGTCATAAATAAGAAAAGCTAATGGGTCCTAACTCGATTATTCAATTCTATGTGCAAAAGAATTAGCCTTCAAATTTTACGTACGGAATCCAATTTTCTCACATAGAAACTTGAAATTTGGCACGAGTATTGATTATGTCATAAATAGGAAAAGCTAATGGGTCCCAACTCGATTATTCAATTCTATGTGCAAAAGAATTAGCCTCCAAATTTTACGTACGGAATCCAATTTTCTCACATAGAAACTTGAAATTTGGCACGAGCATTGATTATGTCATAAATAGGAAAAGCTAATGGGTCCCAACTCGATTATTCAATTCTATGCGCAAAAGAATTAGCGTCCAAATTTTACGTACACAATCCAATTTTCTCACATAGAAACTTAAAATTTGGCACGGGCATTGAATATGTTCTAAATAGGAAAAACTAATGGGTCCCAACTCGATTATTCAATTCTATGCGCAAAAGAATTAGCGTCAAAATTTTACGTACGGAATGTATTTTTCTCACTTTCCAGTGTCATAGAAACGTGAAATTTGGCACTAGCATTGATTGTGTCATAAATAGGAAAAGCTAATGGGTCCCTACTTAATAATTCAATTCTATGTGCAAAAGAATTAGCGTCCAAATTTTATGTACGGAATCCAATTTTCTCACATAGAAACTTGAAATTTGGCACGAGCATTGATTATGTCAAAAATAGGAAAAGCTAATGGGTCCCAACTCGATTTTTCAATTCTATGTGCAAAAGAATTAGCCTCCAAATTTTATGTACGGAATCCAATTTTCTCACATAGAAACTTAAAATTTGGCACGGGCATTGATTATGTCATAAATAGGAAAAGCTAATGGGTCCCAACTCCGTTATTTAATTCTATGCGCAAAAGAATTAGCGTCCAAATGTTACGTACGGAATGTAATTTTCTCACATAGAAACTTAAAATTTCGCACGGGCATTGATTATGTCATAAATAAGAAAAGCTAATGGGTCCTAACTCGATTATTCAATTCTATGTGCAAAAGAATTAGCCTTCAAATTTTACGTACGGAATCCAATTTTCTCACATAGAAGCTTGAAATTTGGCACGAGTATTGATTATGTCATAAATAGGAAAAGCTAATGGGTCCCAACTCGATTATTCAATTCTATGTGCAAAAGAATTAGCCTCCAAATTTTACGTACGGAATCCAATTTTCTCACATAGAAACTTGAAATTTGGCACGAGCATTGATTATGTCATAAATAGGAAAAGCTAATGGGTCCCAACTCGATTATTCAATTCTGTGCGCAAAAGAATTAGCGTCCAAATTTTACGTACACAATCCAATTTTCTCACATAGAAACTTAAAATTTGGCACGGGCATTGAATATGTTCTAAATAGGAAAAACTAATGGGTCCCAACTCGATTATTCAATTCTATGCGCAAAAGAGTTAGCGTCAATATTTTACGTACGGAATGTATTTTTCTCACTTTCCAGTGTCATAGAAACGTGAAATTTGGCACGAGCATTGATTATGTTATAAATAGGAAAAGCTAATGGGTCCAACTCGATTATTCAATTCTATGTGCAAAAGAATTAGCCTCCAAATTTTATGTACGGAATCCAATTTTCTCACATAGAAACTTGAAATTTGGCACGAGCATTGATTATGTCATAAATAGGAAAAGCTAATGGGTCCCAACTCGATTATTCAATTCTTTGCGCAAAAGAATTAGCGTCCAAATTTTACGTACACAATCCAATTTTCTCACATAGAAACTTAAAATTTGGCACGGGCATTGAATATGTTCTAAATAGGAAAAACTAATGGGTCCACACTCGATTATTCAATTCTATGCGCAAAAGAATTAGCGTCAAAATTTTACGTACGGAATGTATTTTTCTCACTTCCCAGTGTCATAGAAACGTGAAATTTGGCACTAGCATTGATTGTGTCATAAATAGGAAAAGCTAATGGGTCCCTACTCAATAATTCAATTCTATGTGCAAAAGAATTAGCGTCCAAATTTTATGTACGGAATCCAATTTTCTCACATAGAAACTTGAAATTTGGCACGAGCATTGATTATGTCATAAATAAGAAAAGCTAATGGGTCCTAACTCGATTATTCAATTCTATGTGCAAAAGAATTAGCCTTCAAATTTTACGTACGGAATCCAATTTTCTCACATAGAAACTTAAAATTTGGCACGGGCATTGAATATGTTCTAAATAGGAAAAACTAATGGGTCCCAACTCGATTATTCAATTCTATGCGCAAAAGAATTAGCGTCAAAATTTTACGTACGGAATGTATTTTTCTCACTTTCCAGTGTCATAGAAACGTGAAATTTGGCACTAGCATTGATTGTGTCATAAATAGGAAAAGCTAATGGGTCCCTACTTAATTCAATTCTATGTGCAAAAGAATTAGCGTCCAAATTTTATGTACGGAATCCAATTTTCTCACATAGAAACTTGAAATTTGGCACGAGCATTGATTATGTCATAAATAGGAAAAGCTAATGGGTCCAACTCGATTATTCAATTCTATGTGCAAAAGAATTAGCCTCCAAATTTTATGTACGGAATCCAATTTTCTCACATAGAAACTTGAAATTTGGCACGAGCATTGATTATGTCATAAATAGGAAAAGCTAATGGGTCCCAACTCGATTATTCAATTCTATGCGCAAAAGAATTAGCGTCCAAATTTTACGTACACAATCCAATTTTCTCACATAGAAACTTAAAATTTGGCACGGGCATTGAATATGTTCTAAATAGGAAAAACTAATGGGTCCCAACTCGATTATTCAATTCTATGCGCAAAAGAATTAGCGTCAAAATTTTACGTACGGAATGTATTTTTCTCACTTTCCAGTGTCATAGAAACGTGAAATTTGGCACGAGCATTGATTATGTCAAAAATAGGAAAAGCTAATGGGTCCCAACTCAATTATTCAATTCTATGTGCAAAAGAATTAGCCTCCAAATTTTACGTACGGAATCCAATTTTCTCACATAGAAACTTGAAATTTGGCACGAGCATTGATTATGGCATAAATAGGAAAAGCTAATGGGTCCCAACTCGATTATTCAATTCTATGCGCAAAAGAATTAGCATCAAAATTTTACGTACGGAATGCATTGTTCTCACTTTCCAGTGTCATAGAAACGTGAAATTTGGGACGAGCATTGATTATGTCATAAATAGGAAAAGCTAATGGGTCCAACTCGATTTTTCAATTCTATGTGCAAAAGAATTAGCCTCCAAATTTTATATACGGAATCCAATTTTCTCACATAGAAACTTGAAATTTGGCACGGGCATTGATTATGTCATAAATAGGAAAAGCTAAAGGGTCCCAACTCCGTTATTTAATTCTAGGCACAAAAGAATTAGCGTCCAAGTTTTACGTATGGAATGTAATTTTCTCACATAGAAACTTAAAATTTGGCACGGGCATTGATTTTGTCATAAATAGGAAAAGCTAATGGGTCCCAACTCCGTTATTTAATTCTATGCGCAAAAGAATTAGCGTCCAAATGTTACTTACGGAATGTAATTTTCTCACATAGAAACTTAAAATTTCGCACGGGCATTGATTATGTCATAAATAAGGAAAGCTAATGGATCCTAACTCGATTATTCAATTCAATGTGCAAAAGAATTAGCCTTCAAATTTTACGTACGGAATCCAATTTTCTCACATAGAAACTTAAAATTTGGCACGGGCATTGAATATGTTCTAAATAGGAAAAACTAATGGGTCCCAACTCGATTATTCAATTCTATGCGCAAAAGAATTAGCGTCAAAATTTTACGTACGGAATGTATTTTTCTCACTTTCCAGTGTCATAGAAACGTGAAATTTGGCACTAGCATTGATTGTGTCATAAATAGGAAAAGCTAATGGGTCCCTACTTAATAATTCAATTCTATGTGCAAAAGAATTAGCGTCCAAATTTTATGTACGGAATCCAATTTTCTCACATAGAAACTTGAAATTTGGCACGAGCATTGATTATGTCATAAATAGGAAAAGCTAATGGGTCCCAACTCGATTATTCAATTCTATGCGCAAAAGAATTAGCGTCCAAATTTTACGTACAGAATCCAATTTTCTCACATAGAAACGTAAAATTTGGCACGGGCATTGAATATGTCCTAAATAGGAAAAACTAATAGGTCCCAACTCGATTATTCAATTCTATGCGCAAAAGAATTAGCGTCAAAATTTTACGTACGGAATGTATTTTTCTCACTTTCGAGTGCCATAGAAACGTGAAATTTGGCACGAGCATTGATTATGTCATAAATAGGAAAAGCTAATGGGTCCAACTCGATTATTCAATTCTATGTGCAAAAGAATTAGCCTCCAAATTTTATGTACGGAATCCAATTTTCTCACATAGAAACTTGAAATTTGGCACGAGCATTGATTATGTCATAAATAGGAAAAGCTAATGGGTCCCAACTCGATTATTCAATTCTATGCGCAAAAGAATTAGCGTCCAAATTTTACGTACACAATCCAATTTTCTCACATAGAAACTTAAAATTTGGCACGGGCATTGAATATGTTCTAAATAGGAAAAACTAATGGGTCCCAACTCGATTATTCAATTCTATGCGCAAAAGAATTAGCGTCAAAATTTTACGTACGGAATGTATTTTTCTCACTTTCCAGTGTCATAGAAACGTGAAATTTGGCACGAGCATTGATTATGTCAAAAATAGGAAAAGCTAATGGGTCCCAACTCAATTATTCAATTCTATGTGCAAAAGAATTAGCCTCCAAATTTTACGTACGGAATCCAATTTTCTCACATAGAAACTTGAAATTTGGCACGAGCATTGATTATGGCATAAATAGGAAAAGCTAATGGGTCCCAACTCGATTATTCAATTCTATGCGCAAAAGAATTAGCATCAAAATTTTACGTACGGAATGCATTGTTCTCACTTTCCAGTGTCATAGAAACGTGAAATTTGGGACGAGCATTGATTATGTCATAAATAGGAAAAGCTAATGGGTCCAACTCGATTTTTCAATTCTATGTGCAAAAGAATTAGCCTCCAAATTTTATATACGGAATCCAATTTTCTCACATAGAAACTTGAAATTTGGCACGGGCATTGATTATGTCATAAATAGGAAAAGCTAAAGGGTCCCAACTCCGTTATTTAATTCTAGGCACAAAAGAATTAGCGTCCAAGTTTTACGTATGGAATGTAATTTTCTCACATAGAAACTTAAAATTTGGCACGGGCATTGATTTTGTCATAAATAGGAAAAGCTAATGGGTCCCAACTCCGTTATTTAATTCTATGCGCAAAAGAATTAGCGTCCAAATGTTACTTACGGAATGTAATTTTCTCACATAGAAACTTAAAATTTCGCACGTGCATTGATTATGTCATAAATAAGGAAAGCTAATGGATCCTAACTCGATTATTCAATTCAATGTGCAAAAGAATTAGCCTTCAAATTTTACGTACGGAATCCAATTTTCTCACATAGAAACTTGAAATTTGGCACGAGCATTGATTATGTCATAAATAGGAAAAGCTAATGGGTCCCAACTCGATTATTCAATTCTATGTGCAAAAGAATTAGCCTCCCATTTTTACGTACGGAATCCAATTTTCTCACATAGAAACTTGAAATTTGGCACGAGCATTGATTATGTCATAAATAGGAAAAGCTAATGGGTCCCAACTCGATTATTCAATTCTATGCGCAAAAGAATTAGCGTCCAAATTTTACGTACACAATCCAATTTTCTCACATAGAAACGTAAAATTTGGCACGGGCATTGAATATGTTCTAAATAGGAAAAACTAATGGGTCCCAACTCGATTATTCAATTCTATGCGCAAAAGAGTTAGCGTCAATATTTTACGTACGGAATGTATTTTTCTCACTTTCCAGTGTCATAGAAACGTGAAATTTGGCACGAGCATTGATTATGTCATAAATAGGAAAAGCTAATGGGTCCAACTCGATTATTCAATTCTATGTGCAAAAGAATTAGCCTCCAAATTTTATGTACGGAATCCAATTTTCTCACATAGAAACTTGAAATTTGGCACGAGCATTGATTATGTCATAAATAGGAAAAGCTAATGGGTCCAACTCGATTATTCAATTCTATGTGCAAAAGAATTAGCGTCCAAATTTTACGTACACAATCCAATTTTCTCACATAGAAACTTGAAATTTGGCACGAGCATTGATTATGTCATAAATAGGAAAAGCTAATGGGTCCCAACTCGATTTTTCAATTCTATGTGCAAAAGAATTAGCCTCCAAATTTTATATACGGAATCCAATTTTCTCACATAGAAACTTGAAATTTGGCACGGGCATTGATTATGTCATAAATAGGAAAAGCTAAAGGGTCCCAACTCCGTTATTTAATTCTAGGCACAAAAGAATTAGCGTCCAAGTTTTACGTATGGAATGTAATTTTCTCACATAGAAACTTAAAATTTGGCACGGGCATTGATTTTGTCATAAATAGGAAAAGCTAATGGGTCCCAACTCCGTTATTTAATTCTATGCGCAAAAGAATTAGCGTCCAAATGTTACTTACGGAATGTAATTTTCTCACATAGAAACTTAAAATTTCGCACGGGCATTGATTATGTCATAAATAAGGAAAGCTAATGGGTCCTAACTCGATTATTTAATTCAATGTGCAAAAGAATTAGCCTTCAAATTTTACGTACGGAATCCAATTTTCTCACATAGAAACTTGAAATTTGGCACGAGCATTGATTATGTCATAAATAGGAAAAGCTAATGGGTCCCAACTCGATTATTCAATTCTATGTGCAAAAGAATTAGCCTCCCATTTTTACGTACGGAATCCAATTTTCTCACATAGAAACTTGAAATTTGGCACGAGCATTGATTATGTCATAAATAGGAAAAGCTAATGGGTCCCAACTCGATTATTCAATTCTATGCGCAAAAGAATTAGCGTCCAAATTTTACGTACACAATCCAATTTTCTCACATAGAAACTTAAAATGTGGCACGGGCATTGAATATGTTCTAAATAGGAAAAGCTAATGGGTCCCAACTCGATTATTCAATTCTATGCGCAAAAGAATTAGCGTTAAAATTTTACGTACGGAATGTATTGTTCTCACTTTCCAGTGTCATAGAAACGTGAAATTTGGCACGAGCATTGATTGTGTCATAAATAGGAAAAGCTAATGGGTCCCTACTCAATAATTCAATTCTATGTGCAAAAGAATTAGCGTCCAAATTTTATGTACGGAATCCAATTTTCTCACATAGAAACTTGAAATTTGGCACGAGCATTGATTATGTCATAAATAAGAAAAGCTAATGGGTCCTAACTCGATTATTCAATTCTATGTGCAAAAGAATTAGCCTTCAAATTTTACGTACGGAATCCAATTTTCTCACATAGAAACTTGAAATTTGGCACGAGCATTGATTATGTCATAAATAGGAAAAGCTAATGGGTCCCAACTCGATTATTCAATTCTATGTGCAAAAGAATTAGCCTCCCATTTTTACGTACGGAATCCAATTTTCTCACATAGAAACTTGAAATTTGGCACGAGCATTGATTATGTCATAAATAGGAAAAGCTAATGGGTCCCAACTCGATTATTCAATTCTATGCGCAAAAGAATTAGCGTCCAAATTTTACGTACACAATCCAATTTTCGCACAGAGAAACGTAAAATTTGGCACGGGCATTGAATATGTTCTAAATAGGAAAAACTAATGGGTCCCAACATGATTATTCAATTCTATGCGCAAAAAAGTTAGCGTCAACATTTTACGTACGGAATGTATTTTTCTCACTTTCCAGTGTCATAGAAACGTGAAATTTGGCACGAGCATTGATTATGTCATAAATAGGAAAAGCTAATGGGTCCAACTCGATTATTCAATTCTATGTGCAAAAGAATTAGCCTCCAAATTTTATGTACGGAATCCAATTTTCTCACATAGAAACTTGAAATTTGGCACGAGCATTGATTATGTCATAAATAGGAAAAGCTAATGTGTTCCAACTCGATTATTCAATTCTATGCGCAAAAGAATTACCGTCAAAATTTTACGTACACAATCCAATTTTCTCACATAGAAACTTAAAATTTGGCACGGGCATTGAATATGTTCTAAATAGGAAAAACTAATGGGTCCCAACTCGATTATTCAATTCTATGCGCAAAAGAATTACCGTCAAAATTTTACATACGGAATGTATTTTTCTCACTTTCCAGTGTCATACAAACGTGAAATTTGGCACGAGCATTGATTATGTCATAAATAGGAAAAGCTAATGGGTCCCAACTCGATTATTCAATTCTATGTGCAAAAGAATTAGCCTCCAAATTTTACGTACAGAATCCAATTTTCTCACATAGAAACTTGAAATTTGGCACGAGCATTGATTATGTCATAAATAGGAAAAGCTAATGGGTCCCAACTCGATTTTTCAATTCTATGTGCAAAAGAATTAGCCTCCAAATTTTATGTACGGAATCCAATTTTCTCACATAGAAACTTGAAATTTGGCACGGGCATTGATTATGTCATAAATAGGAAAAGCTAAAGGGTCCCAACTCCGTTATTTAATTCTAGGAACAAAAGAATTAGCGTCCAAGTTTTACGTATGGAATGTAATTTTCTCACATAGAAACTTAAAATTTGGCACGGGCATTGATTATGTCATAAATAGGAAAAGCTAATGGGTCCCAACTCCGTTATTTAATTCTATGCGCAAAAGAATTAGCGTCCAAATGTTACGTACGGAATGTAATTTTCTCACATAGAAACTTAAAATTTCGCACGGGCATTGATTATGTCATAAATAAGAAAAGCTAATGAGTCCTAACTCGATTATTCAATTCTATGTGCAAAAGAATTAGCCTTCAAATTTTACGTACGGAATCCAATTTTCTCACATAGAAACTTGAAATTTGGCACGAGTATTGATTATGTCATAAATAGGAAAAGCTAATGGGTCCCAACTCGATTATTCAATTCTATGTGCAAAAGAATTAGCCTCCAAATTTTACGTACGGAATCCAATTTTCTCACATAGAAACTTGAAATTTGGCACGAGCATTGATTATGTCATAAATAGGAAAAGCTAATGGGTCCCAACTCGATTATTCAATTCTATGCGCAAAAGAATTAGCGTCCAAATTTTACGTACACAATCCAATTTTCTCACATAGAAACTTAAAATTTGGCACGGGCATTGAATATGTTCTAAATAGGAAAAACTAATGGGTCCCAACTCGATTATTCAATTCTATGCGCAAAAGAATTAGCGTCAAAATTTTACGTACGGAATGTATTTTTCTCACTTTCCAGTGTCATAGAAACGTGAAATTTGGCACTAGCATTGATTGTGTCATAAATAGGAAAAGCTAATGGGTCCCTACTTAATAATTCAATTCTATGTGCAAAAGAATTAGCGTCCAAATTTTATGTACGGAATCCAATTTTCTCACATAGAAACTTGAAATTTGGCACGAGCATTGATTATGTCATAAATAGGAAAAGCTAATGGGTCCCAACTCGATTATTCAATTCTATGCGCAAAAGAATTAGCGTCCAAATTTTACGTACAGAATCCAATTTTCTCACATAGAAACTTGAAATTTGGCACGGGCATTGAATATGTCCTAAATAGGAAAAACTAATAGGTCCCAACTCGATTATTCAATTCTATGCGCAAAAGAATTAGCGTCAAAATTTTACGTACGGAATGTATTTTTCTCACTTTCGAGTGCCATAGAAACGTGAAATTTGGCACGAGCATTGATTATGTCATAAATAGGAAAAGCTAATGGGTCCAACTCGATTATTCAATTCTATGTGCAAAAGAATTAGCCTTCAAATTTTATGTACGGAATCCAATTTTCTCACATAGAAACTTGAAATTTGGCACGAGCATTGATTATGTCATAAATAGGAAAAGCTAATGGGTCCCAACTCGATTATTCAATTCTATGCGCAAAAGAATTAGCGTCCAAATTTTACGTACACAATCCAATTTTCTCACATAGAAATTTAAAATTTGGCACGGGCATTGAATATGTTCTAAATAGGAAAAACTAATGGGTCCCAACTCGATTATTCAATTCTATGCGCAAAAGAATTAGCGTCAAAATTTTACGTACGGAATGTATTTTTCTCACTTTCCAGTGTCATAGAAACGTGAAATTTGGCACGAGCATTGATTATGTCAAAAATAGGAAAAGCTAATGGGTCCCAACTCGATTATTCAATTCTATGTGCAAAAGAATTAGCCTCCAAATTTTACGTACGGAATCCAATTTTCTCACATAGAAACTTGAAATTTGGCACGGGCATTGATTATGTCATAAATAGGAAAAGCTAAAGGGTCCCAACTCCGTTATTTAATTCTAGGCACAAAAGAATTAGCGTCCAAGTTTTACGTATGGAATGTAATTTTCTCACATAGAAACTTAAAATTTGGCACGGGCATTGATTTTGTCATAAATAGGAAAAGCTAATGGGTCCCAACTCTGTTATTTAATTCTATGCGCAAAAGAATTAGCGTCCAAATGTTACTTACGGAATGTAATTTTCTCACATAGAAACTTAAAATTTCGCACGGGCATTGATTATGTCATAAATAAGAAAAGCTAATGGGTCCTAACTCGATTATTCAATTCTATGTGCAAAAGAATTAGCCTTCAAATTTTACGTACGGAATCCAATTTTCTCACATAGAAACTTGAAATTTGGCACGAGCATTGATTATGTCATAAATAGGAAAAGCTAATGGGTCCCAACTCGATTATTCAATTCTATGTGCAAAAGAATTAGCCTCCCATTTTTACGTACGGAATCCAATTTTCTCACATAGAAACTTGAAATTTGGCACGAGCATTGATTATGTCATAAATAGGAAAAGCTAATGGGTCCCAACTCGATTATTCAATTCTATGCGCAAAAGAATTAGCGTCCAAATTTTACGTACACAATCCAATTTTCTCACATAGAAACGTAAAATTTGGCACGGGCATTGAATATGTTCTAAATAGGAAAAACTAATGGGTCCCAACTCGATTATTCAATTCTATGCGCAAAAGAGTTAGCGTCAATATTTTACGTACGGAATGTATTTTTCTCACTTTCCAGTGTCATAGAAACGTGAAATTTGGCACGAGCATTGATTATGTCATAAATAGGAAAAGCTAATGGGTCCAACTCGATTATTCAATTCTATGTGCAAAAGAATTAGCCTCCAAATTTTATGTACGGAATCCAATTTTCTCACATAGAAACTTGAAATTTGGCACGAGCATTGATTATGTCATAAATAGGAAAAGCTAATGGGTCCCAACTCGATTATTCAATTCTATGCGCAAAAGAATTAGCGTCCAAATTTTACGTACACAATCCAATTTTCTCACATAGAAACTTAAAATTTGGCACGGGCATTGAATATGTTCTAAATAGGAAAAACTAATGGGTCCCAACTCGATTATTCAATTCTATGCGCAAAAGAATTACCGTCAAAATTTTACGTACGGAATGTATTTTTCTCACTTTCCAGTGTCATAGAAACGTGAAATTTGGCACGAGCATTGATTATGTCATAAATAGGATAAGCTAATGGGTCCCAACTCGATTATTCAATTCTATGTGCAAAAGAATTAGCCTCCAAATTTTATGTACGGAATCCAATTTTCTCACATAGAAACTTGAAATTTGGCACGAACATTGATTATGTCATAAATAGGAAAAGCTAATGGGTCCCAACTCGATTATTCAATTCTATGCGCAAAAGAATTAGCGTCCAAATTTTACGTACAGATTCCAATTTTCTCACATAGAAACGTAAAATTTGGCACGGGCATTGAATATGTCCTAAATAGGAAAAACTAATAGGTCCCAACTCGATTATTCAATTCTATGCGCAAAAGAATTAGCGTCAACATTTTACGTACGGAATGTATTTTTCTCACTTTCGAGTGTCATAGAAACGTGAAATTTGGCACGAGCATTGATTATGTCATAAATAGGAAAAGCTAATGGGTCCAACTCGATTATTCAATTCTATGTGCAAAAGAATTAGCCTCCAAATTTTACATACGGAATCCAATTTTCTCACATAGAAACTTGAAATTTGGCACGAGCATTGATTATGGCATAAATAGGAAAAGCTAATGGGTCCCAACTCGATTATTCAATTCTATGCGCAAAAGAATTAGCGTCCAAATTTTACGTACACAATCCAATTTTCTCACATAGAAACTTAAAATTTGGCACGGGCATTGAATATGTTCTAAATAGGAAAAACTAATGGGTCCCAACTCGATTATTCAATTCTATGCGCAAAAGAATTAGCGTCAAAATTTTACGTACGGAATGTATTTTTCTCACTTTCCAGTGTCATAGAAACGTGAAATTTGGCACGAGCATTGATTATGTCAAAAATAGGAAAAGCTAATGGGTCCCAACTCGATTATTCAATTCTATGTGCAAAAGAATTAGCCTCCAAATTTTACGTACGGAATCCAATTTTCTCACATAGAAACTTGAAATTTGGCACGAGCATTGATTATGGCATAAATAGGAAAAGCTAATGGGTCCCAACTCGATTATTCAATTCTATGCGCAAAAGAATTAGCGTCAAAATTTTACGTACGGAATGCATTGTTCTCACTTTCCAGTGTCATAGAAACGTGAAATTTGGGACGAGCATTGATTATGTCATAAATAGGAAAAGCTAATGGGTCCCAACTCGATTTTTCAATTCTATGTGCAAAAGAATTAGCCTCCAAATTTTATATACGGAATCCAATTTTCTCACATAGAAACTTGAAATTTGGCACGGGCATTGATTATGTCATAAATAGGAAAAGCTAAAGGGTCCCAACTCCGTTATTTAATTCTAGGCACAAAAGAATTAGCGTCCAAGTTTTACGTATGGAATGTAATTTTCTCACATAGAAACTTAAAATTTGGCACGGGCATTGATTTTGTCATAAATAGGAAAAGCTAATGGGTCCCAACTCTGTTATTTAATTCTATGCGCAAAAGAATTAGCGTCCAAATGTTACTTACGGAATGTAATTTTCTCACATAGAAACTTAAAATTTCGCACGGGCATTGATTATGTCATAAATAAGAAAAGCTAATGGGTCCTAACTCGATTATTCAATTCTATGTGCAAAAGAATTAGCCTTCAAATTTTACGTACGGAATCCAATTTTCTCACATAGAAACTTGAAATTTGGCACGAGCATTGATTATGTCATAAATAGGAAAAGCTAATGGGTCCCAACTCGATTATTCAATTCTATGTGCAAAAGAATTAGCCTCCCATTTTTACGTACGGAATCCAATTTTCTCACATAGAAACTTGAAATTTGGCACGAGCATTGATTATGTCATAAATAGGAAAAGCTAATGGGTCCCAACTCGATTATTCAATTCTATGCGCAAAAGAATTAGCGTCCAAATTTTACGTACACAATCCAATTTTCTCACATAGAAACGTAAAATTTGGCACGGGCATTGAATATGTTCTAAATAGGAAAAACTAATGGGTCCCAACTCGATTATTCAATTCTATGCGCAAAAGAGTTAGCGTCAATATTTTACGTACGGAATGTATTTTTCTCACTTTCCAGTGTCATAGAAACGTGAAATTTGGCACGAGCATTGATTATGTCATAAATAGGAAAAGCTAATGGGTCCAACTCGATTATTCAATTCTATGTGCAAAAGAATTAGCCTCCAAATTTTATGTACGGAATCCAATTTTCTCACATAGAAACTTGAAATTTGGCACGAGCATTGATTATGTCATAAATAGGAAAAGCTAATGGGTCCCAACTCGATTATTCAATTCTATGCGCAAAAGAATTAGCGTCCAAATTTTACGTACACAATCCAATTTTCTCACATAGAAACTTAAAATTTGGCACGGGCATTGAATATGTTCTAAATAGGAAAAACTAATGGGTCCCAACTCGATTATTCAATTCTATGCGCAAAAGAATTACCGTCAAAATTTTACGTACGGAATGTATTTTTCTCACTTTCCAGTGTCATAGAAACGTGAAATTTGGCACGAGCATTGATTATGTCATAAATAGGATAAGCTAATGGGTCCCAACTCGATTATTCAATTCTATGTGCAAAAGAATTAGCCTCCAAATTTTATGTACGGAATCCAATTTTCTCACATAGAAACTTGAAATTTGGCACGAACATTGATTATGTCATAAATAGGAAAAGCTAATGGGTCCCAACTCGATTATTCAATTCTATGCGCAAAAGAATTAGCGTCCAAATTTTACGTACAGATTCCAATTTTCTCACATAGAAACGTAAAATTTGGCACGGGCATTGAATATGTCCTAAATAGGAAAAACTAATAGGTCCCAACTCGATTATTCAATTCTATGCGCAAAAGAATTAGCGTCAACATTTTACGTACGGAATGTATTTTTCTCACTTTCGAGTGTCATAGAAACGTGAAATTTGGCACGAGCATTGATTATGTCATAAATAGGAAAAGCTAATGGGTCCAACTCGATTATTCAATTCTATGTGCAAAAGAATTAGCCACCAAATTTTACATACGGAATCCAATTTTCTCACATAGAAACTTGAAATTTGGCACGAGCATTGATTATGGCATAAATAGGAAAAGCTAATGGGTCTCAACTCGATTATTCAATTCTATGCGCAAAAGAATTAGCGTCCAAATTTTACGTACACAATCCAATTTTCTCACATAGAAACTTAAAATTTGGCACGGGCATTGAATATGTTCTAAATAGGAAAAACTAATGGGTCCCAACTCGATTATTCAATTCTATGCGCAAAAGAATTAGCGTCAAAATTTTACGTACGGAATGCATTGTTCTCACTTTCCAGTGTCATAGAAACGTGAAATTTGGCATGAGCATTGATTACATCATTAATAGGAAAAGCTAATGGGTCCCAACTCGATTTTTCAATTCTATGTGCAAAAGAATTAGTCTCCAAATTTTATATACGGAATCCAATTTTCTCACATAGAAACTTGAAATTTGGCACGGGCATTGATTATGTCATAAATAGGAAAAGCTAAAGGGTCCCAACTCCGTTATTTAATTCTAGGCACAAAAGAATTAGCGTCCAAGTTTTACGTATGGAATGTAATTTTCTCACATAGAAACTTAAAATTTGGCACGGGCATTGATTTTGTCATAAATAGGAAAAGCTAATGGGTCCCAACTCCGTTATTTAATTCTATGCGCAAAAGAATTAGCGTCCAAATGTTACTTACGGAATCCAATTTTCTCACATAGAAACTTGAAATTTGGCACGAGCATTGATTATGTCATAAATAGGAAAAGCTAATGGGTCCCAACTCGATTATTCAATTCTATGTGCAAAAGAATTAGCCTCCCATTTTTACGTACGGAATCCAATTTTCTCACATAGAAACTTGAAATTTGGCACGAGCATTGATTATGTCATAAATAGGAAACGCTAATGGGTCCCAACTCGATTATTCAATTCTATGCGCAAAAGAATTAGCGTCCAAATTTTACGTACACAATCCAATTTTCTCACATAGAAACGTAAAATTTGGCACGGGCATTGAATATGTTCTAAATAGGAAAAACTAATGGGTCCCAACTCGATTATTCAATTCTATGCGCAAAAGAGTTAGCGTCAAAATTTTACGAACAGAATGTATTTTTCTCACTTTCCAGTGTCATAGAAACGTGAAATTTGGCACGAGCATTGATTATGTCATAAATAGGAAAAGCTAATGGGTCCAACTCGATTATTCAATTCTATGTGCAAAAGAATTAGCCTCCCATTTTTACGTACGGAATCCAATTTTCTCACATAGAAACTTGAAATTTGGCACGAGCATTGATTATGTCATAAATAGGAAACGCTAATGGGTCCCAACTCGATTATTCAATTCT
The DNA here is from genome assembly GCF_035609145.1 of Eleutherodactylus coqui. Classification (NCBI taxonomy): domain Eukaryota; kingdom Metazoa; phylum Chordata; class Amphibia; order Anura; family Eleutherodactylidae; genus Eleutherodactylus; species Eleutherodactylus coqui. The sequence goes on along the minus strand of NC_089844.1, from coordinate 26,866,567 downwards.
ATGCGCAAAAGAATTAGCGTCCAAATTTTACGTACACAATCCAATTTTCTCACATAGAAACGTAAAATTTGGCACGGGCATTGAATATGTTCTAAATAGGAAAAACTAATGGGTCCCAACTCGATTATTCAATTCTATGCGCAAAAGAGTTAGCGTCAAAATTTTACGAACAGAATGTATTTTTCTCACTTTCCAGTGTCATAGAAACGTGAAATTTGGCACGAGCATTGATTATGTCATAAATAGGAAAAGCTAATGGGTCCAACTCGATTATTCAATTCTATGTGCAAAAGAATTAGCCTCCAAATTTTATGTACGGAATCCAATTTTCTCACATAGAAACTTGAAATTTGGCACGAGCATTGATTATGTCATAAATAGGAAAAGCTAATGGGTCCCAACTCGATTATTCAATTCTATGCGCAAAAGAATTAGCGTCCAAATTTTACGTACACAATCCAATTTTCTCACATAGAAACTTAAAATTTGGCACGGGCATTGAATATGTTCTAAATAGGAAAAACTAATGGGTCCCAACTCGATTATTCAATTCTATGCGCAAAAGAATTAGCGTCAAAATTTTACGTACGGAATGTATTTTTCTCACTTTCCAGTGTCATAGAAACGTGAAATTTGGCACGAGCATTGATTATGTCATAAATAGGAAAAGCTAATGGGTCCTAACTCGATTATTCAATTCTATGTGCAAAAGAATTAGCGTCAAAATTTTACGTACGGAATGCATTGTTCTCACTTTCCAGTGTCATAGAAATGTGAAATTTGGCACGAGCATTGATTATGTCATAAATAGGAAAAGCTAATGGGTCCCAACTCGATTTTTCAATTCTATGTGCAAAAGAATTAGCCTCCAAATTTTATATACGGAATCCAATTTTCTCACATAGAAACTTGAAATTTGGCACGGGCATTGATTATGTCATAAATAGGAAAAGCTAAAGGGTCCCAACTCCGTTATTTAATTCTAGGCACAAAAGAATTAGCGTCCAAGTTTTACGTATGGAATGTAATTTTCTCACATAGAAACTGAAAATTTGGCACGGGCAGTGATTTTGTCATAAATAGGAAAAGCTAATGGGTCCCAACTCCGTTATTTAATTCTATGCGCAAAAGAATTAGCGTCCAAATGTTACTTACGGAATGTAATTTTCTCACATAGAAACTTAAAATTTTGCACGGGCATTGATTATGTCATAAATAAGAAAAGCTAATGGGTCCTAACTCGATTATTCAATTCTATGTGCAAAAGAATTAGCCTTCAAATTTTACGTACGGAATCCAATTTTCTCACATAGAAACTTGAAATTTGGCACGAGCATTGATTATGTCATAAATAGGAAAAGCTAATGGGTCCCAACTCGATTATTCAATTCTATGTGCAAAAGAATTAGCCTCCAAATTTTACGTACGGAATCCAATTTTCTCACATAGAAACTTGAAATTTGGCACGAGCATTGATTATGTCATAAATAGGAAAAGCTAATGGGTCCCAACTCGATTATTCAATTCTATGCGCAAAAGAATTAGCGTCCAAATTTTACGTGCACAATCCAATTTTCTCACATAGAAACGTAAAATTTGGCACGGGCATTGAATATGTTCAAAATAGGAAAAACTAATGGGTCCCAACTCGATTATTCAATTCTATGCGCAAAAGAATTAGCGTGAAAATTTTACGTACGGAATGTATTTTTCTCACTTTCCAGTGTCATAGAAACGTGAAATTTGGCACTAGCATTGATTGTGTCATAAATAGGAAAAGCTAATGGGTCCCTACTTAATAATTCAATTCTATGTGCAAAAGAATTAGCGTCCAAATTTTATGTACGGAATCCAATTTTCTCACATAGAAACTTGAAATTTGGCACGAGCATTGATTATGTCATAAATAGGAAAAGCTAATGGGTCCCAACTCGATTATTCAATTCTATGCGCAAAAGAATTAGCGTCCAAATTTTACGTACAGAATCCAATTTTCTCACATAGAAACTTGAAATTTGGCACGGGCATTGAATATGTCCTAAATAGGAAAAACTAATAGGTCCCAACTCGATTATTCAATTCTATGCGCAAAAGAATTAGCGTCAAAATTTTACGTACGGAATGTATTTTTCTCACTTTCGAGTGCCATAGAAACGTGAAATTTGGCACGAGCATTGATTATGTCATAAATAGGAAAAGCTAATGGGTCCAACTCGATTATTCAATTCTATGTGCAAAAGAATTAGCCTTCAAATTTTATGTACGGAATCCAATTTTCTCACATAGAAACTTGAAATTTGGCACGAGCATTGATTATGTCATAAATAGGAAAAGCTAATGGGTCCCAACTCGATTATTCAATTCTATGCGCAAAAGAATTAGCGTCCAAATTTTACGTACACAATCCAATTTTCTCACATAGAAACTTAAAATTTGGCACGGGCATTGAATATGTTCTAAATAGGAAAAACTAATGGGTCCCAACTCGATTATTCAATTCTATGCGCAAAAGAATTAGCGTCAAAATTTTACGTACGGAATGTATTTTTCTCACTTTCCAGTGTCATAGAAACGTGAAATTTGGCACGAGCATTGATTATGTCAAAAATAGGAAAAGCTAATGGGTCCCAACTCGATTATTCAATTCTATGTGCAAAAGAATTAGCCTCCAAATTTTACGTACGGAATCCAATTTTCTCACATAGAAACTTGAAATTTGGCACGAGCATTGATTATGGCATAAATAGGAAAAGCTAATGGGTCCCAACTCGATTATTCAATTCTATGCGCAAAAGAATTAGCGTCAAAATTTTACGTACGGAATGCATTGTTCTCACTTTCCAGTGTCATAGAAACGTGAAATTTGGGACGAGCATTGATTATGTCATAAATAGGAAAAGCTAATGGGTCCCAACTCGATTTTTCAATTCTATGTGCAAAAGAATTAGCCTCCAAATTTTATATACGGAATCCAATTTTCTCACATAGAAACTTGAAATTTGGCACGGGCATTGATTATGTCATAAATAGGAAAAGCTAAAGGGTCCCAACTCCGTTATTTAATTCTAGGCACAAAAGAATTAGCGTCCAAGTTTTACGTATGGAATGTAATTTTCTCACATAGAAACTTAAAATTTGGCACGGGCATTGATTTTGTCATAAATAGGAAAAGCTAATGGGTCCCAACTCTGTTATTTAATTCTATGCGCAAAAGAATTAGCGTCCAAATGTTACTTACGGAATGTAATTTTCTCACATAGAAACTTAAAATTTTGCACGGGCATTGATTATGTCATAAATAAGAAAAGCTAATGGGTCCTAACTCGATTATTCAATTCTATGTGCAAAAGAATTAGCCTTCAAATTTTACGTACGGAATCCAATTTTCTCACATAGAAACTTGAAATTTGGCACGAGCATTGATTATGTCATAAATAGGAAAAGCTAATGGGTCCCAACTCGATTATTCAATTCTATGTGCAAAAGAATTAGCCTCCCATTTTTACGTACGGAATCCAATTTTCTCACATAGAAACTTGAAATTTGGCACGAGCATTGATTATGTCATAAATAGGAAAAGCTAATGGGTCCCAACTCGATTATTCAATTCTATGCGCAAAAGAATTAGCGTCCAAATTTTACGTACACAATCCAATTTTCTCACATAGAAACGTAAAATTTGGCACGGGCATTGAATATGTTCTAAATAGGAAAAACTAATGGGTCCCAACTCGATTATTCAATTCTATGCGCAAAAGAGTTAGCGTCAATATTTTACGTACGGAATGTATTTTTCTCACTTTCCAGTGTCATAGAAACGTGAAATTTGGCACGAGCATTGATTATGTCATAAATAGGAAAAGCTAATGGGTCCAACTCGATTATTCAATTCTATGTGCAAAAGAATTAGCCTCCAAATTTTATGTACGGAATCCAATTTTCTCACATAGAAACTTGAAATTTGGCACGAGCATTGATTATGTCATAAATAGGAAAAGCTAATGGGTCCCAACTCGATTATTCAATTCTATGCGCAAAAGAATTAGCGTCCAAATTTTACGTACACAATCCAATTTTCTCACATAGAAACTTAAAATTTGGCACGGGCATTGTATATTTTCTAAATAGGAAAAACTAATGGGTCCCAACTCGATTATTCAATTCTATGCGCAAAAGAATTACCGTCAAAATTTTACGTACGGAATGTATTTTTCTCACTTTCCAGTGTCATAGAAACGTGAAATTTGGCACGAGCATTGATTATGTCATAAATAGGATAAGCTAATGGGTCCCAACTCGATTATTCAATTCTATGTGCAAAAGAATTAGCCTCCAAATTTTATGTACGGAATCCAATTTTCTCACATAGAAACTTGAAATTTGGCACGAACATTGATTATGTCATAAATAGGAAAAGCTAATGGGTCCCAACTCGATTATTCAATTCTATGCGCAAAAGAATTAGCGTCCAAATTTTACGTACAGATTCCAATTTTCTCACATAGAAACGTAAAATTTGGCACGGGCATTGAATATGTCCTAAATAGGAAAAACTAATAGGTCCCAACTCGATTATTCAATTCTATGCGCAAAAGAATTAGCGTCAACATTTTACGTACGGAATGTATTTTTCTCACTTTCGAGTGTCATAGAAACGTGAAATTTGGCACGAGCATTGATTATGTCATAAATAGGAAAAGCTAATGGGTCCAACTCGATTATTCAATTCTATGTGCAAAAGAATTAGCGTCCAAATTTTACGTACACAATCCAATTTTCTCACATAGAAACTTAAAATTTGGCACGGGCATTGAATATGTTCTAAATAGGAAAAACTAATGGGTCCCAATTCGATTATTCAATTCTATGCGCAAAAGAATTAGCGTCAAAATTTTACGTACGGAATGTATTTTTCTCACTTTCCAGTGTCATAGAAACGTGAAATTTGGCACGAGCATTGATTATGTCAAAAATAGGAAAAGCTAATGGGTCCCAACTCGATTATTCAATTCTATGTGCAAAAGAATTAGCCTCCAAATTTTACATACGGAATCCAATTTTCTCACATAGAAACTTGAAATTTGGCACGAGCATTGATTATGGCATAAATAGGAAAAGCTAATGGGTCCCAACTCGATTATTCAATTCTATGCGCAAAAGAATTAGCGTCCAAATTTTACGTACACAATCCAATTTTCTCACATAGAAACTTAAAATTTGGCACGGGCATTGAATATGTTCTAAATAGGAAAAACTAATGGGTCCCAACTCGATTATTCAATTCTATGCGCAAAAGAATTAGCGTCAAAATTTTACGTACGGAATGCATTGTTCTCACTTTCCAGTGTCATAGAAACGTGAAATTTGGCATGAGCATTGATTACATCATTAATAGGAAAAGCTAATGGGTCCCAACTCGATTTTTCAATTCTATGTGCAAAAGAATTAGTCTCCAAATTTTATATACGGAATCCAATTTTCTCACATAGAAACTTGAAATTTGGCACGGGCATTGATTATGTCATAAATAGGAAAAGCTAAAGGGTCCCAACTCCGTTATTTAATTCTAGGCACAAAAGAATTAGCGTCCAAGTTTTACATATGGAATGTAATTTTCTCACATAGAAACTTAAAATTTGGCACGGGCATTGATTTTGTCATAAATAGGAAAAGCTAATGGGTCCCAACTCCGTTATTTAATTCTATGCGCAAAAGAATTAGCGTCCAAATGTTACTTACGGAATCCAATTTTCTCACATAGAAACTTGAAATTTGGCACGAGCATTGATTATGTCATAAATAGGAAAAGCTAATGGGTCCCAACTCGATTATTCAATTCTATGTGCAAAAGAATTAGCCTCCCATTTTTACGTACGGAATCCAATTTTCTCACATAGAAACTTGAAATTTGGCACGAGCATTGATTATGTCATAAATAGGAAACGCTAATGGGTCCCAACTCGATTATTCAATTCTATGCGCAAAAGAATTAGCGTCCAAATTTTACGTACACAATCCAATTTTCTCACATAGAAACGTAAAATTTGGCACGGGCATTGAATATGTTCTAAATAGGAAAAACTAATGGGTCCCAACTCGATTATTCAATTCTATGCGCAAAAGAGTTAGCGTCAAAATTTTACGAACAGAATGTATTTTTCTCACTTTCCAGTGTCATAGAAACGTGAAATTTGGCACGAGCATTGATTATGTCATAAATAGGAAAAGCTAATGGGTCCAACTCGATTATTCAATTCTATGTGCAAAAGAATTAGCCTCCAAATTTTATGTACGGAATCCAATTTTCTCACATAGAAACTTGAAATTTGGCACGAGCATTGATTATGTCATAAATAGGAAAAGCTAATGGGTCCCAACTCGATTATTCAATTCTATGCGCAAAAGAATTAGCGTCCAAATTTTACGTACACAATCCAATTTTCTCACATAGAAACTTAAAATTTGGCACGGGCATTGAATATGTTCTAAATAGGAAAAACTAATGGGTCCCAACTCGATTATTCAATTCTATGCGCAAAAGAATTAGCGTCAAAATTTTACGTACGGAATGTATTTTTCTCACTTTCCAGTGTCATAGAAACGTGAAATTTGGCACGAGCATTGATTATGTCATAAATAGGAAAAGCTAATGGGTCCTAACTCGATTATTCAATTCTATGTGCAAAAGAATTAGCGTCAAAATTTTACGTACGGAATGCATTGTTCTCACTTTCCAGTGTCATAGAAATGTGAAATTTGGCACGAGCATTGATTATGTCATAAATAGGAAAAGCTAATGGGTCCCAACTCGATTTTTCAATTCTATGTGCAAAAGAATTAGCCTCCAAATTTTATATACGGAATCCAATTTTCTCACATAGAAACTTGAAATTTGGCACGGGCATTGATTATGTCATAAATAGGAAAAGCTAAAGGGTCCCAACTCCGTTATTTAATTCTAGGCACAAAAGAATTAGCGTCCAAGTTTTACGTATGGAATGTAATTTTCTCACATAGAAACTGAAAATTTGGCACGGGCAGTGATTTTGTCATAAATAGGAAAAGCTAATGGGTCCCAACTCCGTTATTTAATTCTATGCGCAAAAGAATTAGCGTCCAAATGTTACTTACGGAATGTAATTTTCTCACATAGAAACTTAAAATTTTGCACGGGCATTGATTATGTCATAAATAAGAAAAGCTAATGGGTCCTAACTCGATTATTCAATTCTATGTGCAAAAGAATTAGCCTTCAAATTTTACGTACGGAATCCAATTTTCTCACATAGAAACTTGAAATTTGGCACGAGCATTGATTATGTCATAAATAGGAAAAGCTAATGGGTCCCAACTCGATTATTCAATTCTATGTGCAAAAGAATTAGCCTCCAAATTTTACGTACGGAATCCAATTTTCTCACATAGAAACTTGAAATTTGGCACGAGCATTGATTATGTCATAAATAGGAAAAGCTAATGGGTCCCAACTCGATTATTCAATTCTATGCACAAAAGAATTAGCGTCCAAATTTTACGTGCACAATCCAATTTTCTCACATAGAAACGTAAAATTTGGCACGGGCATTGAATATGTTCAAAATAGGAAAAACTAATGGGTCCCAACTCGATTATTCAATTCTATGCGCAAAAGAATTAGCGTGAAAATTTTACGTACGGAATGTATTTTTCTCACTTTCCAGTGTCATAGAAACGTGAAATTTGGCACTAGCATTGATTATGTCATAAATAGGAAAAGCTAATGGGTCCAACTCGATTATTCAATTCTATGTGCAAAAGAATTAGCCTCCAAATTTTATGTACGGAATCCAATTTTCTCACATAGAAACTTGAAATTTGGCACGAGCATTGATTATGTCATAAATAGGAAAAGCTAATGGGTCCCAACTCGATTATTCAAGTCTATGCGCAAAAGAGTTAGCGTCCAAATTTTACGTACAGAATCCAATTTTCTCACATAGAAACTTAAAATTTGGCACGGGCATTGAATATATTCTAAATAGGAAAAACTAATGGGTCCCAACTCGATTATTCAATTCTATGCGCAAAAGAATTAGCGTCAAAATTTTACGTACGGAATGTATTTTTCTCACTTTCCAGTGTCATAGAAACGTGAAATTTGGCACGAGCATTGATTATGTCAAAAATAGGAAAAGCTAATGGGTCCCAACTCGATTTTTCAATTCTATGTGCAAAAGAATTAGCCTCCAAATTTTACGTACGGAATCCAATTTTCTCACATAGAAACTTGAAATTTGGCACGAGCATTGATTATGGCATAAATAGGAAAAGCTAATGGGTCCCAACTCGATTATTCAATTCTATGCGCAAAAGAATTAGCGTCCAAATTTTACGTACACAATCCAATTTTCTCACATAGAAACTTAAAATTTGGCACGGGCATTGAATATGTTCTAAATAGGAAAAACTAATGGGTCCCAACTCGATTATTCAATTCTATGCGCAAAAGAATTAGCGTCAAAATTTTACGTACGGAATGCATTGTTCTCACTTTCCAGTGTCATAGAAACGTGAAATTTGGCATGAGCATGGATTACGTCATTAATAGGAAAAGCTAATGGGTCCCAACTCGATTTTTCAATTCTATGTGCAAAAGAATTAGCCTCCAAATTTTATATACGGAATCCAATTTTCTCACATAGAAACTTGAAATTTGGCACGGGCATTGATTATGTCATAAATAGGAAAAGCTAAAGGGTCCCAACTCCGTTATTTAATTCTAGGCACAAAAGAATTAGCGTCCAAGTTTTACGTATGGAATGTAATTTTCTCACATAGAAACTTAAAATTTGGCACGGGCATTGATTTTGTCATAAATAGGAAAAGCTAATGGGTCCCAACTCCGTTATTTAATTCTATGCACAAAAGAATTAGCGTCCAAATGTTACTTACGGAATGTAATTTTCTCACATAGAAACTTAAAATTTCGCACGGGCATTGATTATGTCATAAATAAGAAAAGCTAATGGGTCCTAACTCGATTATTCAATTCTATGTCCAAAAGAATTAGCCTTCAAATTTTACGTACGGAATCCAATTTTCTCACATAGAAACTTGAAATTTGGCACGAGCATTGATTATGTCATAAATAAGAAAAGCTAATGGGTCCCAACTCGATTATTCAATTCTATGCGCAAAAGAAATAGCGTCCAAATTTTACGTACACAATCCAATTTTCTCACATAGAAACGTAAAATTTGGCACGGGCATTGAATATGTTCTAAATAGGAAAAACTAATGGGTCCCAACTCGATTATTCAATTCTATGCGCAAAAGAGTTAGCGTCAAAATTTTACGTACGGAATGTATTTTTCTCACTTTCCAGTGTCATAGAAACGTGAAATTTGGAACGAGCATTGATTATGTCATAAATAGGAAAAGCTAATGGGTCCAACTCGATTATTCAATTCTATGTGCAAAAGAATTAGCCTTCAAATTTTATGTACGGAATCCAATTTTCTCACATAGAAACTTGAAATTTGGCACGAGCATTGATTATGTCATAAATAGGAAAAGCTAATGGGTCCCAACTCGATTATTCAATTCTATGCGCAAAAGAATTAGCGTCCAAATTTTACGTACACAATCCAATTTTCTCACATAGAAACTTAAAATTTGGCACGGGCATTGAATATGTTCTAAATAGGAAAAACTAATGGGTCCCAACTCGATTATTCAATTCTATGCGCAAAAGAATTAGCATCAAAATTTTACGTACGGAATGCATTGTTCTCACTTTCCAGTGTCATAGAAACGTGAAATTTGGGACGAGCATTGATTATGTCATAAATAGGAAAAGCTAATGGGTCCCAACTCGATTTTTCAATTCTATGTGCAAAAGAATTAGCCTCCAAATTTTATATACGGAATCCAATTTTCTCACATAGAAACTTGAAATTTGGCACGGGCATTGATTATGTCATAAACAGGAAAAGCTAAAGGGTCCCAACTCCGTTATTTAATTCTAGGCACAAAAGAATTAGCGTCCAAGTTTTACGTATGGAATGTAATTTTCTCACATAGAAACTTAAAATTTGGCACGGGCATTGATTTTGTCATAAATAGGAAAAGCTAATGGGTCCCAACTCCGTTATTTAATTCTATGCGCAAAAGAATTAGCGTCCAAATGTTACTTACGGAATGTAATTTTCTCACATAGAAACTTAAAATTTCGCACGGGCATTGATTATGTCATAAATAAGAAAAGCTGAGACTGGCCTAACCTCTGGAGCGGGAAGTCGCACTGCGAGCGAGCTCGTCGGAGATCTACCAAAACGGGTGTTTTTAAACACCTTCTCCACTCACCCAAGGCTCCTCTGCTAAGAAGAAGTCCTCCCGGTGTTGGAGGAAGAAGCGGGACCGAAACGGAGACTCCGCTGTGAGTTAAATAGGAAGCGGCAGGTGAGGCCTACATATCCGGCCGGAACCGGGGACTAAATTTTCGGCTACAAAAGAGCGCGAGCGGGCCGCGCTCGGCCTGAAGCATCCGGAGTACCCCTCAATCCAATACTCTTCCCCGTGCTGCTGCACGCTGCGGCGGTGCTAGAAGAGGCAGACAAGAAGGACCGGAAGGTCCCGACATAGCGGAGGACCCCGGAGCCGAGCGGTAAGCCTGCATATACACCCCGCACAGAAACATTCGGGATAGTCACCCAGGAGTACCTAAAGTGATAGAAGTCCCTGCTCCTCTCTCCATATCGATAAAGGAGGCGAGTGCCTTTCCTGGGGAGAGTTAACATCCACCGACAGACCAGGCAGACCTTTGGCTGAGAGCCAAAACGATCATCTAAGCAGCAGTAAGCATAGGGAGTGCAACTTCCAGCGTATACAGCTTTCCCCTGTTCTCTGCTTTGGTCTGCACAGACTCTCTTAACCCAACAGTGGTGACCCACGTCCCCCCCCCCCCCACCACCACCTAAGTTCTCCAGCTCCCACTTCCTGCCTCACACCCTTGCAGGAAAGAATAACATAACAAAATACTCTCCCTAAAAAAAAAAAAAAAAAAAAAAAAAGGGAGACTACAGAACACCGATGCTGTAAAACACGCTCCAAATTTGTGCCCCACGTAAAGGCTTTAGCTCTTAACTATTTGCAAGATGGTCAAGACGGCGAAAGAAAAAGCGATATCCGCCTCCAGTCAGCAGACGTTATCTAAAAACCAACCTGACCTGCAGCGCTTTTTAAAGAGGAAGAGCGCTCATTCTCCTGCGAGTACTTCTAAGAAAAACCCTCCACCAGTAGCAGAAGACGAGAACGGCTCTGCATCAGACTCAGACAGCGAAGACGATACAGATTTAAGCAGTGCCCATAGATCAGGTATAACCAAGAACTTTCTTAAAAAGGCTCTGGCGCAAGCGCTCCAACCTATCCTAAAAGAACTGACCGAAATAAAAACAGAAATCCAACAAATCGGCAACAGAGTAGAGGATCTGGAGAACACCTGCACTGATCTTATCGCACAGTCGAACGATCTGACTGACCAAGTAGACACACAGAGAGACCAGATAGATAGAGCTTTGGTCCTCATCGAGGACCAAGAAAACAGAAGTCGCAGACGGAACATTAGATTCAAGAATATTCCAGAGTCTGTTCTCCCTGAGGCCTTAAGAAGTATGGCAGCAACTATATTCACTGACCTATTGGGCGAAGAGCGCGCCAGGCAGATCACAATTGAGAGAATTCATAGAACTCTTAGACCCAAGCCGAAATCTGGCGATCCCCCCAGGGATATAATCTGTGGCTTACTTTCTTTTGTCGACACACAAGCAATACTAACAGCCTCTAGAGATAGGGATGAAGTACAGTACCAAGACGCCATCATCCAACTCTACCAAGACTTGGCCCCTTCCACCCTAGCAAAGAGAAGGCAAATGAAACCCCTCCTCGAGATTCTCAGAGCTAAAAATTTGAAATATTCATGGCTCTTCCCCTTTGGCTTGGCAATTCAAAAAGACGGCAAACGCATTACTATTCATACTCCAGCAGATCTGGAAAGAGCTTGGAGTGCACTAGATACCGCACCAATACAGATACCCTCATGGATGCCTCTGGGGGAAAAAGAGGGCGCCAAAAAATTAGAGAAACAAACCCCATGGAAGGAGGTCTCCCGCTCTAAGTCACCTAAGAACCGAAGATCTAGAGCAAGACTCGATTTTCAGCAGCCTCGGCTCTTGGAGACTCCCAAGCTGCAGGATGAATAGACGTCCACGCGACACCAGAGTTTTGATAGACCAGCATGAGGACCAGTTCAGGTTTGGCCTGGCGGCCGAAGGTTGTCCCACCAGCGGAGGATCGGGCGATCCTAACTAACTCTTTCTGCTCTTCATCGCACCTTCGTTACCCCCCCTTTTTTTACTCCCGTCCCCTTTTCCGCTTGCTTTCAAGGATGTCTCCCCACAGCAGAAGATATCTTCGACCTGCTTGCGCAAGGAGTTGGACTTACTTATTGAAGCGAAGACGCAGCCGTGGTGGGATATTGGTTCCTCTGCTGATAAGTACCACAGTAACTCATCACCTGTTTTAGATTGAACTGCCTCCCGCAGCGCCCTCTCTGGCGCCGTGGACACATGGCGCCTGTGGGCATGTGGGTGGCAGTTGTGTTCAGATCACTTGGTGGTCTCGCTTGCTGCTCTGCTTCCCTGGGGGGCCGGGGGGTTTGGGCCTGCGCTGGGGGCACTTTGTCTCCCGTGGTGGGCGTGGCCCCTCGGCCGCCCTGGGTGGCTGGGTGTTGGGCGTTTGATTGACGTATTGTTTTCTTCCTTGTCATCTGGTGTGGCTGCTCTCTCCCCCCCCCCTGCCTCCCCTCCTGGGGGGCGCGGGGTGGGGCGATCGCCTGCCGCTCACACTTCAGACTTGTTGGCTGTTTGGCAAGACTTGTCAGACGTCGCACTCTCGTTGACAGTCAGAGTTATATTAGAGTTTTTTATGTTAAGAAAAATTGAAATTTGATAACATAACCCCACTGCTTTGAGTGGGGCACACTATTCCCACAATACATTCTATTCTCAGACTTGCATCCTCTTCTTGCGGATTTGAGAAGAATTAACACTTTTCCCAGGACTTAGTCCCAGGACCTTTTACTAGTTTTCGTTTACTTTTTGTACCTTCCCTCCTCCCTCCCACTTTCCTACTAACCGGAACCTATCCTACGTCCTTTATTCCGTGCATCTGATCACCTCTGGTAAACTCTACGATAGCACGCAAATATACACCCCGACCGCAAATGGCGGAAGAATTTGTAATTACTACCCTAAACGCTAAGGGGATAAATGCACCCCAAAAAAGAAGCAGGATAACGTGGCTTCTTAAAAAATTAAACTCGTCAATAATTTTCCTCCAGGAGACACACATTAAAGGTGAAAATTCCCCAAAATTCCCCAAAAGACCTTTCGATAAATGGCACTTTAACAACCATCCCTCAAGCGCCTCAAAAGGAGTTGCCATAGCGCTACATCAATCTGTACCATTTATTCTTGAAAATACACTCTCTGATACAGAGGGAAGAATGCTCTTCCTAAATGGCAAAATACATTCAGAAACATACACCCTAGCAAACCTTTACGCCCCCAACCAAGGCCAAATTCCGTGGCTTTTAGAAGCCTTAAATAAGCTTAAATTGTTCGCAGAGGGCAAAATAATAATAGGAGCTGACCTAAACCTAACTATTAACCCTTCTCTCGACTCATCCTCGGGAAAATCTCAGATACCTCAGAAGGCGAGGAAGAGGTTGCTTGGTACACTTCAGGAACTACAGGTTATAGACGTATGGAGAACTCTCAACCCAACAGTCAAAGACTATTCTTTTTACTCCCAAGTACACAAATCCCACCAAAGAATAGACTACATCTTTGTCACCTCCTCCCTATTACACCAAATAAAGAACCCAAAAATAGGTAATATAACAATCTCTGATCATGCACCTGTAACAGTCTCCCTCGTCAAACCGAGCTCATTTCATAAAAGCTGGTCTTGGAGATTGAATGAATCTCTTTTAGAGAACCAAGAAATAGCCGAAACAATAGCTAAAAATTTAGAATTCTTTTTTAAGGAAAATGCCCAGACTCCAGAAAAGCAACCTTTGATTTGGGAGACACACAAGGCAGTCATCAGAGGCACATTCATAGCTCTAGGAGCATCCCAAAAAAAACGCAATCAGAAAGAAATAGATGACCTACTCTTGCAAATCTCCTCCCTCGAGCAGATAGCAAAGCAAAAAAAAGCTCAAGAAGCCCAACCAAAATTAACAGAACTTAGAGAAAAGTTGAAAGATATCTTGAATAAGAAGTTTGCAAAATCAGTACTTTATTTCAAACATCATCTATACGCACACGGCAATAAAGGAGGTAGACTTATGACTTCCATGATAAAGAAAGCCAGGAGTAAAACTCATATCCCCCTCATCACAGATCGAGCAGGAAATCTACACAACTGTCCAAAAAAAATAGCCCAGACCTTCCGTGAGTTCTACTCAGAGCTGTACAACTTAAATAAAACAGATAACCAAGAATCAGAGGACAAAAAGGAAAAAATTAAAGATTTACTCTCTCCACTAGACCTACCAAGTCTGAAAGCTGAAGATTCCTCTAACTTAACAAAACCCATAACTCTTGACGAACTAACAAATGTTTTAAATAGCTTTGCACAACATAAAAGCCCAGGTCCTGACGGATTCCCTTTGGCGTATTATAAAAAGTTTCAAGATATAATACTACCCCAGTTAGTATCCTCTTTCAACGCCTTACTAAGAGGAGCGCAATTGCCAAGACAGGCTCAAGAGGCCTTTGTCTCTCTTATACACAAGGAAGGGAAGGACCCTCTTTTATGTAGTAGCTACCGCCCGATTTCGCTCCTAAATTTAGACGTCAAAATATGGGCTAAATTACTTTCCAAAAGAATCAACACAGTAATATCAAGTCTGATAAACGAGGAACAATCTGGGTTTGTGACAGGCCGAGAAGGTAAAGACAATTCAACACGTCTCCTTCACATAATTAGATATGCCCAGAACAAAAAAATACCCCTGGCACTGCTAGGAATAGATGCTGAAAAAGCATTTGATAGGGTAAATTGGGATTTCATGCGGGCTGTATTAGACAAATTTAATTTTCCCCCCGCCCTAACTCAAGCCATCTTCTCTTTGTATTCGAGCCCCCATGCGAAAATAAAAGCGAACGACATATATTCTTTACCTTTCACAATTTCAAATGGAACAAGACAGGGCTGCCCCCTTTCCCCTACTCTTTTTATCCTTTCAATTGAAATCCTACTTCAGATGGTAAGACAGAGTGATGAGGTGCAAGGTATAAAACTGAACCATCATCAAATAAAAACTTTGGCATTTGCAGATGATATATTATTCACCACAACCAATCCTGAAAAAAGCCTTAGTAAAATAAATGACATATTACAAGTCTATGGCTCAGTCTCAAATTTTAAAGTGAATACTTCAAAATCCATCATACTAAATATCTCTCTCTCCTCGTCAATGGCAAGTAAACTGCAGACATCCTCCCCCTTTGGTTGGGCTAAATCCCATATAGATTACCTAGGAATACACATTACAAAAAATCTTGAAAACCTATATAACAGGAATTTCGCCCCCCTCCTAGATGAGGTAGCAACACTTCTAAAATCATACAATTTGCCATTCCTCACCTGGTTTGGTAGGAAAAACTTGATCCAAACGTACATCGTACCAAAAATCTTATATAAACTACAAATGATCCCTATTCGCCTGTCAGCCTCTTTCTTCAAGTGTATTAAGACCATTTTCTCCAGATTTCTCTGGAATGGTAAACGCCCTCGCTTATCACACAAATTACTTACACTGAGAAGAGAGAAGGGAGGCATAGGCCTTCCCGACATAGAACATTATTACAAGGCCATTCAGCTTAGCAGATGGCTTGAACTAGTCAACCCCTCAAAAAACACTATTGTGAGCTCACTAGCGCAAGCAACATATGGTTCAACCCTTCTCAAAGACTTATGGTGTCCCTCTAGGAAAATTTACAGGAAAGCTTCAACTGACCCCCTCATAAGCGGCGCGTGTGAAATCTGGGACTCGTTTCAAGGAGAGCTGGCTCCTCGCCCCTCTCCTATACTACCTTTGACTCTTGTCCCGGAGCTACTAAACATAAAACTGGACAAACATACAGAAAAACTATGGTCTCTTCTAGGCAAACTTACCATAAATGACTTGTGGTTCCATCGGACCACTAAAGATCCCCAGCTCATTGAAAAACTCCTAGCATTAACCCACCATCCACCTCTTAACCGCCTTCAAACCCTCCACCTAACAAAAACACTAGATAACTTCAATAAAGCATTCCCATCCTCGCGGCCGCCTACCGAATTTGAGAGAGTCGCTGCAGCCAGACTCAATCACGGTAGAAAACTGTCAATCCTTAAAAGGAAGTTCATAGACCACCGCGATATATCCAGACCCGCGTTTATTAGGTCCTGGGAAACTGATCTTAAGATACGCCTATCAGACAAGGAGGTAAAGTCTATTTTAGGAAGCGCTCAAGGACACTCCAGATGCATCAGACTACAAGAAAATCATTACAAGCTCCTAACACGCTGGTATAAATCCCCAGAATGGCTATTTGCCTACAAGCTCTCAAATTCAAACAAATGCTGGCGCTGTAGCAAACATATAGGTTCTCTGGTGCATATCTGGTGGTCCTGCCCACAAATAAAACCCTTCTGGGACCAGATAGAAACTACAATCCAAGAAATAACAAATAGGTCCTTTACCCTCCTCCCAGAACAAATCTTTCTAGCGAGGCCATCAGCAATTTTCAGACCTTCCAAATATGATCTGACCACCCACCTTATAGCAGCCGCTAAATCTCTCATACCATTACTCTGGCGACAACCTCAAGCTCCTACATTTGCACAGTGGCTGTCCAAGGTGAATGAAATCCGCAGATTCGAAGAACTATCAAGTTGGGCTAATAGAACCCATAACCAATTTGAGAAAACTTGGGGCCCCTAGGCAGGAACTTAATCCACTTGTCCGATTATTATCTCAACGGTAAAGAACCTACCCTCTGGTAAGCATTACACAATTTGACCCGCTGGCAGCATAGCGCAAGTGGGAATCGCCTGACAGGTAACTCTCAATTGCTCAGATATGCATTACTTCTAATCTCATAACCACTGGTGATTTCAGGATGCACTCACATCCACGTATCCCCCCCCCCCCCTCCCTACCCCTCTTACCTTCTCCCTCTCTACCCGTTATAATTTCAGTGTTATTAAAACTAAATGAAAAATTATTAAACTTATTCATTTATGCTGTTCAACTATGACTGTACATCATATTCGATGCATGTTTCATTGCAATTGTTGATAATATTATGCTTCTTATAATAAATAAAGAATATATAAAAATAAATAAGAAAAGCTAATGGGTCCTAACTCAATTATTCAATTCTATGTGCAAAAGAATTAGCCTTCAAATTTTACGTACGGAATCCAATTTTCTCACATAGAAACTTGAAATTTGGCACGAGCATTGATTATGTCATAAATAGGAAAAGCTAATGGGTCCCAACTCGATTATTCAATTCTATGTGCAAAAGAATTAGCCTCCCATTTTTACGTACGGAATCCAATTTTCTCACATAGAAACTTGAAATTTGGCACGAGCATTGATTATGTCATAAATAGGAAAAGCTAATGGGTCCCAACTCGATTATTCAATTCTATGCGCAAAAGAATTAGCGTCCAAATTTTACGTACACAATCCAATTTTCTCACATAGAAACGTAAAATTTGGCACGGGCATTGAATATGTTCTAAATAGGAAAAACTAATGGGTCCCAACTCGATTATTCAATTCTATGCGCAAAAGAGTTAGCGTCAATATTTTACGTACGGAATGTATTTTTCTCACTTTCCAGTGTCATAGAAACGTGAAATTTGGCACGAGCATTGATTATGTCATAAATAGGAAAAGCTAATGGGTCCAACTCGATTATTCAATTCTATGTGCAAAAGAATTAGCCTCCAAATTTTATGTACGGAATCCAATTTTCTCACATAGAAACTTGAAATTTGGCACGAGCATTGATTATGTCATAAATAGGAAAAGCTAATGGGTCCCAACTCGATTATTCAATTCTATGCGCAAAAGAATTAGCGTCCAAATTTTACGTACACAATCCAATTTTCTCACATAGAAACTTAAAATTTGGCACGGGCATTGAATATGTTCTAAATAGGAAAAACTAATGGGTCCCAACTCGATTATTCAATTCTATGCGCAAAAGAATTACCGTCAAAATTTTACGTACGGAATGTATTTTTCTCACTTTCCAGTGTCATAGAAACGTGAAATTTGGCACGAGCATTGATTATGTCATAAATAGGATAAGCTAATGGGTCCCAACTCGATTATTCAATTCTATGTGCAAAAGAATTAGCCTCCAAATTTTATGTACGGAATCCAATTTTCTCACATAGAAACTTGAAATTTGGCACGAACATTGATTATGTCATAAATAGGAAAAGCTAATGGGTCCCAACTCGATTATTCAATTTTATGCGCAAAAGAATTAGCGTCCAAATTTTACGTACAGAATCCAATTTTCTCACATAGAAACGTAAAATTTGGCACGGGCATTGAATATGTCCTAAATAGGAAAAACTAATAGGTCCCAACTCGATTATTCAATTCTATGCGCAAAAGAATTAGCGTCAACATTTTACGTACGGAATGTATTTTTCTCACTTTCGAGTGTCATAGAAACGTGAAATTTGGCACGAGCATTGATTATGTCATAAATAGGAAAAGCTAATGGGTCCAACTCGATTATTCAATTCTATGTGCAAAAGAATTAGCCTCCAAATTTTATGTACGGAATCCAATTTTCTCACATAGAAACTTGAAATTTGGCACGAGCATTGATTATGTCATAAATAGGAAAAGCTAATGGGTCCCAACTCGATTATTCAATTCTATGCGCAAAAGAATTAGCGTCCAAATTTTACGTACACAATCCAATTTTCTCACATAGAAACTTAAAATTTGGCACGGGCATTGAATATGTTCTAAATAGGAAAAACTAATGGGTCCCAATTCGATTATTCAATTCTATGCACAAAAGAATTAGCGTCAAAATTTTACGTACGGAATGTATTTTTCTCACTTTCCAGTGACATAGAAACGTGAAATTTGGCACGAGCATTGATTATGTCAAAAATAGGAAAAGCTAATGGGTCCCAACTCGATTATTCAATTCTATGTGCAAAAGAATTAGCCTCCAAATTTTACATACGGAATCCAATTTTCTCACATAGAAACTTGAAATTTGGCACGAGCATTGATTATGGCATAAATAGGAAAAGCTAATGGGTCCCAACTCGATTATTCAATTCTATGCGCAAAAGAATTAGCGTCCAAATTTTACGTACACAATCCAATTTTCTCACATAGAAACTTAAAATTTGGCACGGGCATTGAATATGTTCTAAATAGGAAAAACTAATGGGTCCCAACTCGATTATTCAATTCTATGCGCAAAATATTAGTGTCAAAATTTTACGTACGGAATGCATTGTTCTCACTTTCCAGTGTCATAGAAACGTGAAATTTGGCATGAGCATTGATTACATCATTAATAGGAAAAGCTAATGGGTCCCAACTCGATTTTTCAATTCTATGTGCAAAAGAATTAGCCTCCAAATTTTATATACGGAATCCAATTTTCTCACATAGAAACTTGAAATTTGGCACGGGCATTGATTATGTCATAAATAGGAAAAGCTAAAGGGTCCCAACTCCGTTATTTAATTCTAGGCACAAAAGAATTAGCGTCCAAGTTTTACGTATGGAATGTAATTTTCTCACATAGAAACTTAAAATTTGGCACGGGCATTGATTTTGTCATAAATAGGAAAAGCTAATGGGTCCCAACTCCGTTATTTAATTCTATGCGCAAAAGAATTAGCGTCCAAATGTTACTTACGGAATCCAATTTTCTCACATAGAAACTTGAAATTTGGCACGAGCATTGATTATGTCATAAATAGGAAAAGCTAATGGGTCCCAACTCGATTATTCAATTCTATGTGCAAAAGAATTAGCCTCCCATTTTTACGTACGGAATCCAATTTTCTCACATAGAAACTTGAAATTTGGCACGAGCATTGATTATGTCATAAATAGGAAAAGCTAATGGGTCCCAACTCGATTATTCAATTCTATGCGCAAAAGAATTAGCGTCCAAATTTTACGTACACAATCCAATTTTCTCACATAGAAACGTAAAATTTGGCACGGGCATTGAATATGTTCTAAATAGGAAAAACTAATGGGTCCCAACTCGATTATTCAATTCTATGCGCAAAAGAGTTAGCGTCAAAATTTTACGAACGGAATGTATTTTTCTCACTTTCCAGTGTCATAGAAACGTGAAATTTGGCACGAGCATTGATTATGTCATAAATAGGAAAAGCTAATGGGTCCAACTCGATTATTCAATTCTATGTGCAAAAGAATTAGCCTCCAAATTTTATGTACGGAATCCAATTTTCTCACATAGAAACTTGAAATTTGGCACGAGCATTGATTATGTCATAAATAGGAAAAGCTAATGGGTCCCAACTCGATTATTCAATTCTATGCGCAAAAGAATTAGCGTCCAAATTTTACGTGCACAATCCAATTTTCTCACATAGAAACGTAAAATTTGGCACGGGCATTGAATATGTTCTAAATAGGAAAAACTAATTGGTCCCAACTCGATTATTCAATTCTATGCGCAAAAGAATTAGCGTCAAAATTTTACGTACGGAATGTATTTTTCTCACTTTCCAGTGTCATAGAAACGTGAAATTTGGCACTAGCATTGATTATGTCATAAATAGGAAAAGCTAATGGGTCCAACTCGATTATTCAATTCTATGTGCAAAAGAATTAGCCTCCAAATTTTATGTACGGAATCCAATTTTCTCACATAGAAACTTGAAATTTGGCACGAGCATTGATTATGTCATAAATAGGAAAAGCTAATGGGTCCCAACTCGATTATTCAAGTCTATGCGCAAAAGAGTTAGCGTCCAAATTTTACGTACAGAATCCAATTTTCTCACATAGAAACTTAAAATTTGGCACGGGCATTGAATATATTCTAAATAGGAAAAACTAATGGGTCCCAACTCGATTATTCAATTCTATGCGGAAAAGAATTAGCGTCAAAATTTTACGTACGGAATGTATTTTTCTCACTTTCCAGTGTCATAGAAACGTGAAATTTGGCACGAGCATTGATTATGTCAAAAATAGGAAAAGCTAATGGGTCCCAACTCGATTATTCAATTCTTTGTGCAAAAGAATTAGCCTCCAAATTTTACGTACGGAATCCAATTTTCTCACATAGAAACTTGAAATTTGGCACGAGCATTGATTATGGCATAAATAGGAAAAGCTAATGGGTCCCAACTCGATTATTCAATTCTATGCGCAAAAGAATTAGCGTCCAAATTTTACGTACACAATCCAATTTTCTCACATAGAAACTTAAAATTTGGCACGGGCATTGAATATGTTCTAAATAGGAAAAACTAATGGGTCCCAACTCGATTATTCAATTCTATGCGCAAAAGAATTAGCGTCAAAATTTTACGTACGGAATGCATTGTTCTCACTTTCCAGTGTCATAGAAACGTGAAATTTGGCATGAGCATGGATTACGTCATTAATAGGAAAAGCTAATGGGTCCCAACTCGATTTTTCAATTCTATGTGCAAAAGAATTAGCCTCCAAATTTTATATACGGAATCCAATTTGCTCACATAGAAACTTGAAATTTGGCACGGGCATTGATTATGTCATAAATAGGAAAAGCTAAAGGGTCCCAACTCCGTTATTTAATTCTAGGCACAAAAGAATTAGCGTCCAAGTTTTACGTATGGAATGTAATTTTCTCACATAGAAACTTAAAATTTGGCACGGGCATTGATTTTGTCATAAATAGGAAAAGCTAATGGGTCCCAACTCCGTTATTTAATTCTATGCGCAAAAGAATTAGCGTCCAAATGTTACTTACGGAATGTAATTTTCTCACATAGAAACTTAAAATTTCGCACGGGCATTGATTATGTCATAAATAAGAAAAGCTAATGGGTCCTAACTCGATTATTCAATTCTATGTCCAAAAGAATTAGCCTTCAAATTTTACGTACGGAATCCAATTTTCTCACATAGAAACTTGAAATTTGGCACGAGCATTGATTATGTCATAAATAGGAAAAGCTAATGGGTCCCAACTCGATTATTCAATTCTATGCGCAAAAGAATTAGCGTCCAAATTTTACGTACACAATCCAATTTTCTCACATAGAAACGTAAAATTTGGCACGGGCATTGAATATGTTCTAAATAGGAAAAACTAATGGGTCCCAACTCGATTATTCAATTCTATGCGCAAAAGAGTTAGCGTCAAAATTTTACGAACGGAATGTATTTTTCTCACTTTCCAGTGTCATAGAAACGTGAAATTTGGAACGAGCATTGATTATGTCATAAATAGGAAAAGCTAATGGGTCCAACTCGATTATTCAATTCTATGTGCAAAAGAATTAGCCTCCAAATTTTATGTACGGAATCCAATTTTCTCACATAGAAACTTGAAATTTGGCACGAGCATTGATTATGACATAAATAGGAAAAGCTAATGGGTCCCAACTCGATTATTCAATTCTATGCGCAAAGGAATTAGCGTCCAAATTTTACGTACACAATCCAATTTTCTCACATAGAAACTTAAAACTTGGCACGGGCATTGAATATGTTCTAAATAGGAAAAACTAATGGGTCCCAACTCGATTATTCAATTCTATGCGCAAAAGAATTAGCGTCAAAATTTTACGTACGGAATGTATTTTTCTCACTTTCCAGTGTCATAGAAACGTGAAATTTGGCACGAGCATTGATTATGTCATAAATAGGAAAAGCTAATGGGTCCTAACTCGATTATTCAATTCTATGTGCAAAAGAATTAGCGTCAAAATTTTACGTACGGAATGCATTGTTCTCACTTTCCAGTGTCATAGAAATGTGAAATTTGGCACGAGCATTGATTATGTCATAAATAGGAAAAGCTAATGGGTCCCAACTCGATTTTTCAATTCTATGTGCAAAAGAATTAGCCTCCAAATTTTATATACGGAATCCAATTTTCTCACATAGAAACTTGAAATTTGGCACGGGCATTGATTATGTCATAAATAGGAAAAGCTAATGGGTCCCAACTCCGTTATTTAATTCTAGGCACAAAAGAATTAGCCTCCCATTTTTACGTACGGAATCCAATTTTCTCACATAGAAACTTGAAATTTGGCACGAGCATTGATTATGTCATAAATAGGAAAAGCTAATGGGTCCCAACTCGATTATTCAATTCTATGCGCAAAAGAATTAGCGTCCAAATTTTACGTGCACAATCCAATTTTCTCACATAGAAACGTAAAATTTGGCACGGGCATTGAATATGTTCTAAATAGGAAAAACTAATGGGTCCCAACTCGATTATTCAATTCTATGCGCAAAAGAATTAGCGTCAAAATTTTACGTACGGAATGTATTTTTCTCACTTTCCAGTGTCATAGAAACGTGAAATTTGGCACTAGCATTGATTATGTCATAAATAGGAAAAGCTAATGGGTCCAACTCGATTATTCAATTCTATGTGCAAAAGAATTAGCCTCCAAATTTTATGTACGGAATCCAATTTTCTCACATAGAAACTTGAAATTTGGCACGAGCATTGATTATGTCATAAATAGGAAAAGCTAATGGGTCCCAACTCGATTATTCAAGTCTATGCGCAAAAGAGTTAGCGTCCAAATTTTACGTACAGAATCCAATTTTCTCACATAGAAACTTAAAATTTGGCACGGGCATTGAATATATTCTAAATAGGAAAAACTAATGGGTCCCAACTCGATTATTCAATTCTATGCGCAAAAGAATTAGCGTCAAAATTTTACGTACACAATCCAATTTTTCTCACATAGAAACTTGAAATTTGGCACGAGCATTGATTATGTCATAAATAGGAAAAGCTAATGGGTCCCAACTCGATTATTCAATTCTATGCGCAAAAGAATTAGCGTCCAAATTTTACGTACAGAATCCAATTTTCTCACATAGAAACTTGAAATTTGGCACGGGCATTGAATATGTCCTAAATAGGAAAAACTAATAGGTCCCAACTCGATTATTCAATTCTATGCGCAAAAGAATTAGCGTCAAAATTTTACGTACGGAATGTATTTTTCTCACTTTCGAGTGCCATAGAAACGTGAAATTTGGCACGAGCATTGATTATGTCATAAATAGGAAAAGCTAATGGGTCCAACTCGATTATTCAATTCTATGTGCAAAAGAATTAGCCTTCAAATTTTATGTACGGAATCCAATTTTCTCACATAGAAACTTGAAATTTGGCACGAGCATTGATTATGTCATAAATAGGAAAAGCTAATGGGTCCCAACTCGATTATTCAATTCTATGCGCAAAAGAATTATCGTCCAAATTTTACGTACACAATCCAATTTTCTCACATAGAAACTTAAAATTTGGCACGGGCATTGAATATGTTCTAAATAGGAAAAACTAATGGGTCCCAACTCGATTATTCAATTCTATGCGCAAAAGAATTAGCGTCAAAATTTTACGTACGGAATGTATTTTTCTCACTTTCCAGTGTCATAGAAACGTGAAATTTGGCACGAGCATTGATTATGTCAAAAATAGGAAAAGCTAATGGGTCCCAACTCGATTATTCAATTCTATGTGCAAAAGAATTAGCCTCCAAATTTTACGTACGGAATCCAATTTTCTCACATAGAAACTTGAAATTTGGCACGAGCATTGATTATGGCATAAATAGGAAAAGCTAATGGGTCCCAACTCGATTATTCAATTCTATGCGCAAAAGAATTAGCGTCAAAATTTTACATACGGAATGCATTGTTCTCACTTTCCAGTGTCATAGAAACGTGAAATTTGGGACGAGCATTGATTATGTCATAAATAGGAAAAGCTAATGGGTCCCAACTCGATTTTTCAATTCTATGTGCAAAAGAATTAGCCTCCAAATTTTATATACGGAATCCAATTTTCTCACATAGAAACTTGAAATTTGGCACGGGCATTGATTATGTCATAAATAGGAAAAGCTAAAGGGTCCCAACTCCGTTATTTAATTCTAGGCACAAAAGAATTAGCGTCCAAGTTTTACGTATGGAATGTAATTTTCTCACATAGAAACTTAAAATTTGGCACGGGCATTGATTTTGTCATAAATAGGAAAAGCTAATGGGTCCCAACTCCGTTATTTAATTCTATGCGCAAAAGAATTAGCGTCCAAATGTTACTTACGGAATGTAATTTTCTCACATAGAAACTTAAAATTTCGCACGGGCATTGATTATGTCATAAATAAGAAAAGCTAATGGGTCCTAACTCGATTATTCAATTCTATGTGCAAAAAAATTAGCCTTCAAATTTTACGTACGGAATCCAATTTTCTCACATAGAAACTTGAAATTTGGCACGAGCATTGATTATGTCATAAATAGGAAAAGCTAATGGGTCCCAACTCGATTATTCAATTCTATGTGCAAAAGAATTAGCCTCCCATTTTTACGTACGGAATCCAATTTTCTCACATAGAAACTTGAAATTTGGCACGAGCATTGATTATGTCATAAATAGGAAAAGCTAATGGGTCCCAACTCGATTATTCAATTCTATGCGCAAAAGAATTAGCGTCCAAATTTTACGTACACAATCCAATTTTCTCACATAGAAACGTAAAATTTGGCACGGGCATTGAATATGTTCTAAATAGGAAAAACTAATGGGTCCCAACTCGATTATTCAATTCTATGCGCAAAAGAGTTAGCGTCAATATTTTACGTACGGAATGTATTTTTCTCACTTTCCAGTGTCATAGAAACGTGAAATTTGGCACGAGCATTGATTATGTCATAAATAGGAAAAGCTAATGGGTCCAACTCGATTATTCAATTCTATGTGCAAAAGAATTAGCCTCCAAATTTTATGTACGGAATCCAATTTTCTCACATAGAAACTTGAAATTTGGCACGAGCATTGATTATGTCATAAATAGGAAAAGCTAATGGGTCCCAACTCGATTATTCAATTCTATGCGCAAAAGAATTAGCGTCCAAATTTTACGTACACAATCCAATTTTCTCACATAGAAACTTAAAATTTGGCACGGGCATTGAATATGTTCTAAATAGGAAAAACTAATGGGTCCCAACTCGATTATTCAATTCTATGCGCAAAAGAATTACCGTCAAAATTTTACGTACGGAATGTATTTTTCTCACTTTCCAGTGTCATAGAAACGTGAAATTTGGCACGAGCATTGATTATGTCATAAATAGGATAAGCTAATGGGTCCCAACTCGATTATTCAATTCTATGTGCAAAAGAATTAGCCTCCAAATTTTATGTACGGAATCCAATTTTCTCACATAGAAACTTGAAATTTGGCACGAACATTGATTATGTCATAAATAGGAAAAGCTAATGGGTCCCAACTCGATTATTCAATTCTATGCGCAAAAGAATTAGCGTCCAAATTTTACGTACAGAATCCAATTTTCTCACATAGAAACGTAAAATTTGGCACGGGCATTGAATATGTCCTAAATAGGAAAAACTAATAGGTCCCAACTCGATTATTCAATTCTATGCGCAAAAGAATTAGCGTCAACATTTTACGTACGGAATGTATTTTTCTCACTTTCGAGTGTCATAGAAACGTGAAATTTGGCACGAGCATTGATTATGTCATAAATAGGAAAAGCTAATGGGTCCAACTCGATTATTCAATTCTATGTGCAAAAGAATTAGCCTCCAAATTTTATGTACGGAATCCAATTTTCTCACATAGAAACTTGAAATTTGGCACGAGCATTGATTATGTCATAAATAGGAAAAGCTAATGGGTCCCAACTCGATTATTCAATTCTATGCGCAAAAGAATTAGCGTCCAAATTTTACGTACACAATCCAATTTTCTCACATAGAAACTTAAAATTTGGCACGGGCATTGAATATGCTCTAAATAGGAAAAACTAATGGGTCCCAATTCGATTATTCAATTCTATGCGCAAAAGAATTAGCGTCAAAATTTTACGTACGGAATGTATTTTTCTCACTTTCCAGTGTCATAGAAACGTGAAATTTGGCACGAGCATTGATTATGTCAAAAATAGGAAAAGCTAATGGGTCCCAACTCGATTATTCAATTCTATGTGCAAAAGAATTAGCCTCCAAATTTTACATACGGAATCCAATTTTCTCACATAGAAACTTGAAATTTGGCACGAGCATTGATTATGGCATAAATAGGAAAAGCTAATGGGTCCCAACTCGATTATTCAATTCTATGCGCAAAAGAATTAGCGTCCAAATTTTACGTACACAATCCAATTTTCTCACATAGAAACTTAAAATTTGGCACGGGCATTGAATATGTTCTAAATAGGAAAAACTAGTGGGTCCCAACTCGATTATTCAATTCTATGCGCAAAAGAATTAGCGTCAAAATTTTACGTACGGAATGCATTGTTCTCACTTTCCAGTGTCATAGAAACGTGAAATTTGGCATGAGCATTGATTACATCATTAATAGGAAAAGCTAATGGGTCCCAACTCGATTTTTCAATTCTATGTGCAAAAGAATTAGCCTCCAAATTTTATATACGGAATCCAATTTTCTCACATAGAAACTTGAAATTTGGCACGGGCATTGATTATGTCATAAATAGGAAAAGCTAAAGGGTCCCAACTCCGTTATTTAATTCTAGGCACAAAAGAATTAGCGTCCAAGTTTTACGTATGGAATGTAATTTTCTCACATAGAAACTTAAAATTTGGCACGGGCATTGATTTTGTCATAAATAGGAAAAGCTAATGGGTCCCAACTCCGTTATTTAATTCTATGCGCAAAAGAATTAGCGTCCAAATGTTACTTACGGAATCCAATTTTCTCACATAGAAACTTGAAATTTGGCACGAGCATTGATTATGTCATAAATAGGAAAAGCTAATGGGTCCCAACTCGATTATTCAATTCTATGTGCAAAAGAATTAGCCTCCCATTTTTACGTACGGAATCCAATTTTCTCACATAGAAACTTGAAATTTGGCACGAGCATTGATTATGTCATAAATAGGAAAAGCTAATGGGTCCCAACTCGATTATTCAATTCTATGCGCAAAAGAATTAGCGTCCAAATTTTACGTACACAATCCAATTTTCTCACATAGAAACGTAAAATTTGGCACGGGCATTGAATATGTTCTAAATAGGAAAAACTAATGGGTCCCAACTCGATTATTCAATTCTATGCGCAAAAGAGTTAGCGTCAAAATTTTACGAACGGAATGTATTTTTCTCACTTTCCAGTGTCATAGAAACGTGAAATTTGGCACGAGCATTGATTATGTCATAAATAGGAAAAGCTAATGGGTCCAACTCGATTATTCAATTCTATGTGCAAAAGAATTAGCCTCCAAATTTTATGTACGGAATCCAATTTTCTCACATAGAAACTTGAAATTTGGCACGAGCATTGATTATGTCATAAATAGGAAAAGCTAATGGGTCCCAACTCGATTATTCAATTCTATGCGCAAAAGAATTAGCGTCCAAATTTTACGTACACAATCCAATTTTCTCACATAGAAACTTAAAATTTGGCACGGGCATTGAATATGTTCTAAATAGGAAAAACTAATGGGTCCCAACTCGATTATTCAATTCTATGCGCAAAAGAATTAGCGTCAAAATTTTACGTACGGAATGTATTTTTCTCACTTTCCAGTGTCATAGAAACGTGAAATTTGGCACGAGCATTGATTATGTCATAAATAGGAAAAGCTAATGGGTCCTAACTCGATTATTCAATTCTATGTGCAAAAGAATTAGCGTCAAAATTTTACGTACGGAATGCATTGTTCTCACTTTCCAGTGTCATAGAAATGTGAAATTTGGCACGAGCATTGATTATGTCATAAATAGGAAAAGCTAATGGGTCCCAACTCGATTTTTCAATTCTATGTGCAAAAGAATTAGCCTCCAAATTTTATATACGGAATCCAATTTTCTCACATAGAAACTTGAAATTTGGCACGGGCATTGATTATGTCATAAATAGGAAAAGCTAAAGGGTCCCAACTCCGTTATTTAATTCTAGGCACAAAAGAATTAGCGTCCAAGTTTTACGTATGGAATGTAATTTTCTCACATAGAAACTGAAAATTTGGCACGGGCATAGATTTTGTCATAAATAGGAAAAGCTAATGGGTCCCAACTCCGTTATTTAATTCTATGCGCAAAAGAATTAGCGCCCAAATGTTACTTACGGAATGTAATTTTCTCACATAGAAACTTAAAATTTTGCACGGGCATTGATTATGTCATAAATAAGAAAAGCTAATGGGTCCTAACTCGATTATTCAATTCTATGTGCAAAAGAATTAGCCTTCAAATTTTACGTACGGAATCCAATTTTCTCACATAGAAACTTGAAATTTGGCACGAGCATTGATTATGTCATAAATAGGAAAAGCTAATGGGTCCCAACTCGATTATTCAATTCTATGTGCAAAAGAATTAGCCTCCAAATTTTACGTACGGAATCCAATTTTCTCACATAGAAACTTGAAATTTGGCACGAGCATTGATTATGTCATAAATAGGAAAAGCTAATGGGTCCCAACTCGATTATTCAATTCTATGCGCAAAAGAATTAGCGTCCAAATTTTACGTGCACAATCCAATTTTCTCACATAGAAACGTAAAATTTGGCACGGGCATTGAATATGTTCTAAATAGGAAAAACTAATGGGTCCCAACTCGATTATTCAATTCTATGCGCAAAAGAATTAGCGTCAAAATTTTACGTACGGAATGTATTTTTCTCACTTTCCAGTGTCATAGAAACGTGAAATTTGGCACTAGCATTGATTATGTCATAAATAGGAAAAGCTAATGGGTCCAACTCGATTATTCAATTCTATGTGCAAAAGAATTAGCCTCCAAATTTTATGTACGGAATCCAATTTTCTCACATAGAAACTTGAAATTTGGCACGAGCATTGATTATGTCATAAATAGGAAAAGCTAATGGGTCCCAACTCGATTATTCAAGTCTATGCGCAAAAGAGTTAGCGTCCAAATTTTACGTACAGAATCCAATTTTCTCACATAGAAACTTAAAATTTGGCACGGGCATTGAATATATTCTAAATAGGAAAAACTAATGGGTCCCAACTCGATTATTCAATTCTATGCGCAAAAGAATTAGCGTCAAAATTTTACGTACGGAATGTATTTTTCTCACTTTCCAGTGTCATAGAAACGTGAAATTTGGCACGAGCATTGATTATGTCAAAAATAGGAAAAGCTAATGGGTCCCAACTCGATTATTCAATTCTATGTGCAAAAGAATTAGCCTCCAAATTTTACGTACGGAATCCAATTTTCTCACATAGAAACTTGAAATTTGGCACGAGCATTGATTATGGCATAAATAGGAAAAGCTAATGGGTCCCAACTCGATTATTCAATTCTATGCGCAAAAGAATTAGCGTCCAAATTTTACGTACACAATCCAATTTTCTCACATAGAAACTTAAAATTTGGCACGGGCATTGAATATGTTCTAAATAGGAAAAACTAATGGGTCCCAACTCGATTATTCAATTCTATGCGCAAAAGAATTAGCGTCAAAATTTTACGTACGGAATGCATTGTTCTCACTTTCCAGTGTCATAGAAACGTGAAATTTGGCATGAGCATGGATTACGTCATTAATAGGAAAAGCTAATGGGTCCCAACTCGATTTTTCAATTCTATGTGCAAAAGAATTAGCCTCCAAATTTTATATACGGAATCCAATTTTCTCACATAGAAACTTGAAATTTGGCACGGGCATTGATTATGTCATAAATAGGAAAAGCTAAAGGGTCCCAACTCCGTTATTTAATTCTAGGCACAAAAGAATTAGCGTCCAAGTTTTACGTATGGAATGTAATTTTCTCACATAGAAACTTAAAATTTGGCACGGGCATTGATTTTGTCATAAATAGGAAAAGCTAATGGGTCCCAACTCCGTTATTTAATTCTATGTGCAAAAGAATTAGCGTCCAAATGTTACTTACGGAATCCAATTTTCTCACATAGAAACTTGAAATTTGGCACGAGCATTGATTATGTCATAAATAGGAAAAGCTAATGGGTCCCAACTCGATTATTCAATTCTATGTGCAAAAGAATTAGCCTCCCATTTTTACGTACGGAATCCAATTTTCTCACATAGAAACTTGAAATTTGGCACGAGCATTGATTATGTCATAAATAGGAAAAGCTAATGGGTCCCAACTCGATTATTCAATTCTATGCGCAAAAGAATTAGCGTCCAAATTTTACGTACACAATCCAATTTTCTCACATAGAAACGTAAAATTTGGCACGGGCATTGAATATGTTCTAAATAGGAAAAACTAATGGGTCCCAACTCGATTATTCAATTCTATGCGCAAAAGAGTTAGCGTCAAAATTTTACGAACGGAATGTATTTTTCTCACTTTCCAGTGTCATAGAAACGTGAAATTTGGCACGAGCATTGATTATGTCATAAATAGGAAAAGCTAATGGGTCCAACTCGATTATTCAATTCTATGTGCAAAAGAATTAGCCTCCAAATTTTATGTACGGAATCCAATTTTCTCACATAGAAACTTGAAATTTGGCACGAGCATTGATTATGTCATAAATAGGAAAAGCTAATGGGTCCCAACTCGATTATTCAATTCTATGCGCAAAAGAATTAGCGTCCAAATTTTACGTACACAATCCAATTTTCTCACATAGAAACTTAAAATTTGGCACGGGCATTGAATATGTTCTAAATAGGAAAAACTAATGGGTCCCAACTCGATTATTCAATTCTATGCGCAAAAGAATTAGCGTCAAAATTTTACGTACGGAATGTATTTTTCTCACTTTCCAGTGTCATAGAAACGTGAAATTTGGCACGAGCATTGATTATGTCATAAATAGGAAAAGCTAATGGGTCCTAACTCGATTATTCAATTCTATGTGCAAAAGAATTAGCGTCAAAATTTTACGTACGGAATGCATTGTTCTCACTTTCCAGTGTCATAGAAATGTGAAATTTGGCACGAGCATTGATTATGTCATAAATAGGAAAAGCTAATGGGTCCCAACTCGATTTTTCAATTCTATGTGCAAAAGAATTAGCCTCCAAATTTTATATACGGAATCCAATTTTCTCACATAGAAACTTGAAATTTGGCACGGGCATTGATTATGTCATAAATAGGAAAAGCTAAAGGGTCCCAACTCCGTTATTTAATTCTAGGCACAAAAGAATTAGCGTCCAAGTTTTACGTATGGAATGTAATTTTCTCACATAGAAACTGAAAATTTGGCACGGGCATAGATTTTGTCATAAATAGGAAAAGCTAATGGGTCCCAACTCCGTTATTTAATTCTATGCGCAAAAGAATTAGCGCCCAAATGTTACTTACGGAATGTAATTTTCTCACATAGAAACTTAAAATTTTGCACGGGCATTGATTATGTCATAAATAAGAAAAGCTAATGGGTCCTAACTCGATTATTCAATTCTATGTGCAAAAGAATTAGCCTTCAAATTTTACGTACGGAATCCAATTTTCTCACATAGAAACTTGAAATTTGGCACGAGCATTGATTATGTCATAAATAGGAAAAGCTAATGGGTCCCAACTCGATTATTCAATTCTATGTGCAAAAGAATTAGCCTCCAAATTTTACGTACGGAATCCAATTTTCTCACATAGAAACTTGAAATTTGGCACGAGCATTGATTATGTCATAAATAGGAAAAGCTAATGGGTCCCAACTCGATTATTCAATTCTATGCGCAAAAGAATTAGCGTCCAAATTTTACGTGCACAATCCAATTTTCTCACATAGAAACGTAAAATTTGGCACGGGCATTGAATATGTTCTAAATAGGAAAAACTAATGGGTCCCAACTCGATTATTCAATTCTATGCGCAAAAGAATTAGCGTCAAAATTTTACGTACGGAATGTATTTTTCTCACTTTCCAGTGTCATAGAAACGTGAAATTTGGCACTAGCATTGATTATGTCATAAATAGGAAAAGCTAATGGGTCCAACTCGATTATTCAATTCTATGTGCAAAAGAATTAGCCTCCAAATTTTATGTACGGAATCCAATTTTCTCACATAGAAACTTGAAATTTGGCACGAGCATTGATTATGTCATAAATAGGAAAAGCTAATGGGTCCCAACTCGTTTATTCAAGTCTATGCGCAAAAGAGTTAGCGTCCAAATTTTACGTACAGAATCCAATTTTCTCACATAGAAACTTAAAATTTGGCACGGGCATTGAATATATTCTAAATAGGAAAAACTAATGGGTCCCAACTCGATTATTCAATTCTATGCGCAAAAGAATTAGCGTCAAAATTTTATGTACGGAATGTATTTTTCTCACTTTCCAGTGTCATAGAAACGTGAAATTTGGCACGAGCATTGATTATGTCAAAAATAGGAAAAGCTAATGGGTCCCAACTCGATTATTCAATTCTATGTGCAAAAGAATTAGCCTCCAAATTTTACGTACGGAATCCAATTTTCTCACATAGAAACTTGAAATTTGGCACGAGCATTGATTATGGCATAAATAGGAAAAGCTAATGGGTCCCAACTCGATTATTCAATTCTATGCGCAAAAGAATTAGCGTCCAAATTTTACGTACACAATCCAATTTTCTCACATAGAAACTTAAAATTTGGCACGGGCATTGAATATGTTCTAAATAGGAAAAACTAATGGGTCCCAACTCGATTATTCAATTCTATGCGCAAAAGAATTAGCGTCAAAATTTTACGTACGGAATGCATTGTTCTCACTTTCCAGTGTCATAGAAACGTGAAATTTGGCATGAGCATGGATTACGTCATTAATAGGAAAAGCTAATGGGTCCCAACTCGATTTTTCAATTCTATGTGCAAAAGAATTAGCCTCCAAATTTTATATACGGAATCCAATTTTCTCACATAGAAACTTGAAATTTGGCACGGGCATTGATTATGTCATAAATAGGAAAAGCTAAAGGGTCCCAACTCCGTTATTTAATTCTAGGCACAAAAGAATTAGCGTCCAAGTTTTACGTATGGAATGTAATTTTCTCACATAGAAACTTAAAATTTGGCACGGGCATTGATTTTGTCATAAATAGGAAAAGCTAATGGGTCCCAACTCCGTTATTTAATTCTATGCGCAAAAGAATTAGCGTCCAAATGTTACTTACGGAATGTAATTTTCTCACATAGAAACTTAAAATTTCGCACGGGCATTGATTATGTCATAAATAAGAAAAGCTAATGGGTCCTAACTCGATTATTCAATTCTATGTGCAAAAAAATTAGCCTTCAAATTTTACGTACGGAATCCAATTTTCTCACATAGAAACTTGAAATTTGGCACGAGCATTGATTATGTCATAAATAGGAAAAGCTAATGGGTCCCAACTCGATTATTCAATTCTATGTGCAAAAGAATTAGCCTCCCATTTTTACGTACGGAATCCAATTTTCTCACATAGAAACTTGAAATTTGGCACGAGCATTGATTATGTCATAAATAGGAAAAGCTAATGGGTCCCAACTCGATTATTCAATTCTATGCGCAAAAGAATTAGCGTCCAAATTTTACGTACACAATCCAATTTTCTCACATAGAAACGTAAAATTTGGCACGGGCATTGAATATGTTCTAAATAGGAAAAACTAATGGGTCCCAACTCGATTATTCAATTCTATGCGCAAAAGAGTTAGCGTCAATATTTTACGTACGGAATGTATTTTTCTCACTTTCCAGTGTCATAGAAACGTGAAATTTGGCACGAGCATTGATTATGTCATAAATAGGAAAAGCTAATGGGTCCAACTCGATTATTCAATTCTATGTGCAAAAGAATTAGCCTCCAAATTTTATGTACGGAATCCAATTTTCTCACATAGAAACTTGAAATTTGGCACGAGCATTGATTATGTCATAAATAGGAAAAGCTAATGGGTCCCAACTCGATTATTCAATTCTATGCGCAAAAGAATTAGCGTCCAAATTTTACGTACACAATCCAATTTTCTCACATAGAAACGTAAAATTTGGCACGGGCATTGAATATGTTCTAAATAGGAAAAACTAATGGGTCCCAACTCGATTATTCAATTCTATGCGCAAAAGAATTACCGTCAAAATTTTACGTACGGAATGTATTTTTCTCACTTTCCAGTGTCATAGAAACGTGAAATTTGGCACGAGCATTGATTATGTCATAAATAGGATAAGCTAATGGGTCCAACTCGATTATTCAATTCTATGTGCAAAAGAATTAGCCTCCAAATTTTATGTACGGAATCCAATTTTCTCACATAGAAACTTGAAATTTGGCACGAACATTGATTATGTCATAAATAGGAAAAGCTAATGGGTCCCAACTCGATTATTCAATTCTATGCGCAAAAGAATTAGCGTCCAAATTTTACGTACAGAATCCAATTTTCTCACATAGAAACGTAAAATTTGGCACGGGCATTGAATATGTCCTAAATAGGAAAAACTAATAGGTCCCAACTCGATTATTCAATTCTATGCGCAAAAGAATTAGCGTCAACATTTTACGTACGGAATGTATTTTTCTCACTTTCGAGTGTCATAGAAACGTGAAATTTGGCACGAGCATTGATTATGTCATAAATAGGAAAAGCTAATGGGTCCAACTCGATTATTCAATTCTATGTGCAAAAGAATTAGCCTCCAAATTTTATGTACGGAATCCAATTTTCTCACATAGAAACTTGAAATTTGGCACGAGCATTGATTATGTCATAAATAGGAAAAGCTAATGGGTCCCAACTCGATTATTCAATTCTATGCGCAAAAGAATTAGCGTCCAAATTTTACGTACACAATCCAATTTTCTCACATAGAAACTTAAAATTTGGCACGGGCATTGAATATGCTCTAAATAGGAAAAACTAATGGGTCCCAATTCGATTATTCAATTCTATGCGCAAAAGAATTAGCGTCAAAATTTTACGTACGGAATGTATTTTTCTCACTTTCCAGTGTCATAGAAACGTGAAATTTGGCACGAGCATTGATTATGTCAAAAATAGGAAAAGCTAATGGGTCCCAACTCGATTATTCAATTCTATGTGCAAAAGAATTAGCCTCCAAATTTTACATACGGAATCCAATTTTCTCACATAGAAACTTGAAATTTGGCACGAGCATTGATTATGGCATAAATAGGAAAAGCTAATGGGTCCCAACTCGATTATTCAATTCTATGCGCAAAAGAATTAGCGTCCAAATTTTACGTACACAATCCAATTTTCTCACATAGAAACTTAAAATTTGGCACGGGCATTGAATATGTTCTAAATAGGAAAAACTAGTGGGTCCCAACTCGATTATTCAATTCTATGCGCAAAAGAATTAGCGTCAAAATTTTACGTACGGAATGCATTGTTCTCACTTTCCAGTGTCATAGAAACGTGAAATTTGGCATGAGCATTGATTACATCATTAATAGGAAAAGCTAATGGGTCCCAACTCGATTTTTCAATTCTATGTGCAAAAGAATTAGCCTCCAAATTTTATATACGGAATCCAATTTTCTCACATAGAAACTTGAAATTTGGCACGGGCATTGATTATGTCATAAATAGGAAAAGCTAAAGGGTCCCAACTCCGTTATTTAATTCTAGGCACAAAAGAATTAGCGTCCAAGTTTTACGTATGGAATGTAATTTTCTCACATAGAAACTTAAAATTTGGCACGGGCATTGATTTTGTCATAAATAGGAAAAGCTAATGGGTCCCAACTCCGTTATTTAATTCTATGCGCAAAAGAATTAGCGTCCAAATGTTACTTACGGAATCCAATTTTCTCACATAGAAACTTGAAATTTGGCACGAGCATTGATTATGTCATAAATAGGAAAAGCTAATGGGTCCCAACTCGATTATTCAATTCTATGTGCAAAAGAATTAGCCTCCCATTTTTACGTACGGAATCCAATTTTCTCACATAGAAACTTGAAATTTGGCACGAGCATTGATTATGTCATAAATAGGAAAAGCTAATGGGTCCCAACTCGATTATTCAATTCTATGCGCAAAAGAATTAGCGTCCAAATTTTACGTACACAATCCAATTTTCTCACATAGAAACGTAAAATTTGGCACGG
The DNA here is from genome assembly GCF_035609145.1 of Eleutherodactylus coqui. Classification (NCBI taxonomy): domain Eukaryota; kingdom Metazoa; phylum Chordata; class Amphibia; order Anura; family Eleutherodactylidae; genus Eleutherodactylus; species Eleutherodactylus coqui. Next base: position 26,829,163 of record NC_089844.1, on the reverse strand, counting down.
GCATTGAATATGTTCTAAATAGGAAAAACTAATGGGTCCCAACTCGATTATTCAATTCTATGCGCAAAAGAGTTAGCGTCAAAATTTTACGAACGGAATGTATTTTTCTCACTTTCCAGTGTCATAGAAACGTGAAATTTGGCACGAGCATTGATTATGTCATAAATAGGAAAAGCTAATGGGTCCAACTCGATTATTCAATTCTATGTGCAAAAGAATTAGCCTCCAAATTTTATGTACGGAATCCAATTTTCTCACATAGAAACTTGAAATTTGGCACGAGCATTGATTATGTCATAAATAGGAAAAGCTAATGGGTCCCAACTCGATTATTCAATTCTATGCGCAAAAGAATTAGCGTCCAAATTTTACGTACACAATCCAATTTTCTCACATAGAAACTTAAAATTTGGCACGGGCATTGAATATGTTCTAAATAGGAAAAACTAATGGGTCCCAACTCGATTATTCAATTCTATGCGCAAAAGAATTAGCGTCAAAATTTTACGTACGGAATGTATTTTTCTCACTTTCCAGTGTCATAGAAACGTGAAATTTGGCACGAGCATTGATTATGTCATAAATAGGAAAAGCTAATGGGTCCTAACTCGATTATTCAATTCTATGTGCAAAAGAATTAGCGTCAAAATTTTACGTACGGAATGCATTGTTCTCACTTTCCAGTGTCATAGAAATGTGAAATTTGGCACGAGCATTGATTATGTCATAAATAGGAAAAGCTAATGGGTCCCAACTCGATTTTTCAATTCTATGTGCAAAAGAATTAGCCTCCAAATTTTATATACGGAATCCAATTTTCTCACATAGAAACTTGAAATTTGGCACGGGCATTGATTATGTCATAAATAGGAAAAGCTAAAGGGTCCCAACTCCGTTATTTAATTCTAGGCACAAAAGAATTAGCGTCCAAGTTTTACGTATGGAATGTAATTTTCTCACATAGAAACTGAAAATTTGGCACGGGCATAGATTTTGTCATAAATAGGAAAAGCTAATGGGTCCCAACTCCGTTATTTAATTCTATGCGCAAAAGAATTAGCGCCCAAATATTACTTACGGAATGTAATTTTCTCACATAGAAACTTAAAATTTTGCACGGGCATTGATTATGTCATAAATAAGAAAAGCTAATGGGTCCTAACTCGATTATTCAATTCTATGTGCAAAAGAATTAGCCTTCAAATTTTACGTACGGAATCCAATTTTCTCACATAGAAACTTGAAATTTGGCACGAGCATTGATTATGTCATAAATAGGAAAAGCTAATGGGTCCCAACTCGATTATTCAATTCTATGTGCAAAAGAATTAGCCTCCAAATTTTACGTACGGAATCCAATTTTCTCACATAGAAACTTGAAATTTGGCACGAGCATTGATTATGTCATAAATAGGAAAAGCTAATGGGTCCCAACTCGATTATTCAATTCTATGCGCAAAAGAATTAGCGTCCAAATTTTACGTGCACAATCCAATTTTCTCACATAGAAACGTAAAATTTGGCACGGGCATTGAATATGTTCTAAATAGGAAAAACTAATGGGTCCCAACTCGATTATTCAATTCTATGCGCAAAAGAATTAGCGTCAAAATTTTACGTACGGAATGTATTTTTCTCACTTTCCAGTGTCATAGAAACGTGAAATTTGGCACTAGCATTGATTATGTCATAAATAGGAAAAGCTAATGGGTCCAACTCGATTATTCAATTCTATGTGCAAAAGAATTAGCCTCCAAATTTTATGTACGGAATCCAATTTTCTCACATAGAAACTTGAAATTTGGCACGAGCATTGATTATGTCATAAATAGGAAAAGCTAATGGGTCCCAACTCGATTATTCAAGTCTATGCGCAAAAGAGTTAGCGTCCAAATTTTACGTACAGAATCCAATTTTCTCACATAGAAACTTAAAATTTGGCACGGGCATTGAATATATTCTAAATAGGAAAAACTAATGGGTCCCAACTCGATTATTCAATTCTATGCGCAAAAGAATTAGCGTCAAAATTTTACGTACGGAATGTATTTTTCTCACTTTCCAGTGTCATAGAAACGTGAAATTTGGCACGAGCATTGATTATGTCAAAAATAGGAAAAGCTAATGGGTCCCAACTCGATTATTCAATTCTATGTGCAAAAGAATTAGCCTCCAAATTTTACGTACGGAATCCAATTTTCTCACATAGAAACTTGAAATTTGGCACGAGCATTGATTATGGCATAAATAGGAAAAGCTAATGGGTCCCAACTCGATTATTCAATTCTATGCGCAAAAGAATTAGCGTCCAAATTTTACGTACACAATCCAATTTTCTCACATAGAAACTTAAAATTTGGCACGGGCATTGAATATGTTCTAAATAGGAAAAACTAATGGGTCCCAACTCGATTATTCAATTCTATGCGCAAAAGAATTAGCGTCAAAATTTTACGTACGGAATGCATTGTTCTCACTTTCCAGTGTCATAGAAACGTGAAATTTGGCATGAGCATGGATTACGTCATTAATAGGAAAAGCTAATGGGTCCCAACTCGATTTTTCAATTCTATGTGCAAAAGAATTAGCCTCCAAATTTTATATACGGAATCCAATTTTCTCACATAGAAACTTGAAATTTGGCACGGGCATTGATTATGTCATAAATAGGAAAAGCTAAAGGGTCCCAACTCCGTTATTTAATTCTAGGCACAAAAGAATTAGCGTCCAAGTTTTACGTATGGAATGTAATTTTCTCACATAGAAACTTAAAATTTGGCACGGGCATTGATTTTGTCATAAATAGGAAAAGCTAATGGGTCCCAACTCCGTTATTTAATTCTATGCGCAAAAGAATTAGCGTCCAAATGTTACTTACGGAATCCAATTTTCTCACATAGAAACTTGAAATTTGGCACGAGCATTGATTATGTCATAAATAGGAAAAGCTAATGGGTCCCAACTCGATTATTCAATTCTATGTGCAAAAGAATTAGCCTCCCATTTTTACGTACGGAATCCAATTTTCTCACATAGAAACTTGAAATTTGGCACGAGCATTGATTATGTCATAAATAGGAAAAGCTAATGGGTCCCAACTCGATTATTCAATTCTATGCGCAAAAGAATTAGCGTCCAAATTTTACGTACACAATCCAATTTTCTCACATAGAAACGTAAAATTTGGCACGGGCATTGAATATGTTCTAAATAGGAAAAACTAATGGGTCCCAACTCGATTATTCAATTCTATGCGCAAAAGAGTTAGCGTCAAAATTTTACAAACGGAATGTATTTTTCTCACTTTCCAGTGTCATAGAAACGTGAAATTTGGCACGAGCATTGATTATGTCATAAATAGGAAAAGCTAATGGGTCCAACTCGATTATTCAATTCTATGTGCAAAAGAATTAGCCTCCAAATTTTATGTACGGAATCCAATTTTCTCACATAGAAACTTGAAATTTGGCACGAGCATTGATTATGTCATAAATAGGAAAAGCTAATGGGTCCCAACTCGATTATTCAATTCTATGCGCAAAAGAATTAGCGTCCAAATTTTACGTACACAATCCAATTTTCTCACATAGAAACTTAAAATTTGGCACGGGCATTGAATATGTTCTAAATAGGAAAAACTAATGGGTCCCAACTCGATTATTCAATTCTATGCGCAAAAGAATTAGCGTCAAAATTTTACGTACGGAATGTATTTTTCTCACTTTCCAGTGTCATAGAAACGTGAAATTTGGCACGAGCATTGATTATGTCATAAATAGGAAAAGCTAATGGGTCCTAACTCGATTATTCAATTCTATGTGCAAAAGAATTAGCGTCAAAATTTTACGTACGGAATGCATTGTTCTCACTTTCCAGTGTCATAGAAATGTGAAATTTGGCACGAGCATTGATTATGTCATAAATAGGAAAAGCTAATGGGTCCCAACTCGATTTTTCAATTCTATGTGCAAAAGAATTAGCCTCCAAATTTTATATACGGAATCCAATTTTCTCACATAGAAACTTGAAATTTGGCACGGGCATTGATTATGTCATAAATAGGAAAAGCTAAAGGGTCCCAACTCCGTTATTTAATTCTAGGCACAAAAGAATTAGCGTCCAAGTTTTACGTATGGAATGTAATTTTCTCACATAGAAACTGAAAATTTGGCACGGGCATAGATTTTGTCATAAATAGGAAAAGCTAATGGGTCCCAACTCCGTTATTTAATTCTATGCGCAAAAGAATTAGCGCCCAAATGTTACTTACGGAATGTAATTTTCTCACATAGAAACTTAAAATTTTGCACGGGCATTGATTATGTCATAAATAAGAAAAGCTAATGGGTCCTAACTCGATTATTCAATTCTATGTGCAAAAGAATTAGCCTTCAAATTTTACGTACGGAATCCAATTTTCTCACATAGAAACTTGAAATTTGGCACGAGCATTGATTATGTCATAAATAGGAAAAGCTAATGGGTCCCAACTCGATTATTCACTTCTATGTGCAAAAGAATTAGCCTCCAAATTTTACGTACGGAATCCAATTTTCTCACATAGAAACTTGAAATTTGGCACGAGCATTGATTATGTCATAAATAGGAAAAGCTAATGGGTCCCAACTCGATTATTCAATTCTATGCGCAAAAGAATTAGCGTCCAAATTTTACGTGCACAATCCAATTTTCTCACATAGAAACGTAAAATTTGGCACGGGCATTGAATATGTTCTAAATAGGAAAAACTAATGGGTCCCAACTCGATTATTCAATTCTATGCGCAAAAGAATTAGCGTCAAAATTTTACGTACGGAATGTATTTTTCTCACTTTCCAGTGTCATAGAAACGTGAAATTTGGCACTAGCATTGATTATGTCATAAATAGGAAAAGCTAATGGGTCCAACTCGATTATTCAATTCTATGTGCAAAAGAATTAGCCTCCAAATTTTATGTACGGAATCCAATTTTCTCACATAGAAACTTGAAATTTGGCACGAGCATTGATTATGTCATAAATAGGAAAAGCTAATGGGTCCCAACTCGTTTATTCAAGTCTATGCGCAAAAGAGTTAGCGTCCAAATTTTACGTACAGAATCCAATTTTCTCACATAGAAACTTAAAATTTGGCACGGGCATTGAATATATTCTAAATAGGAAAAACTAATGGGTCCCAACTCGATTATTCAATTCTATGCGCAAAAGAATTAGCGTCAAAATTTTATGTACGGAATGTATTTTTCTCACTTTCCAGTGTCATAGAAACGTGAAATTTGGCACGAGCATTGATTATGTCAAAAATAGGAAAAGCTAATGGGTCCCAACTCGATTATTCAATTCTATGTGCAAAAGAATTAGCCTCCAAATTTTACGTACGGAATCCAATTTTCTCACATAGAAACTTGAAATTTGGCACGAGCATTGATTATGGCATAAATAGGAAAAGCTAATGGGTCCCAACTCGATTATTCAATTCTATGCGCAAAAGAATTAGCGTCCAAATTTTACGTACACAATCCAATTTTCTCACATAGAAACTTAAAATGTGGCACGGGCATTGAATATGTTCTAAATAGCAAAAGCTAATGGGTCCCAACTCGATTATTCAATTCTATGCGCAAAAGAATTAGCGTTAAAATTTTACGTACGGAATGTATTGTTCTCACTTTCCAGTGTCATAGAAACGTGAAATTTGGCACAAGCATTGATTGTGTCATAAATAGGAAAAGCTAATGGGTCCCTACTCAATAATTCAATTCTATGTGCAAAAGAATTAGCGTCCAAATTTTATGTACGGAATCCAATTTTCTCACATAGAAACTTGAAATTTGGCACGAGCATTGATTATGTCATAAATAAGAAAAGCTAATGGGTCCTAACTCGATTATTCAATTCTATGTGCAAAAGAATTAGCCTTCAAATTTTACGTACGGAATCCAATTTTCTCACATAGAAACTTGAAATTTGGCACGAGCATTGATTATGTCATAAATAAGAAAAGCTAATGGGTCCTAACTCGATTATTCAATTCTATGTGCAAAAGAATTAGCCTTCATATTTTACGTACGGAATCCAATTTTCTCACATAGAAACTTGAAATTTGGCACGAGCATTGAGTATGTCATAAATAGGAAAAGCTAATGGGTCCCAACTCGATTATTCAATTCTATGTGCAAAAGAATTAGCCTCCCATTTTTAAGTACGGAATCCAATTTTCTCACATAGAAACTTGAAATTTGGCACGAGCATTGATTATGTCATAAATAGGAAAAGCTAATGGGTCCCAACTCAATTATTCAATTCTATGCGCAAAAGAATTAGCGTCCAAATTTTACGTTCCCAATCCAATTTTCTCACATAGAAAAGTAAAATTTGGCACGGGCATTGAATATGTTCTAAATAGGAAAAACTAATGGGTCCCAACTCGATTATTCAATTCTATGCGCAAAAGAGTTAGCGTCAACATTTTACGTAAGGAATGTATTTTTCTCACTTTCCAGTGTCATAGAAACGTGAAATTTGGCACGAGCATTGATTATGTCATAAATAGGAAAAGCTAATGGGTCCAACTCGATTATTCAATTCTATGTGCAAAAGAATTAGCCTCCAAATTTTATGTACGGAATCCAATTTTCTCACATAGAAACTTGAAATTTGGCACGAGCATTGATTATGTCATAAATAGGAAAAGCTAATGGGTTCCAACTCGATTATTCAATTCTATGCGCAAAAGAATTAGCGTCCAAATGTTACGTACACAATCCAATTTTCTCACATAGAAACTTAAAATTTGGCACGGGCATTGAATATGTTCTAAATAGGAAAAACTAATGGGTCCCAACTCGATTATTCAATTCTATGCGCAAAAGAATTACCGTCAAAATTTTACGTACGGAATGTATTTTTCTCACTTTCCAGTGTCATAGAAACGTGAAATTTGGCACGAGCATTGATTATGTCATAAATAGGAAAAGCTAATGGGTCCCAACTCGATTATTCAATTCTATGTGCAAAAGAATTAGCCTCCAAATTTTACGTACAGAATCCAATTTTCTCACATAGAAACTTGAAATTTGGCACGAGCATTGATTATGTCATAAATAAGAAAAGCTAATGGGTCCCAACTCGATTTTTCAATTCTATGTGCAAAAGAATTAGCCTCCAAATTTTATGTACGGAATCCAATTTTCTCACATAGAAACTTGAAATTTGGCACGGGCATTGATTATGTCATAAATAGGAAAAGCTAAAGGGTCCCAACTCCGTTATTTAATTCTAGGAACAAAAGAATTAGCGTCCAAGTTTTACGTATGGAATGTAATTTTCTCACATAGAAACTTAAAATTTGGCACGGGCATTGATTATGTCATAAATAGGAAAAGCTAATGGGTCCCAACTCCGTTATTTAATTCTATGCGCAAAAGAATTAGCGTCCAAATGTTACGTACGGAATGTAATTTTCTCACATAGAAACTTAAAATTTCGCACGGGCATTGATTATGTCATAAATAAGAAAAGCTAATGGGTCCTAACTCGATTATTCAATTCTATGTGCAAAAGAATTAGCCTTCAAATTTTACGTACGGAATCCAATTTTCTCACATAGAAACTTGAAATTTGGCACGAGTATTGATTATGTCATAAATAGGAAAAGCTAAAGGGTCCCAACTCCGTTATTTAATTCTAGGCACAATAGAATTAGCGTCCAAGTTTTACGTATGGAATGTAATTTTCTCACATAGAAACTTAAAATTTGGCACGGGCATTGATTATGTCAGAAATAGGAAAAGCTAATGGGTCCTAACTAGATTATTCAATTCTATGTGCAAAAGAAATAGCGTCTAAATTTTATGTACGGAATCCAATTTTCTCACATAGAAACTTGAAATTTGGCACGAGCATTGATTATGTCATAAATAGGAAAAGCTAAAGGGTCCCAACTTCGTTATTTAATTCTAGGCACAAAAGAATTAGCGTCCAAGTTTTACGTATGGAATGTAATTTTCTCACATAGAAACTTAAAATTTGGCACCGGCATTGATTATGTCATAAATAGGAAAAGCTAATGCGTCCTAACTAGATTATTCAATTCTATGTGCAAAAGAATTAGCGTCCAAATTTTACATACAGAATCCAATTTTCTCACATAGAAACGTAAAATTTGGCACGGGCATTGAATATGTTCTAAATAGGAAAAACTAATGGGTCCCAACTCGATTATTCAATTCTATGCGCAAAAGAATTAGCGTCAAAATTTTACGTACGGAATGTATTTTTCTCACTTTCCAGTGTCATAGAAACGTGAAATTTGGCACGAGCATTGATTATGTCATAAATAGGAAAAGCTAATGGGTCCAACTCGATTATTCAATTCTATGTGCAAAAGAATTAGCCTCCAAATTTTATGTACGGAATCCAATTTTCTCACATAGAAACTTGAAATTTGGCACGAGCATTGATTATGTCATAAATAGGAAAAGCTAATGGGTCCCAACTCGATTATTCAATTCTATGTGCAAAAGAATTAGCGTCCAAATTTTACGTACAGAATCCAATTTTCTCACATAGAAACTTAAAATTTGGCACGGGCATTGTATATGTTCAAAATAGGAAAAACTAATGGGTCTCAACTCGATTATTCAATTCTTTGCGCAAAAGAATTAGCGTCAAAATTTTCCGTACGGAATGTATTTTTCTCACTTTCCAGTGTCATAGAAACGTGAAATTTGGCACGAGCATTGATTATGTCATAAATAGGAAAAGCTAATGGGTCCTAACTCGATTATTCAATTCTATGTGCAAAAGAATTAGCGTCAAAATTTTCTGTACGGAATGTATTTTTCTCACTTTCCAGTGTCATAGAAAGGTGAAATTTGGCACGAGCATTGATTATGTCATAAATAGGAAAAGCTAATGGGTCCAACTCGATTATTCAATTCTATGTGCAAAACAATTAGCTTCCAAATTTTACGTACGGAATCCAATTTTCTCACATAGAAACTTGAAATTTGGCACGAGCATTGATTATGTCATAAATAGGAAAAGCTAATGGGTCCCAACTCGATTATTCAATTCTATGCGCAAAAGAATTAGCCTCCAAATTTTACGTACACAATCCAATTTTCTCACATAGAAACTTAAAATTTGGCACGGGCATTGAATATGTTCTAAATAGGAAAAACTAATGGGTCCCAACTCGATTATTTAATTCTATGCGCAAAAGAATTAGCGTCAAAATTTTACGTACGGAATGTATTGTTCTCACTTTCCAGTGTCATAGAAACGTGAAATTTGGCACGAGCATTGATTGTGTCATAAATAGGAAAAGCTAATGGGTCCCAACTCGATTATTCAATTCTATGTGCAAAAGAATTAGCGTCCAAATTTTATGTACGGAATCCAATTTTCTCACATAGTAACTTGAAATTTGGCACGAGCATTGATTATGTCATAAATAGGAAAAGCTAATGGGACCCAACTCGATTTTTCGATTCTATGTGCAAAACAATTAGCCTCCAAATTTTACGTACGGAATCCAATTTTCTCACATAGAAACTTGAAATTTGGCATGAGCATTGATTATGTCATAAATAGGAAAAGCTAATGGGTCCCAACTCGATTATTCAATTCGATGCGCAAAAGAATTAGCGTCCAAGTTTTACCTACAGAATCCAATTTTCTCACATAGAAACTTGAAATTTGGCACGAGCATTGATTATGTCATAAGTAGGAAAAGCTAATGGGTCCTAACTCGATTATTCAATTCTATGCGCAAAAGAATTAGCGTCAAAATTTTCTGTACGGAATGTATTTTTCTCACTTTCCAGTGTCATAGAAACGTGAAATTTGGCACGAGCATTGATTATGTCATAAATAGGAAAAGCTAATGGGTCCTAACTCGATTATTCAATTCTATGTGCAAAAGAATTAGCGTCAAAATTTTACGTATGGAATGTATTTTTCTCACTTTCCAGTGTCATAGAAACGTGAAATTTGGCACGAGCATTGATTATGTCATAAATAGGAAAAGCTAATGGGTCCCAACTCGATTATTCAATTCTATGTGCAAAAGAATTAGCGTCCAAATTTTACGTACGGAATCCAATTTTCTCACATAGAAACTTGAAATTTGGCACGAGCATTGATTATGTCATAAATAGGAAAAGCTAATGGGTCCTAACTCCGTTATTTAATTCTAGGCACTAAAGAATTAGCGTCCAAGTTTTACGTATGGAATGTAATTTTCTCACATAGAAACTTAAAATTTGGCACGGGCATTGATTATGTCATAAATAAGAAAAGCTAATGGGTCCTAACTCGATTATTCAATTCTATGTGCAAAAGAATTAGCCTTCAAATTTTACGTACGGAATCCAATTTTCTCACATAGAAACTTGAAATTTGGCACGAGCATTGATTATGTCATAAATAGGAAAAGCTAATGGGTCCCAACTCGATTATTCAATTCTATGTGCAAAAGAATTAGCCTCCAAATTTTACGTACGGAATCCAATTTTCTCACATAGAAACTTGATATTTGGCACGAGCATTGATTATGTCATAAATAGGAAAAGCTAATGGGTCCCAACTCGATTATTCAATTCTATGCGCAAAAGAATTAGCGTCCAAATTTTACGTACACAATCCAATTTTCTCACATAGAAACGTAAAATTTGGCACGGGCATTGAATATGTTCTAAATAGGAAAAACTAATGGGTCCCAACTCGATTATTCAATTCTATGCGCAAAAGAATTAGCGTCAAAATTTTACGTATGGAATGTATTTTTCTCACTTTCCAGTGTCATAGAAACGTGAAATTTGGCACGAGCATTGATTATGTCATAAATAGGAAAAGCTAATGGGTCCCAACTCGATTATTCAATTCTATGTGCAAAAGAATTAGCGTCTAAATTTTACGTACGGAATCCAATTTTCTCACATAGAAACTTGAAATTTGGCACGAGCATTGATTATGTCATAAATAGGAAAACCTAATGGGTCCCAACTCCGTTATTTAATTTTAGGCACAAAAGAATTAGCGTCCAAGTTTTATGTACGGAGTGTAATTTTCTCGCATAGAAACTTAAAATTTGGCATGGGCATTGATTATGTCATAAATAGGAAAAGCTAATGGGTCCCAACTCGATTATTCAATTCTATGTGCAAAAGAATTAGCGTCCAAATTTTATGTATGGAATCCAATTTTCTCACATAGAAACTTGAAATTTGGCACGAGCATTGATTATGTCATAAATAGGAAAAGCTAATGGGTCCCAACTCCGTTATTTAATTCTATGCGCAAAAGAATTAGCGTCCTAATTTTATGTACGGAATGTAATTTTCTCACATAGAAACTTTAAATTTTTAACATGGGCATTGATTATGTCATATATAGGAAAAGCTAATGGGTCCCAACTTGATTATTCAATTCTATGTGCAAAAGAATTAGCGTCCAAATTTTACGTACAGAATCCAATTTTCTCACATGGAAACTTGAAACTTGGCACGAGCATTGATTATGTCATAAATAGGAAAAGCTAATGGGTCCCAACTCGATTATTCATTTCTATGCGCAAAAGAATTAGCGTCAAAATTTTACGTACAGAATCCAATTTTCTCACATAGAAACTTGAAATTTGGCACGGGCATTGAATATGTCCTAAATAGGAAAAACTAACGGGTCCCAACTCGATTTTTCAATTCTATGCGCAAAAGAATTAGCGTCAAAATTTTACGTACGGAATGTATTTTTCTCACTTTCCAGTGTCATAGAAACGTGAAATTTGGCACGAGCATTGATTATGTCATAAATAGGAAAAGCTAATGGGTCCCAACTCGATTATTCAATTCTATGTGCAAAAGAATTAGCGTCTAAATTTTTCGTACAGAATCCAATTTTCTCTCATAGAAACTTGAAATTTGGCACGAACATTGATTATGTCATAAATAGGAAAAGCTAATGGGTCCCAATTCCGTTATTTAATTCTATGCGCAAAAGAATTAGCGTCCAAATTTTATGTACGGAATGTAATTCTTTCTCATAGAAACTTTAAATTTGGCATGGGCATTGATTATGTCATAAATAGGAAAAGCTAATGGGTCCCAACTCGATTATTCAATTCTATGTGCAAAAGAATTAGCGTCCAAATTTTACGTACAGAATCCAATTTTCTCACATGGAAACTTGAAATTTGGCACGAGCATTGTTTATGTCATAAATAGGAAAAGCTAATGGGTCCCAACTCGATTATTCAATTCTATGCGCAAAAGAATTAGCGTCCAAATTTTACGTACAGAATCCAATTTTCTCACATAGAAACTTAAAATTTGGCACGGGCATTGAATATGTCCTAAATAGGAAAAACTAATGGGTCCCAACTCGATTATTCAATTCTATGCACAAAAGAATTAGCGTCAAAATTTTACGTACGGAATGTATTTTTCTCACTTTCCAGTGTCATAGAAACTTGAAATTTGGCATGAGCATTGATTATGTCATAAATAGGAAAAGCTAATGGGTCCCAACTCCAATATTTAATTCTATGCGCAACAGAATTAGCGTCCAAGTTTTATGTACGGAGTGTAATTTTCTCACATAGAAACTTAAAATTTGGCATGGGCAATGATTATGTCATAAATAGGAAAAGCTAATGGGTCCCAACTCGATTATTCAATTCTATGCGCAAAAGAATTAGCGTCCAAATTTTATGTACAGAATCCAATTTTCTCACATAGAAACTTAAAATTTGGCACGGGCATTGAATATGTCCTAAATAGGAAAAACTAACGGGTTCCAACTCCATTACTCAATTCTATGCGCAAAAGAATTAGCGTCAAAATTTTACGTACGGAATGTATTTTTCTCAATTTCCAGTGTCAAAGAAACGTGAAATTTGGCACGAGCATTGATTATGTCATAAATAGGAAAAGCTAATGGGTCCCAACTCAATTATTCAATTTTATGTGCAAAAGAATTACCGTCTAAATTTAACGTACAGAATCCAATTTTTTCACATAGAAACTTGAAATTCGGCACGAGCATTGATTATGTCATAAATAGGAAAAGCTAATGGGTCCCAACTCCGTTATTTAATTCTATGCGCAAAAGAATTAGCGTCCAAATTTTACGTACGGAATGTAATTTTCTCACATAGAAACTTAAAATTTGGCATGGGCATTGATTATGTCATATATAGGAAAAGCTAATGGGTCCCAACTCCGTTATTTAATTCTATGCGCAAAAGAATTAGCGTCCAAATTTTACGTACGGAATGTAATTTTCTCACATAGAAACTTAAAATTTGGCATGGGCAATGATTATGTCATAAATAGGAAAAGCTAATGGGTCCCAACTCGATTATTCAATTCTATGTGCAAAAGAATTAGCGTCCAAATTTTAAGTACAGAATCCAATTTTCTCACATGGAAATTTGAAATTTGGCACGAGCATTGATTATGTCATAAATAGGAAAAGCTAATGGGTCCCAACTCGATTATTCAATTCTATGCGCAAAAGAATTAGCGTCAAAATTTTACGTACGGAATGTATTTTTCTCACTTTCCAGTGTCATAGAAACGTGAAATTTGGCACGAGCATTGATTATGTCATAAATAGGTAAAGCTAATAGGTCCCAACTCGATTATTCAATTCTATGTGCAAAAAAATTAGCGTCCAAATTTTACGTACAGAATCCAATTTTCTCACATAGAAACATGAAATTCGGCACGAGCATTGATTATGTCATACATAGGAAAAGCTAATGGGTCCCGACTCCGTTATTTAATTCTATGCGCAAAAGAATTAGCGTCCAAATCTTACGTAAAGAATCCAATTTTCTCACATAGAAACTTGAAATTCGGCACGAGCATTGATTATGTCATAAATAGGAAAAGCTAATGGGTCCCAACTCGATTTTTCAATTCTATGTGCACAAGAATTAGCGTCTAAATTTTACGTACAGAATCCAATTTTCTCACATAGAAACTTGAAATTTGGCACGAGCATTGATTATGTCATAAATAGGAAAAGCTAATGGGTCCCAACTCCGTTATTTAATTCTATGCGCAAAAGAATTAGCGTCCAAATTTTACGTACAGAATCCAATTTTCTCACATAGAAACTTGAAATTTGGCACGGGCATTGAATATGTCCTAAATAGGAAAAACTAACGGGTCCCAACTCGATTTTTCAATTCTATGCTCAAAAGAATTAGCGTCAAAATTTTACGTACGGAATGTATTTTTCTCACTTTCCAGTGTCATAGAAACGTGAAATTTGGCACGAGCATTGATTATGTCATAAATAGGAAAAGCTAATGGGTCCCAACTCGATTATTCAATTCTATGTGCAAAAGAATTAGCGTCTAAATTTTTCGTACAGAATCCAATTTTCTCTCATAGAAACTTGAAATTTGGCACGAACATTGATTATGTCATAAATAGGAAAAGCTAATGGGTCCCAACTCCGTTATTTAATTCTATGCGCAAAAGAATTAGCGTCCAAATTTTATGTACGGAATGTAATTTTTTCTCATAGAAACTTTAAATTTGGCATGGGCATTGATTATGTCATAAATAGGAAAAGCTAATGGGTCCCAACTCGATTATTCAATTCTATGTGCAAAAGAATTAGCGTCCAAATTTTACGTACAGAATCCAATTTTCTCACATGGAAACTTGAAATTTGGCACGAGCATTGTTTATGTCATAAATAGGAAAAGCTAATGGGTCCCAACTCGATTATTCAATTCTATGCGCAAAAGAATTAGCGTCCAAATTTTACGTACAGAATCCAATTTTCTCACATAGAAACTTAAAATTTGGCACGGGCATTGAATATGTCCTAAATAGGAAAAACTAATGGGTCCCAACTCAATTATTCAATTCTATGCGCAAAAGAATTAGCGTCAAAATTTTACGTACGGAATGTATTTTTCTCACTTTCCAGTGTCATAGAAACTTGAAATTCGGCACGAGCATTGATTATGTCATAAATAGGAAAAGCTAATGGGTCCCAACTCCGTTATTTAATTCTATGCGCAAAAGAATTAGCGTCCAAATTTTACGTACGGAATGTAATTTTCTCACATAGAAACTTAAAATTTGGCATGGGCATTGATTATGTCATATATAGGAAAAGCTAATGGGTCCCAACTCGATTATTCAATTCTATGTGCAAAAGAATTAGCGTCCAAATTTTAAGTACAGAATCCAATTTTCTCACATGGAAATTTGAAATTTGGCACGAGCATTGATTATGTCATAAATAGGAAAAGCTAATGGGTCCCAACTCGATTATTCAATTCTATACGCAAAAGAATGAGCGTCAAAATTTTACGTACGGAATGTATTTTTCTCACTTTCCAGTGTCATAGAAACGTGAAATTTGGCACGAGCATTGATTATGTCATAAATAGGAAAAGCTAATAGGTCCCAACTCGATTATTCAATTCTATGTGCAAAAAAATTAGCGTCCAAATTTTACGTACAGAAAACCAATTTTCTCACATAGAAACTTGAAATTCGGCACGAGCATTGATTATGTCATAAATAGGAAAAGCTAATGGGTCCCAACTCGATTTTTCAATTCTATGTGCACAAGAATTAGCGTCTAAATTTTACGTACAGAATCCAATTTTCTCACATAGAAACTTGAAATTTGGCACGAGCATTGATTATGTCATAAATAGGAAAAGCTAATGGGTCCCAACTCCGTTATTTAATTCTATGCGCAAAAGAATTAGCGTCCAAATTTTACGTACGGAATGTAATTTTCTCACATAGAAACTTAAAATTTGGCATGGGCACTGATTATGTCATATATAGGAAAAGCTAATGGGTCCCAACTCGATTATTCAATTCTATGTGCAAAAGAATTAGCGTCCAAATTTTACGTACGGAATCCAATTTTCTCACATAGAAACTTGAAATTTGGCATGAGCATTGATTATGTCATAAATAGGAAAAGCTAATGGGTCCCAACTCGATTTTTCAACTCTATGTGCAAAAGAATTAGCCTCCAAATTTTATGTACGGAATCCAATTTTCTCACATAGAAACTTGAAATTTGGCAAGAGCATTGATCATGTTATAAATAGGAAAAGCTAATGGGTCCCAACTCGATTATTCAATTCTATGCGCAAAAGAATTAGCGTCCAAATTTTACGTACAGAATCCAATTTTCTCACATAGAAACTTAAAATTTTGCACGGGCATTGTATATGTTCAAAATAGGAAAAACTAATGGGTACCAACTCGATCGCTCAATTCTATGTGCAAAAGAATTAGCGTCAAAATTTTACGTACAGAATGTATTTTTCTCACTTTCCAGTGTCATAGAAACGTGAAATTCGGCACGAGCATTGATTATGTCATAAATAGGAAAAGCTAATGGGTCCCAACTCGATTATTCAATTCTATGTGCAAAACAATTAGCGTCTAAATTTTACGGACAGAATCCAATTTTCTCACATAGAAACTTGAAATTCGGCACGAGCATTGATTATGTCATAAATAGGAAAAGCTAATTGGTCCCAACTCCGTTATTTAATTCTATGCGCAAAACAATTAGCGTCCAACTTTTACGTACGGAATGTAATTTTCTCACATAGAAACTTGAAATTTGGCACGAACATTGATTATGTCATAAATAGGAAAAGCTAATGGGTCCCAACTCCGTTATTTAATTCTATGCGCAAAAGAATTAGCGTCCAAATTTAATGTACGGAATGCAATTTTTTCTCATAGAAACTTTAAATTTGGCATGGGCATTGATTATGTCATAAATAGGAAAAGCTAATGGGTCCCAACTCGATTATTCAATTCTATGTGCAAAAGAATTAGCGTCCAAATTTTACATACAGAATCCAATTTTCTCACATGGAAACTTGAAATTTGGCACGAGCATTGTTAATGTCATAAATAGGAAAAGCTAATGGGTCCCAACTCGATTATTCAATTCTATGCGCAAAAGAATTAGCGTCCAAATTTTACGTACAGAATCCAATTTTCTCACATAGAAACTTAAAATTTGGCACGGGCATTGAATATGTCCTAAATAGGAAAAACTAATGGGTCCCAACTCGATTATTCAATTCTATGCGCAAAAGAATTAGCGTCAAAATTTTACGTACGGAATGTATTTTTCTCACTTTCCAGTGTCATAGAAACTTGAAATTTGGCACGAGCATTGATTATGTCATAAATAGGAAAAGCTAATGGGTCCCAACTCCAATATTTAAATCTATGCGCAAAAGAATTAGCGTCCAAATTTTACGTACGGAATCCAATTTTCTCACATAGAAACTTGAAATTTGGCATGAGCATTGATTATGTCATAAATAGGAAAAGCTAATGGGTCCCAACTCGATTTTTCAACTCTATGTGCAAAAGAATTAGCCTCCAAATTTTACGTACGGAAAACAATTTTCTCACATAGAAACTTGAAATTTGGCAAGAGCATTGATTATGTTATAAATAGGAAAAGCTAATGGGTCCCAACTCGATTATTCAATTCTATGCGCAAAAGAATTAGCGTCCAAATTTTACGTACAGAATCCAATTTTCTCACATAGAAACTTAAAATATGGCACGGGCATTGCATATGTTCAAAATAGGAAAAACTAATGGGTCTCATCTCGATTATTCAATTCTATGCGCAAAAGAATTAGCGTCAAAATTTTCCGTACGGAATGTATTTTTCTCACTTTCCAGTGTCATAGAAACGTGAAATTCGGCACGAGCATTGATTATGTCATAAATAGGAAAAGCTAATGGGTCCTAACTCGATTATTCAATTCTATGTGCAAAAGAATTAGCGTCAAAATTTTACGTATGGAATGTATTTTTCTCACTTTCCAGTGTCATAGAAACGTGAAATTTGGCACGAGCATTGATTATGTCATAAATAGGAAAAGCTAATGGGTCCCAACTCGATTATTCAATTCTATGTGCAAAAGAATTAGCGTCCAAATTTTATGTACGGAATCCAATTTTCTCACATAGAAAATTGAAATTTGGCACGAGCATTGATTATGTCATAAATAGGAAAAGCTAATGGGTCCCAACTCGTATATTCAATTCTATGCGCAAAAGAATTAGCGTCCAAATTTTACGTACAGAATCCAATTTTCTCACATAGAAACTTAAAATTTTGCACGGGCATTGAATATGTCCTAAATAGGAAAAACTAACGGGTCCCAACTCAATTTTTCAATTTCATGCGCAAAAGAATTAGCGTCAAAATTTTATGTACGGAATGTATTTTTCTCACTTTCCAGTGTCATAGAAACGTGAAATTTGGCACGAGCATTGATTATGTCATAAATAGGAAAAGCTAATGGGTCCCAACTCGATTATTCAATTCTATGTGCAAAAGAATTAGCGTCTAAATTTTACGTACGGAATCCAATTTTCTCACATAGAAACTTGAAATTTGGCACGAGCATTGATTATGTCATAAATAGGAAAAACTAATGGGTCCCAACTCCGTTATTTAATTTTAGGCACAAAAGAATTAGCGTCCAAGTTTTATGTACGGAGTGTAATTTTCTCACATAGAAACTTAAAATTTGGCATGGGCATTGATTATGTCATAAATAGGAAAAGCTAATGGGTCCCAACTCGATTATTCAATTCTATGTGCAAAAGAATTAGCGTCCAAATTTTATGTACGGAATCCAATTTTCTCACATAGAAACTTGAAATTTGGCACGAGCATTGATTATGTCATAAATAGGAAAAGCTAATGGGTCCCAACTCCGTTATTTAATTCTATGCGCAAAAGAATTAGCGTCCAAATTTTACGTACGGAATGTAATTTTCTCACATAGAAACTTTAAATTTTAAACATGGGCATTGATTATGTCATATATAGGAAAAGCTAATGGGTCCCAACTTGATTATTCAATTCTATGTGCAAAAGAATTAGCGTCCAAATTTTACGTACAGAATCCAATTTTCTCACATGGAAACTTGAAACTTGGCACGAGCATTGATTATGTCATAAATAGGAAAAGCTAATGGGTCCCAACTCGATTATTCATTTCTATGCGCAAAAGAATTAGCGTCAAAATTTTACGTACAGAATCCAATTTTCTCACATAGAAACTTGAAATTTGGCACGGGCATTGAATATGTCCTAAATAGGAAAAACTAACGGGTCCCAACTCGATTTTTCAATTCTATGCGCAAAAGAATTAGCGTCAAAATTTTACGTACGGAATGTATTTTTCTCACTTTCCAGTGTCATAGAAACGTGAAATTTGGCACGAGCATTGATTATGTCATAAATAGGAAAAGCTAATGGGTCGCAACTCGATTATTCAATTCTATGTGCAAAAGAATTAGCGTCTAAATTTTTCGTACAGAATCCAATTTTCTCTCATAGAAACTTGAAATTTGGCACGAACATTGATTATGTCATAAATAGGAAAAGCTAATGGGTCCCAATTCCGTTATTTAATTCTATGCGCAAAAGAATTAGCGTCCAAATTTTATGTACGGAATGTAATTTTTTCTCATAGAAACTTTAAATTTGGCATGGGCATTGATTATGTCATAAATAGGAAAAGCTAATGGGTCCCAACTCGATTATTCAATTCTATGTGCAAAAGAATTAGCGTCCAAATTTTACGTACAGAATCCAATTTTCTCACATTGAAGCTTAAAATTTGTCACGAGCATTGTTTATGTCATAAATAGGAAAAGCTAATGGGTCCCAACTCGATTATTCAATTCTATGCGCAAAAGAATAAGCGTCCAAATTTTACGTACAGAATCCAATTTTCTCACATAGAAACTTAAAATTTTGCACGGGCATTGAATATGTCCTAAATAGGAAAAACTAACGGGTCCCAAC
The DNA here is from genome assembly GCF_035609145.1 of Eleutherodactylus coqui. Taxonomy (NCBI): domain Eukaryota; kingdom Metazoa; phylum Chordata; class Amphibia; order Anura; family Eleutherodactylidae; genus Eleutherodactylus; species Eleutherodactylus coqui. The sequence goes on along the minus strand of NC_089844.1, from coordinate 26,809,300 downwards.
TCAATTTTTCAATTTCATGCGCAAAAGAATTAGCGTCAAAATTTTATGTATGGAATGTATTTTTCTCACTTTCCAGTGTCATAGAAATGTGAAATTTGGCACGAGCATTGATTATGTCATAAATAGGAAAAGCTAATGGGTCCCAGCTCGATTATTCAATTCTATGTGCAAAAAAATTAGCGTCCAAATTTTATGTACGGAATGCAATTTTCTCACATAGAAACTTGAAATTTGGCACGAGCATTGATTATGTCATAAATAGGAAAAGCTAATGGGTCCCAACTCCGTTATTTAATTCTATGCGCAAAAGAATTAGCGTCCAAATTTTATGGACAGAATCCAATTTTCTCACATAGAAACTTGAAATTTGGCACGAGCATTGATTATGTCATAAATAGGAAAAGCTAATGGGTCCCAACTCGATTATTCAATTCTATGCGCAAAAGAATTAGCGTCCAAATTTTATGTACAGAATCCAATTTTCTCACATAGAAACTTAAAATTTGGCACGGGCATTGAATATGTCCTAAATAGGAAAAACTAACGGGTTCCAACTCCATTACTCAATTCTATGCGCAAAAGAATTAGCGTCAAAATTTTACGTACGGAATGTATTTTTCTCAATTTCCAGTGTCATACAAAAAACGTGAAATTTGGCACGAGCATTGATTATGTCATAAATAGGAAAAGCTAATGGGTCCCAACTCAATTATTCAATTTTATGTGCAAAAGAATTACCGTCTAAATTTAACGTACAGAATCCAATTTTTTCACATAGAAACTTGAAATTCGGCATGAGCATTGATTATGTCATAAATAGGAAAAGCTAATGGGTCCCAACTCCGTTATTTAATTCTATGCGCAAAAGAATTAGCGTCCAAATTTTACGTACGGAATGTAATTTTCTCACATAGAAACTTAAAATTTGGCATGGGCATTGATTATGTCATATATAGGAAAAACTAACGGGTCCCAACTCGATTATTCAATTCTATGTGCAAAAGAATTAGCGTCCAAATTTTAAGTACAGAATCCAATTTTCTCACATATAAATTTGAAATTTGGCACGAGCATTGAATATGTCCTAAATAGGAAAAACTAACGGGTCCCAACTCGATTTTTCAATTCTATGCGCAAAAGAATTAGCGTCAAAATTTTACGTACGGAATGTATTTTTCTCACTTTCCAGTGTCATAGAAACGTGAAATTTGGCACGAGCATTGATTATGTCATAAATAGGAAAAGCTAATGGGTCCCAACTCGATTATTCAATTCTATGTGCAAAAGAATTAGCGTCTAAATTTTTCGTACAGAATCCAATTTTCTCTCATAGAAACTTGAAATTTGGCACGAACATTGATTATGTCATAAATAGGAAAAGCTAATGGGTCCCAACTCCGTTATTTAATTCTATGCGCAAAAGAATTAGCCTCCAAATTTTATGTACGGAATGTAATTTTTTCTCATAGAAACTTTAAATTTGGCATGGGCATTGATTATGTCATAAATAGGAAAAGCTAATGGGTCCCAACTCGATTATTCAATTCTATGTGCAAAAGAATTAGCGTCCAAATTTTACGTACAGAATCCAATTTTCTCACATGGAAGCTTGAAATTTGGCACGAGCATTGTTTATGTCATAAATAGGAAAAGCTAATGGGTCCCAACTCGATTATTCAATTCTATGCGCAAAAGAATAAGCGTCCAAATTTTACGTACAGAATCCAATTTTCTCACATAGAAACTTAAAATTTTGCACGGGCATTGAATATGTCCTAAATAGGAAAAACTAACGGGTCCCAACTCAATTTTTCAATTTCATGCGCAAAAGAATTAGCGTCAAAATTTTATGTATGGAATGTATTTTTCTCACTTTCCAGTGTCATAGAAATGTGAAATTTGGCACGAGCATTGATTATGTCATAAATAGGAAAAGCTAATGGGTCCCAGCTCGATTATTCAATTCTATGTGCAAAAAAATTAGCGTCCAAATTTTATGTACGGAATGCAATTTTCTCACATAGAAACTTGAAATTTGGCACGAGCATTGATTATGTCATAAATAGGAAAAGCTAATGGGTCCCAACTCCGTTATTTAATTCTATGCGCAAAAGAATTAGCGTCCAAATTTTATGGACAGAATCCAATTTTCTCACATAGAAACTTGAAATTTGGCACGAGCATTGATTATGTCATAAATAGGAAAAGCTAATGGGTCCCAACTCGATTATTCAATTCTATGCGCAAAAGAATTAGCGTCCAAATTTTATGTACAGAATCCAATTTTCTCACATAGAAACTTAAAATTTGGCACGGGCATTGAATATGTCCTAAATAGGAAAAACTAACGGGTTCCAACTCCATTACTCAATTCTATGCGCAAAAGAATTAGCGTCAAAATTTTACGTACGGAATGTATTTTTCTCAATTTCCAGTGTCATACAAAAAACGTGAAATTTGGCACGAGCATTGATTATGTCATAAATAGGAAAAGCTAATGGGTCCCAACTCAATTATTCAATTTTATGTGCAAAAGAATTACCGTCTAAATTTAACGTACAGAATCCAATTTTTTCACATAGAAACTTGAAATTCGGCACGAGCATTGATTATGTCATAAATAGGAAAAGCTAATGGGTCCCAACTCCGTTATTTAATTCTATGCGCAAAAGAATTAGCGTCCAAATTTTACGTACGGAATGTAATTTTCTCACATAGAAACTTAAAATTTGGCATGGGCATTGATTATGTCATATATAGGAAAAGCTAATGGGTCCCAACTCGATTATTCAATTCTATGTGCAAAAGAATTAGCGTCCAAATTTTAAGTACAGAATCCAATTTTCTCACATATAAATTTGAAATTTGGCACGAGCATTGATTATGTCATAAATAGGAAAAGCTAATGGGTCCCAACTCGATTATTCAATTCTATGCGCAAAAGAATTAGCGTCAAAATTTTACGTACGGAATGTATTTTTCTCACTTTCCAGTGTCATAGAAACGTGAAATTTGGCACGAGCATTGATTATGTCATAAATAGGTAAAGCTAATAGGTCCCAACTCGATTATTCAATTCTATGTGCAAAAAAATTAGCGTCCAAATTTTACGTACAGAATCCAATTTTCTCACATAGAAACATGAAATTCGGCACGAGCATTGATTATGTCATACATAGGAAAAGCTAATGGGTCCCGACTCCGTTATTTAATTCTATGCGCAAAAGAATTAGCGTCCAAATCTTACGTAAAGAATCCAATTTTCTCACATAGAAACTTGAAATTCGGCACGAGCATTGATTATGTCATAAATAGGAAAAGCTAATGGGTCCCAACTCGATTTTTCAATTCTATGTGCACAAGAATTAGCGTCTAAATTTTACGTACAGAATCCAATTTTCTCACATAGAAACTTGAAATTTGGCACGAGCATTGATTATGTCATAAATAGGAAAAGCTAATGGGTCCCAACTCCGTTATTTAATTCTATGCGCAAAAGAATTAGCGTCCAAATTTTACGTACGGAATGTAATTTTCTCACATAGAAACTTAAAATTTGGCATGGGCATTGATTATGTCATAAATAGGAAAAGCTAATGGGTCCCAACTTGATTATTCAATTCTATGTGCAAAAGAATTAGCGTCCAAATTTTACGTACAGAATCCAATTTTCTCACATAGAAACTTGAAATTTGGCACGGGCATTGAATATGTCCTAAATAGGAAAAACTAACGGGTCCCAACTCGATTTTTCAATTCTATGCGCAAAAGAATTAGCGTCAAAATTTTACGTACGGAATGTATTTTTCTCACTTTCCAGTGTCATAGAAACGTGAAATTTGGCACGAGCATTGATTATGTCATAAATAGGAAAAGCTAATGGGTCCCAACTCGATTATTCAATTCTATGTGCAAAAGAATTAGCGTCTAAATTTTTCGTACAGAATCCAATTTTCTCTCATAGAAACTTGAAATTTGGCACGAACATTGATTATGTCATAAATAGGAAAAGCTAATGGGTCCCAACTCCGTTATTTAATTCTATGCGCAAAAGAATTAGCGTCCAAATTTTATGTACGGAATGTAATTTTTTCTCATAGAAACTTTAAATTTGGCATGGGCATTGATTATGTCATAAATAGGAAAAGCTAATGGGTCCCAACTCGATTATTCAATTCTATGTGCAAAAGAATTAGCGTCCAAATTTTACGTACAGAATCCAATTTTCTCACATGGAAACTTGAAATTTGGCACGAGCATTGTTTATGTCATAAATAGGAAAAGCTAATGGGTCCCAACTCGATTATTCAATTCTATGCGCAAAAGAATTAGCGTCCAAATTTTACGTACAGAATCCAATTTTCTCACATAGAAACTTAAAATTTGGCACGGGCATTGAATATGTCCTAAATAGGAAAAACTAATGGGTCCCAACTCGATTATTCAATTCTATGCGCAAAAGAATTAGCGTCAAAATTTTACGTACGGAATGTATTTTTCTCACTTTCCAGTGTCATAGAAACTTGAAATTTGGCACGAGCATTGATTATGTCATAAATAGGAAAAGCTAATGGGTCCCAACTCCAATATTTAATTCTATGCGCAACAGAATTAGCGTCCAAGTTTTATGTACGGAGTGTAATTTTCTCACATAGAAACTTAAAATTTGGCATGGGCAATGATTATGTCATAAATAGGAAAAGCTAATGGGTCCCAACTCTATTATTCAATTCTATGTGCAAAAGAATTAGCGTCCAAATTTTATGGACGGAATCCAATTTTCTCACATAGAAACTTAAAATTTGGCACGAGCATTGATTATGTCATAAATAGGAAAAGCTAATGGGTCCCAACTCGATTATTCAATTCTATGCGCAAAAGAATTAGCGTCCAAATTTTATGTACAGAATCCAATTTTCTCACATAGAAACTTAAAATTTGGCAGGGCATTGAATATGTCCTAAATAGGAAAAACTAACGGGTTCCAACTCCATTACTCAATTCTATGCGCAAAAGAATTAGCGTCAAAATTTTACGTACGGAATGTATTTTTCTCAATTTCCAGTGTCATAGAAACGTGAAATTTGGCACGAGCATTGATTATGTCATAAATAGGAAAAGCTAATGGGTCCCAACTCAATTATTCAATTTTATGTGCAAAAGATTTACCGTCTAAATTTAACGTACAGAATCCAATTTTTTCACATAGAAACTTGAAATTCGGCACGAGCATTGATTATGTCATAAATAGGAAAAGCTAATGGGTCCCAACTCCGTTATTTAATTCTATGCGCAAAAGAATTAGCGTCCAAATTTTACGTACGGAATGTAATTTTCTCACATAGAAACTTAAAATTTGGCATGGGCATTGATTATGTCATATATAGGAAAAGCTAATGGGTCCCAACTCGATTATTCAATTCTATGTGCAAAAGAATTAGCGTCCAAATTTTACGTACAGAATCCAATTTTCTCAAATGGAAACTTGAAATTTGGCACGAGCATTGATTATGTCATAAATAGGAAAAGCTAATGGGTCCCAACTCGATTATTCAATTCTATGTGCAAAAGAATTAGCGTCCAAATTTTATGTACGGATTCCAATTTTCTCACATAGAAAATTGAAATTTGGCACGAGCATTGATTATGTCATAAATAGGAAAAGCTAATGGGTCCCAACTCGATTATTCAATTCTATGCGCAAAAGAATTAGCGTCCAAATTTTACGTACAGAATCCAATTTTCTCACATAGAAACTTAAAATTTTGCACGGGCATTGAATATGTCCTAAATAGGAAAAACTAACGGGTCCCAACTCAATTTTTCAATTTCATGCGCAAAAGAATTAGCGTCAAAATTTTATGTATGGAATGTATTTTTCTCACTTTCCAGTGTCATAGAAATGTGAAATTTGGCACGAGCATTGATTATGTCATAAATAGGAAAAGCTAATGGGTCCCAACTCGATTATTCAATTCTATGTGCAAAAGAATTAGCGTCCAAATTTTACGTACAGAATCCAATTTTCTCAAATGGAAACTTGAAATTTGGCACGAGCATTGATTATGTCATAAATAGGAAAAGCTAATGGGTCCCAACTCGATTATTCAATTCTATGTGCAAAAAAATTAGCGTCCAAATTTTATGTACGGAATGCAATTTTCTCACATAGAAACTTGAAATTTGGCACAAGCATTGATTATGTCATAAATAGGAAAAGCTAATGGGTCCCAACTCCGTTATTTAATTCTATGCGCAAAAGAATTAGCGTCCAAATTTTACGTACGGAATGTAATTTTCTCACATAGAAACTTAAAATTTGGCATGGGCATTGATTATGTCATATATCGGAAAAGCTAATGGGTCCCAACTCGATTATTCAATTCTATGTGCAAAAGAATTAGCGTCCAAATTTTAAGTACAGAATCCAATTTTCTCACATGTAAATTTGAAATTTGGCACGAGCATTGATTATGTCATAAATAGGAAAAGCTAATGGGTCCAAACTCGATTATTCAATTGTATGTGCAAAAGAATTAGCGTCCAAATTTTACGTACGGAATCCAATTTTCTCACATAGAAACTTAAAATTTGGCAAGGGCATTGAATATGTCCTAAATAGGAAAAACTAACGGGTCACAACTCGATTATTTAATTCTATGCGCAAAAGAATTAGCGTCAAAATTTTATGTACGGAATGTATTTTTTTCACTTTCCAGTGTCATAGAAACGTGAAATTTGGCACGAGCATTGATTATGTCATAAATAGGAAAAGCTAATGGGTCCCAACTCAATTATTCAATTCTATGTGCAAAAGAATTAGCGTCCAAATTTTACGTACGGAATCCAATTTTCTCACATAGAAACTTGAAATTTGGCACGAGTATTCATTATGTCATAAATAGGAAAAGCTAATGGGTCTCAACTCAATTATTCAATTCTATGCGCTAAAGAATTAGCGTCCAAATTTTTACGTACAGAATCCAATTTTCTCACATAGAAACTTAAAATTTGGCACGGGCATAAAATATGTCCAAAATAGGAAAGACTAACGGGTCCCAACTCGATTATTCAATTCTATGCGCAAAAGAATTAGCGTCAAAATTTTACGTACGGAATGTATTTTTCTCACTTTCCAGTGTCATAGAAACGTGAAATTTGGCACGAGCATTGATTATGTCATAAATAGGAAAAGCTAATGGGTCCCAACTCGATTATTCAATTCTATGCGCAAAAGAAGTAGCGTCCAAATTTTACGTACAGAATCCAATTTTCTCACATAGAAACTTAAAATTTGGCACGGGCATTGAATATGTCCTACATAGGAAAAACTAACTGGTCCCAACTCGATTACTCAATTGTGTGTGCAAAAGAATTAGCGTCAAAATTTTACGTACGGAATGTATTTTTCTCACTTTCCAGTGTCATAGAAACGTGAAATTTGGCACGAGCATTGATTATGTCATAAATAGGAAAAGCTAATGGGTCCTAACTCGATTATTCAATTCTATGTGCAAAAGAATTAGCGTCAAAATTTTACGTACGGAATCAAATTTTCTCACATAGAAACTTGAAATTTGGCACGAGCATTGATTATGTCATAAATAGGAAAAGCTAATGGGTCCCAACTCCGTTATTTAATTGTAGGCACAAAAGAATTAGCGTCCAAGTTTTACGTACAGAAAGTAATTTTCTCACATAGAAACTTAAAATTTGGCACGGGCATTGATTGTGTCATAAATAGGAAAAGCTAATGGGTCCCAACTTGATTATTCAATTCTATGTGCAAAAGAATTAGCGTCCAAATTTTACGTACGGAATCCAATTTTCTCACATAGAAACTTGAAATTTAGCACGAGCATTGATTATGTCATAAATAGGAAAAGCTAATGGGTCCCAACTCGATTATTCAATTCTATGCGCAAAAGAATTAGCGTCCAAATTTTACGTACAGAATCCAATTTTCTCACATAGAAACTTAAAATTTGGCACGGGCATTGAATATGTCCAAAATACGAAAGACTAATGGGTCCCAACTCGATTATTCAATTCTATGCGCAAAAGAATTAGCGTCAAAATTTTACGTACGGAATGTATTTTTCTCACTTTCCAGTGTCATAGAAACGTGAAATTTGGCACAAGCATTGATTATGTCATAAATAGGAAAAGCTAATGGGTCCTGTTAGCGCAAAATTCGCTATCTTAGATATACTGTGCGTTCCAAATTAAATAATATGTGTACAGGCCTGGAGAGCCTTCAAAGACCACACGTCTACATCATGTGCCCCCGAAATCAAACTCTGTCTTTATTCAGCGCGCGTAAACTTAAATAATCTTAACACAGGAAATGAAGTAATTTACAGTTACAGTATTTAGGGAGCCGATTGGTCATTCTCAGAGGGAGGTATTTGTGAGGTAGCTTGTGATGTCATCCATCTGGGAGGAACTTCAGTGAGCATGCTCAGTTCATTCTTGAATTGGGTCTCATGAGGAGTACATCCTGTTCTCCACTCTGTTGTCCAAGACAAAGAACTCCTACTTAGGTTTGGCCAGTTAGAACTGGTTTTTCCAGTTCTTGGGACAATAGGCCCTGCTCCTTAATTCTTGTGGAGGTGGGGGCCGATGTTCCTTCTCCCAGAGGTTTAAAACAGTATAGACAAAATACAGTATATTCACAGTTGATAACAGAAAATATATACAAAATGGTGAACATATAGGATATCTCCCACAATTCCCTCCTTTGTTGTGCGTATTTTCATTCTCCTGGATGGTTTTTCCTTCCTATTTGTGTTCTCGGGCCTTTCCCTACCACCTACAGGGGACCCTAGCTGTCACCTCCGCCATGTGGCTGCCTCCTGCCTTATCCCTTCCTGCTGCTGGGTGATATCCAGGATAAGGAAAATACCACACAACACGTTACAGTTTTCCCAACGGTATTTTAGATAGATGGCTCCTGAAAGATTGATCTTTATTTCACGTTTTCTGCATAAGCCACCTTGTTCATAGTTTAAATGACATACAACATGTTGAATGTGACTGGCTTTCCAAGTGTGATCTCAGGTTATATTGTTTGTTACATGTTAACATTGGTCTGATTACACAATATGGCTGAAACATTGGTACACTTACTGCTACCTTATTGCATCTGTTGACATTTTTTTTTTTTTTTTGTACTATTGCGGATTTTCTTAAAACAGCGACATTTTTACACTATGCCAGATTATCACAATCTTCTTTTAAAAACAAACTAGTATATTACTCTCTGCGTAATCCTGTTCACAGCGCCATTTATGTATTGCTGCAAGGAGCAAGACTTAAGTTCAGATTACGCTTTTAAGAGAGTAAGACACTATAAAAGGTTTTACGATAAGAATTTATTAAAACCAAAATGATAATTGAGCATAGTGAATAATTGTCCTACATTTGTAAACTATCAGATCTATATACAAAACATAAAGGTTGCAGATGTCACATCACAAAGTATAAAGATAGCAAGTTACATTATTACCTATCTATTACAGATCACATATTACCATCACCAAAGGTTCCCTCACTTCTAGGGGTTTAACAGATGTCATCGTAATCTGGTATTGAAGTGTCCGGACTACCCAGAGCTTCTCATCCTTCCATTCCAAGAGCTTCTCATCCTAGATTCCAAAAGCTACCAGACTAGGTCCCTCTCCTGTCCTTTATACAAGTATAACTTGTTGAGTCATAGGCCATATTCTCCAAGCTTTTTAAACCAAGATGTTATCAGTCTGAGACCCCCCACCATCTGAAGTAGCCAGTTTCATTGATCAAAGGTTCAGAATCAACAACTCAATTCCCTAGACAATGCTGATGGTATCACAGGATTAACAAGACAACAGATTCCTGGCCATACAATGTATGTGGACAGAGTTCAAACAAACCTATACAAATGGAATTGTAGTTAATGCAGTTAGCATTGTTCTGTCACATTTCACAGTTACATCAAAGCTTCCTACACCAAACAGGTTTGAAGGCCAAATGAATGTTCATAGCTATTTGCATGTAAAATACAAAATGGAGGATAAAGGAAAATACAAAATGGAGGATGAAGGAAAATACAAAATGGAGGATGAAGGACAAAATGGAGGGCTACAAATAGCCAATTATATTTGTACCACAATCCACCCTTTTGCTATTTGTAGCCATCATACAACTATTTCATCAAGATACATAAAATTAGCATACAATTTAGGGTTGGAATATGTACTTTGACATATCATGGTTTGATCTTCAAGTTCTATTAATCAACTTCTGAAATATATTACATAAACAACCAAATATCTGTTCCCTATATATATCCATTTGCTATCAACATAAAACCAATCTTGTCAAATCTGGGCTCGAAAAAATAACGAAAAACAAAAAATTCAAAAACCGTTAGATGGTGAATACAAATGTCTCTTCCTGTAAAATTGTTTCTTCTTCTCTTGATCTTCTTTAGATCCTTAACCTATAGGATCTCCGATGCAGGGAAGCATGGGGGATTATTGTGCCCTCACTGCTTTCCCTGGTTAGCCAAAGAACAGACCCTAAGTAGGAATCTGTCCCGCCCATTACATTGGTATCAAACAATCTTCTCCATTCTCCATATCCAGAAGTATCCACAGCTGACTATAGAGCCCCTTTATTCCAATGTAGCAGCTGCCTCTGTACAGCATTTTGTTGCCCAAGATCTTCAGGGAGGAGCTGTGATGCTTCGCCCTCCTTTGACGTCATCTGCTGGCGGTTATTATGCAGAGTATGAGGATCACCCCAGTGGCAATTTAGCAGCAGTCGGGCACACGTGTCAGTTCTTCAGGCTCAGTTGAATAGTCATAGCGTGTGGACAGATGCAGCATGCACTTAGAGAAGATGACATTTCAAATCACACTTAGAAAGTCCCAATGTCCTGGTGGAAATAACTCAGTTCATAAATTTTCTCAGTCCCAAATAAACTTGATCCAAAATAATGCAGTCCATGGCAAATCAAACAAAACAAAAACAAAATCACAATCTGGGGTCTTGTGTGCTTTTCTTCACCCCTTCATAAAAATAGATGAAACAAAAAAAATCTGTAGCTCAAAATTATCAATGCAACAATCTCTGCCCAGAGAGACTTGATAAGTTTTCTGCTGTAGCAAATGAATATTTTTAATATTCCTAATCTTCCTACATTACGGCACAAATACCTTCTACATACAGTAGACATAGAACTCAAGAATTCTTACTATGTAAACAAACAATATAATATCAAACATTGCAAATCAATCAAGTTTACAATACAATAATCTTAGATTTATCAATATCATCATCAGCACAGTTACTTATTTTTCACGTTATCAAACACTGCGAACCGAGTTAAGCAAATTTTATAACCCAATATTCCTAGATTTGTCATGATCATCTTCATTGGTAGTTACATATTTACCACATCCCATTATGAGGAAGAAGAGAAATGACAGCCCAATGACCGCAGGGGTCCTACATATAACAAAGGATTATGGGCCACATTTGTCTCCTCCCTTGATAATCTTTATTCAATGTCTGACATGAACCCAAATTAGCTTTTCTTGAAGTTTCATTGAGACCGTAGTGGTTAACAGCACTTGAAAGGATTCTTTGCATTTTGATCTGGAAACACGGAGAATACACATTTATGAGTGACAGATGATATAACTCCTGATGTTAGGCACTCACATGGGAGGTAAGTCCCTCCTTTTTGGCCTGGAATAGGCGTAGGCCTATTACAGCAACATTACCAAACAAAACCTTCATAGGGCCTCAACTTAGTTTTACAATCAGGCGTGGTTCTAACCAAGTAGATGACTAATAAAATGTTTTACCTCCATTATTTACTATGACTTCTGGTGTACCCAAATATTCGAAATTACTTTCATAAAACATATTTTTAGGTCATATTTTAAGCGTGTTAAAATTATTTTTATTTTATTTTTTTTTTTTCTCAAGCCACGCCTCCAAATAACATGAAAAGAGGTCTATGCAAACCAACAACTCCAAACACCTACCTGTGGTAGCTGTATGCTATCATTCTGCAGTCACTGATACAGATAGTCTGGCTCGCATCGAGAAGGTACCTTGACCAATTGGCCTGGATTGTAACGGGCGCATATTATGCATCCCTGTACAAACCCTATTGCAGCAGTGTTGAACCCTGGGGTAAGCCAAGCAGAAGACACCATACCACACATTACCTCCTTGGATGAATGGGTCAGCTCATAGATCAGGTGTGACATCATGGAGTGCAGCGTGCAGGGGAGGCACAGGCATTTACCTTTCTGCCAGACCCCATTAGCGTTCTATTCGCTTTTCCATTCCTCCTTTTTCTTCTTTTTGAGGCCTGTTCCTGTAATTCAAGCAACAGAGAAATATCTACACCTGTTTCAGGTGCAAGCAGGTTACCAGCCGTTACCTCATTCAAGGGAAGTCAGGCTGCTGCGGTGCCTGCTCTCTGGTTCCTTCCAGCCTCAGTAGTTGTCTCTGTGGCATAAGCCTGGACTCTGATGATAAGTCACCTATGCGGAAAGAGCTAAAAACTTGTAGAACAAAAACACTGCTTCTGCATTCTGGATTGGCTTACTCGAGGACCCCATGAAACGTCCACTGTGCCACAAAGGATGTGAAATCGTGTACGATTCCCAAATGTGTACCTTAAGTCGGTGCAGACATAAACAGTCTTACCTGCAGCCAGCTTACATATTTCAGTGAGCGCCATCACCTCTATTTCCTGAGTTTGAGTGTCTCAGGAGGGAAAGAGTGGTTTTTGTATAATTACCTCTTTCTGTCGGTTACCACTGCATAGCCTGTTTTACTTGTCCATTTCGTCGATATTTGGAACCATCTATGGGTAAAACTCAAGATTTACATTAATCATGGCAATTACAACATTATTGTTAGGACCCCTAGCTTCTCTTTCTTCTGCATTAATCTTCCAACAATCATACAACCATGTGCTTGCTATTGAATGTCATGGTCTGCACCTGCTGCCCCTTCCTCTCAACCTTCTAAATTCAGTAAAAGACATGAAACGACATTTGGAACTATACCCCTCTTGATTGCGATATGTGAGGGTGCTAGTAGGGCAGTCTCATACATAGCTAGTCTGGAAGCTGAAAGATGTTTAGTTTGTACTCTATGCAGTATTTTATGACCCCTTGAGGAAGCATGATATTAAGGGGCCCCACACCATCTCTGCTACCTGCACGAAAACATACTGCAAACAGGAGATGAAATACTGTTATTACAATCTGCAACCATAACAACTGCACAAATGATGGTTAACTACTGGTTTACTAAGGGACTAGTATCCCTGATAGCATTTGGGATATACTCAATTACTGGCATCTAAAATGTACTTATTTTTCAAATGTAACTATTTTCATGTAAAATACTGTTGTTAACTGAAAATGAGATACACTCTAAAATAGAACTTTTGTTATTAATTTGACTAAAGTACTTATCAGGTGTCTCAAGTACACAATTATCTCATTTTCGTATCTTAATTCAATGATATTCAATATAAATACAACTTAATATTTTTAAATTCTTCACATACTCCAAGAACCTATATGTATATATGTATATATATATTGTGACAATCCTGGACTATTATCTCACACAACTACCCTCAGGAATAAAATTAGATGCCCCTCCTTTGGTCACCTACATTTGTTCAAGTGAAAGACTTAACATGGAGTCTAAGAGTGACCTTCCCTCTATACATTACCACAATATACATATATATACCAACATCCACTTAAATGGAGACACTCTTCTCTCCTAGGCTGGTCTGTGTGGAGGGTGGAGCAAGACCTCTTCCTATTGTTCTTCCCTCCCATCTCCTTACATCACCTAGCTCCACCCCCTGTGGTCTGGCTCAGTGCTTGGTCTTTCTTGCCTCATTTCATTTCTAGCCACCGGACAGTACACACCATATAACACAATCTAACTCTCATACGGGCCCTTCATTTATACACACAAATTCACACACCCTGGGGTTTTAATTCACTCGTATACAGACTGCTAAGTATCTCATGTGAAGTAGAAACTGGGATTGTATTTACTGTTCATAGAACTTCCCATATTGAACAAAGTATATATATATAAGAAAAACTCTTATGTACCGCGGTTTTTACATATTTTGTTCAGAATAGGCTATCCAATGACAAACACAATACAACTTATGCCCATTTCCATCCACATACTTATATTCACCACTCCAGATAGCATTATCACCATTCATTGTTAAACCTTCTACCTTTCCTTAACTCATTGACTTACTTTTTCCTTCACCCATTTTTGTGTGTCCAGTTATGTTTACAAACATCATCTCATTGAATTTGCTTGCGAGTCTTTGATTTTTCTCACACCTCACGACGCAGGTTTGGCTTATCTCACTAATAAGCACTTACAGTTTCGACCCTGCTCTTTTATGTCGTAATTAGAAAAATCCTATTATTATTGAGATTCTCTACTCCCGCACCTCATGGCGCAGATCTGCACTTTTGGCACCACATTGTGGAACCTCAACAGCCTGCTTGGCCTGCCATAATCGGAGGAGACTTCTCTGGCGCGCCCACATCTACCATCAGACAGGCCTCTCTGCTGTCTGGTATCAATTACTCCAAGCCAAAATCCTTTGAGTTGATGTATGCCAACATGGCAAATGCAAGCACTCCATGTGCGCCCCTCCCCCCACATAACAAAGGGAGACCTCTTCAGCCACATGTTGCACAATGGAAACTCTCTGACCGCATGGACAAACTACTGTTTTTAACCAGAATCACTACTATAACCTTCAGCTAAAATTGCTTACATCAACTTTCCTTTTTGCTTTTCTTTTAACAAGTTATACTACACATTCTTTGTTCCTTATTAACCTGCACAGTCTGTTCACACCATTCACTTCTACAGAGAATATATAAACCCCCATAGCTCACACCTTCTTTCACTCAGGACATTTTCTTCACAGACAACATAAAAAAAACACAGTATATCTATTTCATAGTTCTTTAGATACAGACTTATCATATTTCAACTCACCCGGCCTGGGGCGGATCATAGCAGAGAGGGAGAGATGGGACAGGTACAAGAATAACTTATTACCTTGTTTGAGCTCATTATCTGTCCGTCTCTGCTTCGAAGTCCCCTTGTGTCCGGATAACGATGAAATATCTCCATATCTCTGTATCTTCATTATCCCAGCGGTGCCTCCAAATTTGTTAGCGCAAAATTCGCTATCTTAGATATACTGTGCGTTCCAAATTAAATATGTGTACAGGCCTGGAGAGCCTTCAAAGACCACACGTCTACATCATGTGCCCCCGAAATCAAACTCTGTCTTTATTCAGCGCGCGTAAACTTAAATAATCTTAACACAGGAAATGAAGTAATTTACAGTTACAGTATTTAGGGAGCCGATTGGTCATTCTCAGAGGGAGGTATTTGTGAGGTAGCTTGTGATGTCATCCATCTGGGAGGAACTTCAGTGAGCATGCTCAGTTCATTCTTGAATTGGGTCTCATGAGGAGTACATCCTGTTCTCCTCTCTGTTGTCCAAGACAAAGAACTCCTACTTAGGTTTGGCCAGTTAGAACTGGTTTTTCCAGTTCTTGGGACAATAGGCCCTGCTCCTTAATTCTTGTGGAGGTGGGGGCCGATGTTCCTTCTCCCAGAGGTTTAAAACAGTATAGACAAAATACAGTATATTCACAGTTGATAACAGAAAATATATACAAAATGGTGAACATATAGGATATCTCCCACAGTCCCAACTCGATTATTCAATTCTATGCGCAAAAGAATTAGCGTCCAAATTTTACGTACGGAATCCAGTTTTCTCACATAGAAACTTGAAATTTGGAAGAGCATTGATTATGTCATAAATAGGAAATGCTAATGGGTCCCAACTCGATTATTCAATTCTATGCGCAAAAGAATTAGCGTCCAAATTTTACGTACGGAATCCAATTTTCTCACATAGAAACTTAAAATTTGGCACGGGCATTGAATATGTCTTAAATAGGAAAAACTAACAGGCCCCAACTCGATTATTCAATTCTATGTGCAAAAGAATTAGCGTCAAAATTTTACGTACGGAATGTATTTTTTTCACTTTCCAGTGTCATAGAAACGTGAAGTTTGGCACGAGCATTGATTATGTCATAAATAGGAAAAGCTAATGGGTCCCAACTCGATTATTCAATTCTATGTGCAAAAGAATTAGCGTCCAAATTTTACGTACGGAATCCAATTTTCTCACATAGAAACTTGAAATTTGGCACGAGCATTGATTGTCATAAATAGGAAAAGCTAATGGGTCCCAACTCGATTATTTAATTCTATGCGCAAAAGAATTAGCATCCAAATTTTACGTACAGAATCCAATTTTCTCACATAGAAACTTAAAATTTGGCACGGGCATTGAATATGTCTTAAATAGGAAAAACTAATAGGTCCCAACTCGATTATTCAATTCTATGCGCAAAAGAATTAGCGTCAAAATTTTACGTACGGAATGTATTTTTCTCACTTTCCAGTGTCATAGAAACGTGAAATTTGGCACGAGCATTGATTATGTCATAAATAGGAAAAGCTAATGGGTCCCAACTCGATTATTCAATTCTATGTGCAAAAGAATTAGCGTCCAAATTTTACGTACGGAATCCAATTTTCTCACATAGAAACTTGAAATTTGGCACGAGCATTGATTATGTCATAAATAGGAAAAGCTAATGGGTCACAACTCGATTATTCAATTCTATGCGCAAAAGAATTAGCGTCAAAATTTTACGTACGGAATGTATTTTTCTCACTTTCCAGTGTCATAGAAACGTGAAATTTGGCACGAGCATTGATTGTCATAAATAGGAAAAGCTAATGGGTCCCAACTCGATTATTCAATTCTATGCGCAAAAGAATTAGCGTCCAAATTTTACGTACGGAATCCAATTTTCTCACATAGAAACTTGAAATTTGGCACGAGCATTGATTATGTCATAAATAGGAAATGCTAATGGGTCCCAACTCGATTATTAGATTCTATGCGCAAAAGAATTAGCATCAAAATTTTACGTACGGAATGTATTTTTCTCACTTTCCAGTGACATAGAAACGTAAAATTTGGCACGAGCATTGATTATGTCATAAATAGGAAAAGCTAATGGGTCCCAACTCGATTATTCAATTCTATGTGCAAAAGAATTAGCGTCAAAATTTTACGTAGGGAATGTATTTTTCTCACTTTCCAGTGACATAGAAACGTAAAATTTGGGACGAGCATTGATTATGTCATAAATAGGAAAAGCTAATAGGTCCAAACTCGATTATTCAATTGTATGTGCAAAAGAATTAGCGTCCAAATTTTACGTATGGAATCCAATTTTCTCACATAGAAACTTGAAATTTGGCACGAGCATTGATTATGTCATAAATAGGAAAAGCTAATGGGTCCCAACTCGATTATTCAATTCTATGTGCAAAAGAATTAGCGTCCAAATTTTACGTACGGAATCCAATTTTCTCACATAGAAACTTGAAATTTGGCACGAGCATTGATTATGTCATAAATAGGAAAAGCTAATGGGTCTCAACTCGATTATTCAATTTTATGCGCAAAAGAATTAGCGTCCAAATTTACGTTCAGAATCCAATTTTCTCACATAGAAACTTGAAATTTGGCAAGAGCATTGATTATGTCATAAATAGGAAATGCTAATGGGTCCCAACTCGATTATTCAATTCTATGCACAAAAGAATTAGCATCAAAATTTTACGTACGGAATGCATTTTTCTCACTTTCCAGTGTCATAGAAACGTAAAATTTGGCACGAGCATTGATTATGTCATAAATAGGAAAAGCTAATGGGTCCCAACTCGATTATTCAATTCTATGTGCAAAAGAATTAGCGTCCAAATTTTACGTACGGAATCCAATTTTCTCACATAGAAACTTGAAATTTGGCACGAGCATTGATTGTCATAAATAGGAAAAGCTAATGGGTCCCAACTCGATTATTTAATTCTATGCGCAAAAGAATTAGCGTCCAAATTTTACGTACAGAATCCAATTTTCTCACATAGAAACTTAAAATTTGGCACGGGCATTGAATATGTCTTACATAGGAAAAACTAACAGGTCCCAACTCGATTATTCAATTCTATGCGCAAAAGAATTAGCGTCAAAATTTTACGTACGGAATGTATTTTTCTCACTTTCCAGTGTCATAGAAACGTGAAATTTGGCATGAGCATTGATTATGTCATAAATAGGAAAAGCTAATGGGTCCAAACTCGATTATTCAATTGTATGTGCAAAAGAATTAGCGTCCAAATTTTACGTACGGAATCCAATTTTCTCACATAGAAACTTGAAATTTGGCACGAGCATTGATTATGTCATAAATAGGAAAAGCTAATGGGTCCCAACTCGATTATTCAATTCTATGCGCAAAAGAATTAGCGTCCAAATTTTACGTACAGAATTCAATTTTCTCACATAGAAGCTTAAAATTTGGCAAGGGCATTGAATATGTCCTAAATAGGAAAAACTAACGGGTCACAACTCGATTATTTAATTCTATGCGCAAAAGAATTAGCGTCAAAATTTTACGTACGGAATGTATTTTTTTCACTTTCCAGTGTCATAGAAACGTGAAATTTGGCACGAGCATTGATTATGTCATAAATAGGAAAAGCTAATGGGTCCCAACTCGATTATTCAATTCTATGTGCAATAGAATTAGCGTCCAAATTTTACGTACGGAATCCAATTTTCTCACATAGAAACTTGAAATTTGGCACGAGTATTCATTATGTCATAAATAGGAAAAGCTAATGGGTCTCAACTCAATTATTCAATTCTATGCGCAAAAGAATTAGCGTCCAAATTTTACGTACAGAATCCAATTTTCTCACATAGAAACTTAAAATTTGGCACGGGCATTAAATATGTCCAAAATAGGAAAGACTAACGGGTCCCAACTCGATTATTCAATTCTATGCGCAAAAGAATTAGCGTCAAAATTTTACGTACGGAATGTATTTTTCTCACTTTCCAGTGTCATAGAAACGTGAAATTTGGCACGAGCATTGATTATGTCATAAATAGGAAAAGCTAATGGGTCCCAACTCGATTATTCAATTCTATGCGCAAAAGAAGTAGCGTCCAAATTTTACGTACAGAATCCAATTTTCTCACATAGAAACTTAAAATTTGGCACGGGCATTGAATATGTCCTACATAGGAAAAACTAACCGGTCCCAACTCGATTACTCAATTGTGTGTGCAAAAGAATTAGCGTCAAAATTTTACGTACGGAATGTATTTTTCTCACTTTCCAGTGTCATAGAAACGTGAAATTTGGCACGAGCATTGATTATGTCATAAATAGGAAAAGCTAATGGGTCCTAACTCGATTATTCAATTCTATGTGCAAAAGAATTAGCGTCAAAATTTTACGTACGGAATCAAATTTTCTCACATAGAAACTTGAAATTTGGCACGAGCATTGATTATGTCATAAATAGGAAAAGCTAATGGGTCCCAACTCCGTTATTTAATTGTAGGCACAAAAGAATTAGCGTCCAAGTTTTACGTACAGAAAGTAATTTTCTCACATAGAAACTTAAAATTTGGCACGGGCATTGATTGTGTCATAAATAGGAAAAGCTAATGGGTCCCAACTTGATTATTCAATTCTACGTGCAAAAGAATTAGCGTCCAAATTTTACGTACGGAATCCAATTTTCTCACATAGAAACTTGAAATTTAGCACGAGCATTGATTATGTCATAAATAGGAAAAGCTAATGGGTCCCAACTCGATTATTCAATTCTATGCGCAAAAGAATTAGCGTCCAAATTTTACGTACAGAATCCAATTTTCTCACATAGAAACTTAAAATTTGGCACGGGCATTGAATATGTCCAAAATACGAAAGACTAATGGGTCCCAACTCGATTATTCAATTCTATGCGCAAAAGAATTAGCGTCCAAATTTTACGTACGGAATCCAATTTTCTCACATAGAAACTTAAAATTTGGCACGGGCATTGAATATGTCTTAAATAGGAAAAACTAACAGGCCCCAACTCGATTATTCAATTCTATGTGCAAAAGAATTAGCGTCAAAATTTTACGTACGGAATGTATTTTTTTCACTTTCCAGTGTCATAGAAACGTGAAGTTTGGCACGAGCATTGATTATGTCATAAATAGGAAAAGCTAATGGGTCCCAACTCGATTATTCAATTCTATGTGCAAAAGAATTAGCGTCCAAATTTTACGTACGGAATCCAATTTTCTCACATAGAAACTTGAAATTTGGCACGAGCATTGATTGTCATAAATAGGAAAAGCTAATGGGTCCCAACTCGATTATTTAATTCTATGCGCAAAAGAATTAGCATCCAAATTTTACGTACAGAATCCAATTTTCTCACATAGAAACTTAAAATTTGGCACGGGCATTGAATATGTCTTAAATAGGAAAAACTAATAGGTCCCAACTCGATTATTCAATTCTATGCGCAAAAGAATTAGCGTCAAAATTTTACGTACGGAATGTATTTTTCTCACTTTCCAGTGTCATAGAAACGTGAAATTTGGCACGAGCATTGATTATGTCATAAATAGGAAAAGCTAATGGGTCCCAACTCGATTATTCAATTCTATGTGCAAAAGAATTAGCGTCCAAATTTTACGTACGGAATCCAATTTTCTCACATAGAAACTTGAAATTTGGCACGAGCATTGATTATGTCATAAATAGGAAAAGCTAATGGGTCACAACTCGATTATTCAATTCTATGCGCAAAAGAATTAGCGTCAAAATTTTACGTACGGAATGTATTTTTCTCACTTTCCAGTGTCATAGAAACGTGAAATTTGGCACGAGCATTGATTGTCATAAATAGGAAAAGCTAATGGGTCCCAACTCGATTATTCAATTCTATGCGCAAAAGAATTAGCGTCCAAATTTTACGTACGGAATCCAATTTTCTCACATAGAAACTTGAAATTTGGCACGAGCATTGATTATGTCATAAATAGGAAATGCTAATGGGTCCCAACTCGATTATTAGATTCTATGCGCAAAAGAATTAGCATCAAAATTTTACGTACGGAATGTATTTTTCTCACTTTCCAGTGACATAGAAACGTAAAATTTGGCACGAGCATTGATTATGTCATAAATAGGAAAAGCTAATGGGTCCCAACTCGATTATTCAATTCTATGTGCAAAAGAATTAGCGTCAAAATTTTACGTAGGGAATGTATTTTTCTCACTTTCCAGTGACATAGAAACGTAAAATTTGGGACGAGCATTGATTATGTCATAAATAGGAAAAGCTAATAGGTCCAAACTCGATTATTCAATTGTATGTGCAAAAGAATTAGCGTCCAAATTTTACGTATGGAATCCAATTTTCTCACATAGAAACTTGAAATTTGGCACGAGCATTGATTATGTCATAAATAGGAAAAGCTAATGGGTCCCAACTCGATTATTCAATTCTATGTGCAAAAGAATTAGCGTCCAAATTTTACGTACGGAATCCAATTTTCTCACATAGAAACTTGAAATTTGGCACGAGCATTGATTATGTCATAAATAGGAAAAGCTAATGGGTCTCAACTCGATTATTCAATTTTATGCGCAAAAGAATTAGCGTCCAAATTTACGTTCAGAATCCAATTTTCTCACATAGAAACTTGAAATTTGGCAAGAGCATTGATTATGTCATAAATAGGAAATGCTAATGGGTCCCAACTCGATTATTCAATTCTATGCACAAAAGAATTAGCATCAAAATTTTACGTACGGAATGCATTTTTCTCACTTTCCAGTGTCATAGAAACGTAAAATTTGGCACGAGCATTGATTATGTCATAAATAGGAAAAGCTAATGGGTCCCAACTCGATTATTCAATTCTATGTGCAAAAGAATTAGCGTCCAAATTTTACGTACGGAATCCAATTTTCTCACATAGAAACTTGAAATTTGGCACGAGCATTGATTGTCATAAATAGGAAAAGCTAATGGGTCCCAACTCGATTATTTAATTCTATGCGCAAAAGAATTAGCGTCCAAATTTTACGTACAGAATCCAATTTTCTCACATAGAAACTTAAAATTTGGCACGGGCATTGAATATGTCTTACATAGGAAAAACTAACAGGTCCCAACTCGATTATTCAATTCTATGCGCAAAAGAATTAGCGTCAAAATTTTACGTACGGAATGTATTTTTCTCACTTTCCAGTGTCATAGAAACGTGAAATTTGGCATGAGCATTGATTATGTCATAAATAGGAAAAGCTAATGGGTCCAAACTCGATTATTCAATTGTATGTGCAAAAGAATTAGCGTCCAAATTTTACGTACGGAATCCAATTTTCTCACATAGAAACTTGAAATTTGGCACGAGCATTGATTATGTCATAAATAGGAAAAGCTAATGGGTCCCAACTCGATTATTCAATTCTATGCGCAAAAGAATTAGCGTCCAAATTTTACGTACAGAATTCAATTTTCTCACATAGAAGCTTAAAATTTGGCAAGGGCATTGAATATGTCCTAAATAGGAAAAACTAACGGGTCACAACTCGATTATTTAATTCTATGCGCAAAAGAATTAGCGTCAAAATTTTACGTACGGAATGTATTTTTTTCACTTTCCAGTGTCATAGAAACGTGAAATTTGGCACGAGCATTGATTATGTCATAAATAGGAAAAGCTAATGGGTCCCAACTCGATTATTCAATTCTATGTGCAATAGAATTAGCGTCCAAATTTTACGTACGGAATCCAATTTTCTCACATAGAAACTTGAAATTTGGCACGAGTATTCATTATGTCATAAATAGGAAAAGCTAATGGGTCTCAACTCAATTATTCAATTCTATGCGCAAAAGAATTAGCGTCCAAATTTTACGTACAGAATCCAATTTTCTCACATAGAAACTTAAAATTTGGCACGGGCATTAAATATGTCCAAAATAGGAAAGACTAACGGGTCCCAACTCGATTATTCAATTCTATGCGCAAAAGAATTAGCGTCAAAATTTTACGTACGGAATGTATTTTTCTCACTTTCCAGTGTCATAGAAACGTGAAATTTGGCACGAGCATTGATTATGTCATAAATAGGAAAAGCTAATGGGTCCCAACTCGATTATTCAATTCTATGCGCAAAAGAAGTAGCGTCCAAATTTTACGTACAGAATCCAATTTTCTCACATAGAAACTTAAAATTTGGCACGGGCATTGAATATGTCCTACATAGGAAAAACTAACCGGTCCCAACTCGATTACTCAATTGTGTGTGCAAAAGAATTAGCGTCAAAATTTTACGTACGGAATGTATTTTTCTCACTTTCCAGTGTCATAGAAACGTGAAATTTGGCACGAGCATTGATTATGTCATAAATAGGAAAAGCTAATGGGTCCTAACTCGATTATTCAATTCTATGTGCAAAAGAATTAGCGTCAAAATTTTACGTACGGAATCAAATTTTCTCACATAGAAACTTGAAATTTGGCACGAGCATTGATTATGTCATAAATAGGAAAAGCTAATGGGTCCCAACTCCGTTATTTAATTGTAGGCACAAAAGAATTAGCGTCCAAGTTTTACGTACAGAAAGTAATTTTCTCACATAGAAACTTAAAATTTGGCACGGGCATTGATTGTGTCATAAATAGGAAAAGCTAATGGGTCCCAACTTGATTATTCAATTCTACGTGCAAAAGAATTAGCGTCCAAATTTTACGTACGGAATCCAATTTTCTCACATAGAAACTTGAAATTTAGCACGAGCATTGATTATGTCATAAATAGGAAAAGCTAATGGGTCCCAACTCGATTATTCAATTCTATGCGCAAAAGAATTAGCGTCCAAATTTTACGTACAGAATCCAATTTTCTCACATAGAAACTTAAAATTTGGCACGGGCATTGAATATGTCCAAAATACGAAAGACTAATGGGTCCCAACTCGATTATTCAATTCTATGCGCAAAAGAATTAGCGTCAAAATTTTACGTACGGAATGTATTTTTCTCACTTTCCAGTGTCATAGAAATGTGAAATTTGGCACAAGCATTGATTATGTCATAAATAGGAAAAGCTAATGGGTCCCAACTCGATTATTCAATTCTATGCGCAAAAGAATTAGCGTCCAAATTTTACGTACGGAATCCAATTTTCTCACATAGAAACTTGAAATTTGGAAGAGCATTGATTATGTCATAAATAGGAAATGCTAATGGGTCCCAACTCGATTATTCAATTCTATGCGCAAAAGAATTAGCGTCCAAATTTTACGTACGGAATCCAATTTTCTCACATAGAAACTTAAAATTTGGCACGGGCATTGAATATGTCTTAAATAGGAAAAACTAACAGGCCCCAACTCGATTATTCAATTCTATGCGCAAAAGAATTAGCGTCAAAATTTTACGTACGGAATGTATTTTTTTCACTTTCCAGTGTCATAGAAACGTGAAGTTTGGCACGAGCATTGATTATGTCATAAATAGGAAAAGCTAATGGGTCCCAACTCGATTATTCAATTCTATGAGCAAAAGAATTAGCGTCCAAATTTTACGTACGGAATCCAATTTTCTCACATAGAAACTTGAAATTTGGCACGAGCATTGATTGTCATAAATAGGAAAAGCTAATGGGTCCCAACTCGATTATTTAATTCTATGCGCAAAAGAATTAGCATCCAAATTTTACGTACAGAATCCAATTTTCTCACATAGAAACTTAAAATTTGGCACGGGCATTGAATATGTCTTAAATAGGAAAAACTAATAGGTCCCAACTCGATTATTCAATTCTATGCGCAAAAGAATTAGCGTCAAAATTTTACGTACGGAATGTATTTTTCTCACTTTCCAGTGTCATAGAAACGTGAAATTTGGCACGAGCATTGATTATGTCATAAATAGGAAAAGCTAATGGGTCCCAACTCGATTATTCAATTCTATGTGCAAAAGAATTAGCGTTCAAATTTTACGTACGGAATCCAATTTTCTCACATAGAAACTTGAAATTTGGCACGAGCATTGATTATGTCATAAATAGGAAAAGCTAATGGGTCACAACTCGATTATTCAATTCTATGCGCAAAAGAATTAGCGTCCAAATTTTATGTACAGAATCCAATTTTCTCACATAGAAGCTTAAAATTTGGCATGGGCATTGAATATGTCCTAAATAGGAAAAAGTAACGGGTCCCAACTCGATTATTCAATTCTATGCGCAAAAGAATTAGCGTCAAAATTTTACGTACGGAATGTATTTTTCTCACTTTCCAGTGTCATAGAAACGTGAAATTTGGCACGAGCATTGATTGTCATAAATAGGAAAAGCTAATGGGTCCCAACTCGATTATTCAATTCTATGCGCAAAAGAATTAGCGTTCAAATTTTACGTACGGAATCCAATTTTCTCACATAGAAACTTGAAATTTGGCACGAGCATTGATTATGTCATAAATAGGAAATGCAAATGGGTCCCAACTCGATTATTAGATTCTAAGCGCAAAAGAATTAGCATCAAAATTTTACGTACGGAATGTATTTTTCTCACTTTCCAGTGTCATAGAAACGTAAAATTTGGCACGAGCATTGATTATGTCATAAATAGGAAAAGCTAATGGGTCCCAACTCGATTATTCAATTCTATGTGCAAAAGAATTAGCGTCCAAATTTTACGAATGGAATTCAATTTTCTCACATAGAAACTTGAAATTTGGCACGAGCATTGATTATGTCATAAATAGGAAAAGCTAATGGGTCCCAACTCGATTATTCAATTCTATGTGCAAAAGAATTAGCGTCAAAATTTTACGTACGGAATGTATTTTTCTCACTTTCCAGTGTCATAGAAACGTGAAATTTGGCATGAGCATTGATTATGTCATAAATAGGAAAAGCTAATAAGTCCAAACTCGATTATTCAATTGTATGTGCAAAAGAATTAGCGTCCAAATTTTACGTATGGAATCCAATTTTCTCACATAGAAACTTGAAATTTGGCACGAGCATTGATTATGTCATAAATAGGAAAAGCTAATGGGTCCCAACTCGATTATTCAATTCTATGTGCAAAAGAATTAGCGTCCAAATTTTACGTACGGAATCCAATTTTCTCACATAGAAACTTGAAATTTGGCACGAGCATTGATTATGTCATAAATAGGAAAAGCTAATGGGTCTCAACTCGATTATTCAATTCTATGCGCAAAAGAATTAGCGTCCAAATTTACGTACAGAATCCAATTTTCTCACATAGAAACTTGAAATTTGGCATGAGCATTGATTATGTCATAAATAGGAAATGCTAATGGGTCCCAACTCGATTATTCAATTCTATGCGCAAAAGAATTAGCATCAAAATTTTACATACGGAATGTATTTTTCTCACTTTCCAGTGTCATAGAAACGTGAAATTTGGTACGAGCATTGATTATGTCATAAATAGGAAAAGCTAATGGGTCCCAACTCGATTATTCAATTCTATGTGCAAAAGAATTAGCGTCCAAATTTGACGTACGGAATCCAATTTTCTCACATAGAAACTTGAAATTTGGCATGAGCATTGATTGTCATAAATAGGAAAAGCTAATGGGTCCCAACTCGATTATTTAATTCTATGCGCAAAAGAATTAGCGTCCAAATTTTACGTACAGAATCCAATTTTCTCACATAGAAACTTAAAATTTGGCACGGGCATTGAATATGTCTTACATAGGAAAAACTAACAGGTCCCAACTCGATTATTCAATTCTATGCGCAAAAGAATTAGTGTCAAAATTTTACGTACAGAATGTATTTTTCTCACTTTCCAGTGTCATAGAAACGTGAAATTTGGCATGAGCATTGATTATGTCATAAATAGGAAAAGCTAATGGGTCCAAACTCAATTATTCAATTGTATGTGCAAAAGAATTAGCGTCCAAATTTTACGTACGGAATCCAATTTTCTCACATAGAAACTTGAAATTTGGCACGAGCATTGATTATGTCATAAATAGGAAAAGCTAATGGGTCCCAACTCGATTATTCAATTCTATGCGCAAAAGAATTAGCGTCCAAATTTTACGTACAGAATTCAATTTTCTCACATAGAAGCTTAAAATTTGGCAAGGGCATTGAATATGTCCTAAAAAGGAAAAACTAACGGGTCACAACTCGATTATTTAATTCTATGCGCAAAAGAATTAGCGTCAAAATTTTACGTACGGAATGTATTTTTTTCACTTTCCAGTGTCATAGAAACGTGAAATTTGGCATGAGCATTGATTATGTCATAAATAGGAAAAGCTAATGGGTCCCAACTCGATTATTCAATTCTATGTGCAAAAGAATTAGCGTCCAAATTTTACGTACGGAATCCAATTTTCTCACATAGAAACTTGAAATTTGGCATGAGTATTCATTATGTCATAAATAGGAAAAGCTAATGGGTCTCAACTCAATTATTCAATTCTATGCGCAAAAGAATTAGCGTCCAAATTTTACGTACAGAATCCAATTTTCTCACATAGAAACTTAAAATTTGGCACGAGCATTAAATATGTCCAAAATAGGAAAGACTAACGGGTCCCAACTCGATTATTCAATTCTATGCGCAAAAGAATTAGCGTCAAAATTTTACGTACGGAATATATTTTTCTCACTTTCCAGTGTCATAGAAACGTGAAATTTGGCACGAGCATTGATTATGTCAAAAATAGGAAAAGCTAATGGGTCCCAACTCAATTATTCAAGTCTATGCGCAAAAGAAGTAGCGTCCAAATTTTACGTACAGAATCCAATTTTCTCACATAGAAACTTAAAATTTGGCACGGGCATTGAATATGTCCTACATAGGAAAAACTAACCGGTCCCAACTCGATTACTCAATTGTGTGTGCAAAAGAATTAGCGTCAAAATTTTACGTACGGAATGTATTTTTCTCACTTTCCAGTGTCATAGAAACGTGAAATTTGGCACGAGCATTGATTATGTCATAAATAGGAAAAGCTAATGGGTCCTAACTCGATTATTCAATTCTATGTGCAAAAGAATTAGCGTCAAAATTTTACGTACGGAATCAAATTTTCTCACATAGAAACTTGAAATTTGGCACGAGCATTGATTATGTCATAAATAGGAAAAGCTAATGGGTCCCAACTCCGTTATTTAATTGTAGGCACAAAAGAATTAGCGTCCAAGTTTTACGTACAGAAAGTAATTTTCTCACATAGAAACTTAAAATTTGGCACGGGCATTGATTGTGTCATAAATAGGAAAAGCTAATGGGTCCCAACTTGATTATTCAATTCTATGTGCAAAAGAATTAGCCTCCAAATTTTACGTACGGAATCCAATTTTCTCACATAGAAACTTGAAATTTAGCACGAGCATTGATTATGTCATAAATAGGAAAAGCTAATGGGTCCCAACTCGATTATTCAATTCTATGCGCAAAAGAATTAGCGTCCAAATTTTACGTACAGAATCCAATTTTCTCACATAGAAACTTAAAATTTGGCACGGGCATTGAATATGTCCAAAATACGAAAGACTAATGGGTCCCAACTCGATTATTCAATTCTATGCGCAAAAGAATTAGCGTCAAAATTTTACGTACGGAATGTATTTTTCTCACTTTCCAGTGTCATAGAAACGTGAAATTTGGCACAAGCATTGATTATGTCATAAATAGGAAAAGCTAATGGGTCCCAACTCGATTATTCAATTCTATGCGCAAAAGAATTAGCGTCCAAATTTTACGTACGGAATCCAGTTTTCTCACATAGAAACTTGAAATTTGGAAGAGCATTGATTATGTCATAAATAGGAAATGCTAATGGGTCCCAACTCGATTATTCAATTCTATGCGCAAAAGAATTAGCGTCCAAATTTTACGTACGGAATCCAATTTTCTCACATAGAAACTTAAAATTTGGCACGGGCATTGAATATGTCTTAAATAGGAAAAACTAACAGGCCCCAACTCGATTATTCAATTCTATGCGCAAAAGAATTAGCGTCAAAATTTTACGTACGGAATGTATTTTTTTCACTTTCCAGTGTCATAGAAACGTGAAGTTTGGCACGAGCATTGATTATGTCATAAATAGGAAAAGCTAATGGGTCCCAACTCGATTATTCAATTCTATGTGCAAAAGAATTAGCGTCCAAATTTTACGTACGGAATCCAATTTTCTCACATAGAAACTTGAAATTTGGCACGAGCATTGATTGTCATAAATAGGAAAAGCTAATGGGTCCCAACTCGATTATTTAATTCTATGCGCAAAAGAATTAGCATCCAAATTTTACGTACAGAATCCAATTTTCTCACATAGAAACTTGAAATTTGGCACGAGCATTGATTATGTCATAAATAGGAAAAGCTAATGGGTCACAACTCGATTATTCAATTCTATGCGCAAAAGAATTAGCGTCCAAATTTTATGTACAGAATCCAATTTTCTCACATAGAAGCTTAAAATTTGGCATGGGCATTGAATATGTCCTAAATAGGAAAAAGTAACGGGTCCCAACTCGATTATTCAATTCTATGCGCAAAAGAATTAGCGTCAAAATTTTACGTACGGAATGTATTTTTCTCACTTTCCAGTGTCATAGAAACGTGAAATTTGGCACGAGCATTGATTGTCATAAATAGGAAAAGCTAATGGGTCCCAACTCGATTATTCAATTCTATGCGCAAAAGAATTAGCGTCCAAATTTTACGTACGGAATCCAATTTTCTCACATAGAAACTTGAAATTTGGCACGAGCATTGATTATGTCATAAATAGGAAACGCAAATGGGTCCCAACTCGATTATTAGATTCTATGCGCAAAAGAATTAGCATCAAAATTTTACGTACGGAATGTATTTTTCTCACTTTCCAGTGACATAGAAACGTAAAATTTGGCACGAGCATTGATTATGTCATAAATAGGAAAAGCTAATGGGTCCCAACTCGATTATTCAATTCTATGTGCAAAAGAATTAGCGTCCAAATTTTACGAACGGAATTCAATTTTCTCACATAGAAACTTGAAATTTGGCACGAGCATTGATTATGTCATAAATAGGAAAAGCTAATGGGTCCCAACTCGATTATTCAATTCTATGTGCAAAAGAATTAGCGTCAAAATTTTACGTACGGAATGTATTTTTCTCACTTTCCAGTGTCATAGAAACGTGAAATTTGGCATGAGCATTGATTATGTCATAAATAGGAAAAGCTAATAGGTCCAAACTCGATTATTCAATTGTATGTGCAAAAGAATTAGCGTCCAAATTTTACGTATGGAATCCAATTTTCTCACATAGAAACTTGAAATTTGGCACGAGCATTGATTATGTCATTAATAGGAAAAGCTAATGGGTCCCAACTCGATTATTCAATTCTATGTGCAAAAGAATTAGCGTCCAAATTTTACGTACGGAATCCAATTTTCTCACATAGAAACTTGAAATTTGGCACGAGCATTGATTATGTCATAAATAGGAAAAGCTAATGGGTCTCAACTCGATTATTCAATTCTATGCGCAAAAGAATTAGCGTCCAAATTTACGTACAGAATCCAATTTTCTCACATAGAAACTTGAAATTTGGCATGAGCATTGATTATGTCATAAATAGGAAATGCTAATGGGTCCCAACTCGATTATTCAATTCTATGCGCAAAAGAATTAGCGTCAAAATTTTACATACGGAATGTATTTTTCTCACTTTCCAGTGTCATAGAAACGTGAAATTTGGCACGAGCATTGATTATGTCATAAATAGGAAAAGCTAATGGGTCCCAACTCGATTATTCAATTCTATGTGCAAAAGAATTAGCGTCCAAATTTGACGTACGGAATCCAATTTTCTCACATAGAAACTTGAAATTTGGCACAAGCATTGATTGTCATAAATAGGAAAAGCTAATGGGTCCCAACTCGATTATTTAATTCTATGCGCAAAAGAATTAGCGTCCAAATTTTACGTACAGAATCCAATTTTCTCACATAGAAACTTAAAATTTGGCACGGGCATTGAATATGTCTTACATAGGAAAAACTAACAGGTCCCAACTCGATTATTCAATTCTATGCGCAAAAGAATTAGCGTCAAAATTTTACGTACAGAATGTATTTTTCTCACTTTCCAGTGTCATAGAAACGTGAAATTTGGCATGAGCATTGATTATGTCATAAATAGGAAAAGCTAATGGGTCCAAACTCGATTATTCAATTGTATGTGCAAAAGAATTAGCGTCCAAATTTTACGTACGGAATCCAATTTTCTCACATAGAAACTTGAAATTTGGCACGAGCATTGATTATGTCATAAATAGGAAAAGCTAATGGGTCCCAACTCGATTATTCAATTCTATGCGCAAAAGAATTAGCGTCCAAATTTTACGAACAGAATCCAATTTTCTCACATAGAAGCTTAAAATTTGGCAAGGGCATTGAATATGTCCTAAATAGGAAAAACTAACGGGTCACAACTCGATTATTCAATTCTATGCGCAAAAGAATTAGCGTCAAAATTTTACGTACGGAATGTATTTTTCTCACTTTCCAGTGTCATAGAAACGTGAAATTTGGCACAAGCATTGATTATGTCATAAATAGGAAAAGCTAATGGGTCCCAACTCGATTATTCAATTCTATGCGCAAAAGAATTAGCGTCCAAATTTTACGTACGGAATCCAGTTTTCTCACATAGAAACTTGAAATTTGGAAGAGTATTGATTATGTCATAAATAGGAAATGCTAATGGGTCCCAACTCGATTATTCAATTCTATGCGCAAAAGAATTAGCGTCCAAATTTTACGTACGGAATCCAATTTTCTCACATAGAAACTTAAAATTTGGCACGGGCATTGAATATGTCTTAAATAGGAAAAACTAACAGGCCCCAACTCGATTATTCAATTCTATGCGCAAAAGAATTAGCATCAAAATTTTACGTACGGAATGTATTTTTCTCACTTTCCAGTGTCATAGAAACGTGAAATTTGGCACGAGCATTGATTATGTCATAAATAGGAAAAGCTAATGGGTCCCAACTCGATTATTCAATTCTATGTGCAAAAGAATTAGCGTCCAAATTTTACGTACGGAATCCAATTTTCTCACATAGAAACTTGAAATTTGGCACGAGCATTGATTGTCATAAATAGGAAAAGCTAATGGGTCCCAACTCGATTATTTAATTCTATGCGCAAAAGAATTAGCATCCAAATTTTACGTACAGAATCCAATTTTCTCACATAGAAACTTAAAATTTGGCACGGGCATTGAATATGTCTTAAATAGGAAAAACTAATAGGTCCCAACTCGATTATTCAATTCTATGCGCAAAAGAATTAGCGTCAAAATTTTACGTACGGAATGTATTTTTCTCACTTTCCAGTGTCATAGAAACGTGAAATTTGGCACGAGCATTGATTATGTCATAAATAGGAAAAGCTAATGGGTCCCAACTCGATTATTCAATTCTATGTGCAAAAGAATTAGCGTCCAAATTTTACGTACGGAATCCAATTTTCTCACATAGAAACTTGAAATTTGGCACGAGCATTGATTATGTCATAAATAGGAAAAGCTAATGGGTCACAACTCGATTATTCAATTCTATGCGCAAAAGAATTAGCGTCCAAATTTTATGTACAGAATCCAATTTTCTCACATAGAAGCTTAAAATGTGGCATGGGCATTGAATATGTCCTAAATAGGAAAAAGTAACGGGTCGCAACTCGATTATTCAATTCTATGCGCAAAAGAATTAGCGTCAAAATTTTACGTACGGAATGTATTTTTCTCACTTTCCAGTGTCATAGAAACGTGAAATTTGGCACGAGCATTGATTGTCATAAATAGGAAAAGCTAATGGGTCCCAACTCGATTATTCAATTCTATGCGCAAAAGAATTAGCGTCAAAATTTTACGTACGGAATCCAATTTTCTCACATAGAAACTTGAAATTTGGCACGAGCATTGATTATGTAATAAATAGGAAATGCTAATGGGTCCCAACTCGATTATTAGATTCTATGCGCAAAAGAATTAGAGTCCAAATTTTACGTACGGAATTCAATTTTCTCACATAGAAACTTGAAATTTGGCACGAGCATTGATTATGTCATAAATAGGAAAAGCTAATGGGTCCCAACTCGATTATTCAATTCTATGTGCAAAAGAATTAGCGTCAAAATTTTACGTACAGAATGTATTTTTCTCACTTTCCAGTGTCATAGAAACGTGAAATTTGGCATGAGCATTGATTATGTCATAAATAGGAAAAGCTAATAGGTACAAACTCGATTATTCAATTGTATGTGCAAAAGAATTAGCGTCCAAATTTTACGTATGGAATCCAATTTTCTCACATAGAAACTTGAAATTTAGCACGAGCATTGATTATGTCATAAATAGGAAAAGCTAATGGGTCCCAACTCGATTATTCAATTCTATGCGCAAAAGAATTAGCGTCCAAATTTTACGTACAGAATCCAATTTTCTCACATAAAAGCTTAAAATTTGGCACAGGCATTGAATATGTCCTAAATAGGAAAAACTAACGGGTCCCAACTCGATTTTTCAATTCTATGCGCAAAAGAATTAGCGTCAAAATTTTACGTACGGAATGTATTTTTTTCACTTTCCAGTGTCATAGAAACGTGAAATTTGGCACGAGCATTGATTATGTCATAAATAGGAAAAGCTAATGGGTCCCAACTCGATTATTCAATTCTATGCGCAAAAGAATTAGCGTCCAAATTTTACGTACAGAATCCAATTTTCTCACATAGAAACTCAAAATTTGGCACGGGCATTGAATATGTCCAAAATACGAAAGACTAATGGGTCCCAACTCGATTATTCAATTCTATGCGCAAAAGAATTAGCGTCAAAATTTTACGTACGGAATGTATTTTTCTCACTTTCCAGTGTCATAGAAACGTGAAATTTGGCACAAGCATTGATTATGTCATAAATAGGAAAAGCTAATGGGTCCCAACTCGATTATTCAATTCTATGCGCAAAAGAATTAGCGTCCAAATTTTACGTACGGAATCCAGTTTTCTCACATAGAAACTTGAAATTTGGAAGAGCATTGATTATGTCATAAATAGGAAATGCTAATGGGTCCCAACTCGATTATTCAATTCTATGCGCAAAAGAATTAGCGTCCAAATTTTACGTACGGAATCCAATTTTCTCACATAGAAACTTAAAATTTGGCACGGGCATTGAATATGTCTTAAATAGGAAAAACTAACAGGCCCCAACTCGATTATTCAATTCTATGCGCAAAAGAATTAGCGTCAAAATTTTACGTACGGAATGTATTTTTTTCACTTTCCAGTGTCATAGAAACGTGAAGTTTGGCTCGAGCATTGATTATGTTATAAATAGGAAAAGCTAATGGGTCCCAACTCGATTATTCAATTCTATGTGCAAAAGAATTAGCGTCCAAATTTTACGTACGGAATCCAATTTTCTCACATAGAAACTTGAAATTTGGCACGAGCATTGATTGTCATAAATAGGAAAAGCTAATGGGTCCCAACTCGATTATTTAATTCTATGCGCAAAAGAATTAGCATCCAAATTTTACGTACAGAATCCAATTTTCTCACATAGAAACTTAAAATTTGGCACGGGCATTGAATATGTCTTAAATAGGAAAAACTAATAGGTCCCAACTCGATTATTCAATTTTATGCGCAAAAGAATTAGCGTCAAAATTTTACGTACGGAATGTATTTTTCTCACTTTCCAGTGTCATAGAAACGTGAAATTTGGCACGAGCATTGATTATGTCATAAATAGGAAAAGCTAATGGGTCCCAACTCGATTATTCAATTCTATGTGCAAAAGAATTAGCGTCCAAATTTGACGTACGGAATCCAATTTTCTCACATAGAAACTTGAAATTTGGCACGAGCATTGACTGTCATAAATAGGAAAAGCTAATGGGTCCCAACTCGATTATTTAATTCTATGCGCAAAAGAATTAGCGTCCAAATTTTACGTACAGAATCCAATTTTCTCACATAGAAACTTAAAATTTGGCACGGGCATTGAATATGTCTTACATAGGAAAAACTAACAGGTCCCAACTCGATTATTCAATTCTATGCGCAAAAGAATTAGCGTCAAAATTTTACGTACAGAATGTATTTTTCTCACTTTCCAGTGTCATAGAAATGTGAAATTTGGCATGAGCATTGATTATGTCATAAATAGGAAAAGCTAATGGGTCCAAACTCGATTATTCAATTGTATGTGCAAAAGAATTAGCGTCCAAATTTTACGTACGGAATCCAATTTTCTCACATAGAAACTTGAAATTTGGCACGAGCATTGATTATGTCATAAATAGGAAAAGCTAATGGGTCCCAACTCGATTATTCAATTCTATGCGCAAAAGAATTAGCGTCCAAATTTTACGAACAGAATCCAATTTTCTCACATAGAAGCTTAAAATTTGGCAAGGGCATTGAATATGTCCTAAATAGGAAAAACTAACGGGTCACAACTCGATTATTCAATTCTATGCGCAAAAGAATTAGCGTCAAAATTTTACGTACGGAATGTATTTTTCTCACTTTCCAGTGTCATAGAAACGTGAAATTTGGCACAAGCATTGATTATGTCATAAATAGGAAAAGCTAATGGGTCCCAACTCGATTATTCAATTCTATGCGCAAAAGAATTAGCGTCCAAATTTTACGCACGGAATCCAGTTTTCTCACATAGAAACTTGAAATTTGGAAGAGCATTGATTATGTCATAAATAGGAAATGCTAATGGGTCCCAACTCGATTATTCAATTCTATGCGCAAAAGAATTAGCGTCCAAATTTTACGTACGGAATCCAATTTTCTCACATAGAAACTTGAAATTTGGCACGAGCATTGAT
Source organism: Eleutherodactylus coqui (assembly GCF_035609145.1). NCBI lineage: Eukaryota > Metazoa > Chordata > Amphibia > Anura > Eleutherodactylidae > Eleutherodactylus > Eleutherodactylus coqui. The sequence goes on along the minus strand of NC_089844.1, from coordinate 26,773,317 downwards.
TGTCATAAATAGGAAAAGCTAATGGGTCCCAACTCGATTATTTAATTCTATGCGCAAAAGAATTAGCATCCAAATTTTACGTACAGAATCCAATTTTCTCACATAGAAACTTAAAATTTGGCACGGGCATTGAATATGTCTTAAATAGGAAAAACTAATAGGTCCCAACTCGATTATTCAATTCTATGCGCAAAAGAATTAGCGTCAAAATTTTACGTACGGAATGTATTTTTCTCACTTTCCAGTGTCATAGAAACGTGAAATTTGGCACGAGCATTGATTATGTCATAAATAGGAAAAGCTAATGGGTCCCAACTCGATTATTCAATTCTATGTGCAAAAGAATTAGCGTCCAAATTTTACGTACGGAATCCAATTTTCTCACATAGAAACTTGAAATTTGGCACGAGCATTGATTATGTCATAAATAGGAAAAGCTAATGGGTCACAACTCGATTATTCAATTCTATGCGCAAAAGAATTAGCGTCCAAATTTTATGTACAGAATCCAATTTTCTCACATAGAAGCTTAAAATTTGGCATGGGCATTGAATATGTCCTAAATAGGAAAAAGTAACGGGTCGCAACTCGATTATTCAATTCTATGCGCAAAAGAATTAGCGTCAAAATTTTACGTACGGAATGTATTTTTCTCACTTTCCAGTGTCATAGAAACGTGAAATTTGGCACGAGCATTGATTGTCATAAATAGGAAAAGCTAATGGGTCCCAACTCGATTATTCAATTCTATGTGCAAAAGAATTAGCGTCCAAATTTTACGTACGGAATCCAATTTTCTCACATAGAAACTTGAAATTTGGCACGAGCATTGATTATGTCATAAATAGGAAAAGCTAATGGGTCACAACTCGATTATTCAATTCTATGCGCAAAAGAATTAGCGTCCAAATTTTATGTACAGAATCCAATTTTCTCACATAGAAGCTTAAAATTTGGCATGGGCATTGAATATGTCCTAAATAGGAAAAAGTAACGGGTCGCAACTCGATTATTCAATTCTATGCGCAAAAGAATTAGCATCAAAATTTTACGTACGGAATGTATTTTTCTCACTTTCCAGTGTCATAGAAACGTGAAATTTGGCACGAGCATTGATTGTCATAAATAGGAAAAGCTAATGGGTCCCAACTCGATTATTCAATTCTATGCGCAAAAGAATTAGCGTCCAAATTTTACGTACGGAATCCAATTTTCTCACATAGAAACTTGAAATTTGGCACGAGCATTGATTATGTCATAAATAGGAAATGCTAATGGGTCCCAACTCGATTATTAGATTCTATGCGCAAAAGAATTAGCGTCCAAATTTTACGTACGGAATTCAATTTTCTCACATAGAAACTTGAAATTTGGCACGAGCATTGATTATGTCATAAATAGGAAAAGCTAATGGGTCCCAACTCGATTATTTAATTCTATGTGCAAAAGAATTAGCGTCAAAATTTTACGTACGGAATGTATTTTTCTCACTTTCCAGTGTCAAAGAAACGTGAAATTTGGCATGAGCATTGATTATGTCATAAATAGGAAAAGCTAATAGGTACAAACTCGATTATTCAATTGTATGTGCAAAAGAATTAGCGTCCAAATTTTACGTATGGAATCCAATTTTCTCACATAGAAACTTGAAATTTAGCACGAGCATTGATTATGTCATAAATAGGAAAAGCTAATGGGTCCCAACTCGATTATTCAATTCTATGCGCAAAAGAATTAGTGTCCAAATTTTACGTACAGAATCCAATTTTCTCACATAAAAGCTTAAAATTTGGCACAGGCATTGAATATGTCCTAAATAGGAAAACCTAACGGGTCCCAACTCGATTATTCAATTCTATGCGCAAAAGAATTAGCGTCAAAATTTTACGTACGGAATGTATTTTTTTCACTTTCCAGTGTCATAGAAACGTGAAATTTGGCACGAGCATTGATTATGTCATAAATAGGAAAAGCTAATGGGTCCCAACTCGATTATTCAATTCTATGCGCAAAAGAATTAGCGTCCAAATTTTACGTACAGAATCCAATTTTCTCACATAGAAACTTAAAATTTGGCACGGGCATTGAATATGTCCAAAATACGAAAGACTAATGGGTCCCAACTCGATTATTCAATTCTATGCGCAAAAGAATTAGCGTCAAAATTTTACGTACGGAATGTATTTTTCTCACTTTCCAGTGTCATAGAAACGTGAAATTTGGCACAAGCATTGATTATGTCATAAATAGGAAAAGCTAATGGGTCCCAACTCGATTATTCAATTCTATGCGCAAAAGAATTAGCGTCAAAATTTTACGTACGGAATCCAGTTTTCTCACATAGAAACTTGAAATTTGGAAGAGCATTGATTATGTCATAAATAGGAAATGCTAATGGGTCCCAACTCGATTATTCAATTCTATGCGCAAAAGAATTAGCGTCCAAATTTTACGTACGGAATCCAATTTTCTCACATAGAAACTTAAAATTTGGCACGGGCATTGAATATGTCTTAAATAGGAAAAACTAACAGGCCCCAACTCGATTATTCAATTCTATGCGCAAAAGAATTAGCGTCAAAATTTTACGTACGGAATGTATTTTTTTCACTTTCCAGTGTCATAGAAACGTGAAGTTTGGCTCGAGCATTGATTATGTTATAAATAGGAAAAGCTAATGGGTCCCAACTCGATTATTCAATTCTATGTGCAAAAGAATTAGCGTCCAAATTTTACGTACGGAATCCAATTTTCTCACATAGAAACTTGAAATTTGGCACGAGCATTGATTGTCATAAATAGGAAAAGCTAATGGGTCCCAACTCGATTATTTAATTCTATGCGCAAAAGAATTAGCATCCAAATTTTACGTACAGAATCCAATTTTCTCACATAGAAACTTAAAATTTGGCACGGGCATTGAATATGTCTTAAATAGGAAAAACTAATAGGTCCCAACTCGATTATTCAATTCTATGCGCAAAAGAATTAGCGTCAAAATTTTACGTACGGAATGTATTTTTCTCACTTTCCAGTGTCATAGAAACGTGAAATTTGGCACGAGCATTGATTATGTCATAAATAGGAAAAGCTAATGGGTCCCAACTCGATTATTCAATTCTATGTGCAAAAGAATTAGCGTCCAAATTTGACGTACGGAATCCAATTTTCTCACATAGAAACTTGAAATTTGGCACGAGCATTGATTGTCATAAATAGGAAAAGCTAATGGGTCCCAACTCGATTATTTAATTCTATGCGCAAAAGAATTAGCGTCCAAATTTTACGTACAGAATCCAATTTTCTCACATAGAAACTTAAAATTTGGCACGGGCATTGAATATGTCTTACATAGGAAAAACTAACAGGTCCCAACTCGATTATTCAATTCTATGCGCAAAAGAATTAGCGTCAAAATTTTACGTACAGAATGTATTTTTCTCACTTTCCAGTGTCATAGAAATGTGAAATTTGGCATGAGCATTGATTATGTCATAAATAGGAAAAGCTAATGGGTCCAAACTCGATTATTCAATTGTATGTGCAAAAGAATTAGCGTCCAAATTTTACGTACGGAATCCAATTTTCTCACATAGAAACTTGAAATTTGGCACGAGCATTGATTATGTCATAAATAGGAAAAGCTAATGGGTCACAACTCGATTATTCAATTCTATGCGCAAAAGAATTAGCGTCCAAATTTTATGTACAGAATCCAATTTTCTCACATAGAAGCTTAAAATTTGGCATGGGCATTGAATATGTCCTAAATAGGAAAAAGTAACGGGTCGCAACTCGATTATTCAATTCTATGCGCAAAAGAATTAGCGTCAAAATTTTACGTACGGAATGTATTTTTCTCACTTTCCAGTGTCATAGAAACGTGAAATTTGGCACGAGCATTGATTGTCATAAATAGGAAAAGCTAATGGGTCCCAACTCGATTATTCAATTCTATGCGCAAAAGAATTAGCGTCCAAATTTTACGTACGGAATCCAATTTTCTCACATAGAAACTTGAAATTTGGCACGAGCATTGACTATGTCATAAATAGGAAATGCTAATGGGTCCCAACTCGATTATTAGATTCTATGCGCAAAAGAATTAGCGTCCAAATTTTACGTACGGAATTCAATTTTCTCACATAGAAACTTGAAATTTGGCACGAGCATTGATTATGTCATAAATAGGAAAAGCTAGTGGGTCCCAACTCGATTATTCAATTCTATGTGCAAAAGAATTAGCGTCAAAATTTTACGTACGGAATGTATTTTTCTCACTTTCCAGTGTCATAGAAACGTGAAATTTGGCATGAGCATTGATTATGTCATAAATAGGAAAAGCTAATAGGTCCAAACTCGATTATTCAATTGTATGTGCAAAAGAATTAGCGTCCAAATTTTACGTATGGAATCCAATTTTCTCACATAGAAACTTGAAATTTAGCACGAGCATTGATTATGTCATAAATAGGAAAAGCTAATGGGTCCCAACTCGATTATTCAATTCTATGCGCAAAAGAATTAGCGTCCAAATTTTACGTACAGAATCCAATTTTCTCACATAAAAGCTTAAAATTTGGCACAGGCATTGAATATGTCCTAAATAGGAAAAACTAACGGGTCCCAACTCGATTATTCAATTCTATGCGCAAAAGAATTAGCGTCAAAATTTTACGTACGGAATGTATTTTTTTCACTTTCCAGTGTCATAGAAACGTGAAATTTGGCACGAGCATTTATTATGTCATAAATAGGAAAAGCTAATGGGTCCCAACTCGATTATTCAATTCTATGCGCAAAAGAATTAGCGTCCAAATTTTACGTACAGAATCCAATTTTCTCACATAGAAGCTTAAAATTTGGCATGGGCATTGAATATGTCCTAAATAGGAAAAAGTAACGGGACCCAACTCGATTATTCAATTCTATGCGCAAAAGAATTAGCGTCAAATATTTACGTACGGAATGTTTTTTTCTCACTTTCCAGTGTCATAGAAACGTGAAATTTGGCACGAGCATTGATTGTCATAAATAGGAAAAGCTAATGGGTCCCAACTCGATTATTCAATTCTATGCGCAAAAGAATTAGCGTCCAAATTTTACGTACGGAATCCAATTTTCTCACATAGAAACTTGAAATTTGGCACGAGCATTGATTATGTCATAAATAGGAAATGCTAATGGGTCCCAACTCGATTATTAGATTCTATGCGCAAAAGAATTAGCATCAAAATTTTACGTACGGAATGTATTTTTCTCACTTTCCAGTGACATAGAAACGTAAAATTTGGCACGAGCATTGATTATGTCATAAATAGGAAAAGCTAATGGGTCCCAACTCGATTATTCAATTCTATGTGCAAAAGAATTAGCGTCAAAATTTTACGTACGGAATGTATTTTTCTCACTTTCCAGTGACATAGAAACGTAAAATTTGGGACGAGCATTGATTATGTCATAAATAGGAAAAGCTAATAGGTCCAAACTCGATTATTCAATTGTATGTGCAAAAGAATTAGCGTCCAAATTTTACGTATGGAATCCAATTTTCTCACATAGAAACTTGAAATTTGGCACGAGCATTGATTATGTCATAAATAGGAAAAGCTAATGGGTCCCAACTCGATTATTCAATTCTATGTGCAAAAGAATTAGCGTCCAAATTTTACGTACGGAATCCAATTTTCTCACATAGAAACTTGAAATTTGGCACGAGCATTGATTATGTCATAAATAGGAAAAGCTAATGGGTCTCAACTCGATTATTCAATTTTATGCGCAAAAGAATTAGCGTCCAAATTTACGTACAGAATCCAATTTTCTCACATAGAAACTTGAAATTTGGCATGAGCATTGATTATGTCATAAATAGGAAATGCTAATGGGTCCCAACTCGATTATTCAATTCTATGCACAAAAGAATTAGCATCGAAATTTTACGTACGGAATGCATTTTTCTCACTTTCCAGTGTCATAGAAACGTAAAATTTGGCACGAGCATTGATTATGTCATAAATAGGAAAAGCTAATGGGTCCCAACTCTATTATTCAATTCTATGCGCAAAAAAATTAGCGTCCAAATTTTACGTACGGAATCCAGTTTTCTCACATAGAAACTTGAAATTTGGCATGAGCATTGATTATGTCATAAATAGGAAATGCTAATGGGTCCCAACTCGATTATTCAATTCTATGCGCAAAAGAATTAGCATCAAAATTTTACATACGGAATGTATTTTTCTCACTTTCCAGTGTCATAGAAACGTGAAATTTGGCACGAGCATTGATTATGTCATAAATAGGAAAAGCTAATGGGTCCCAACTCGATTATTCAATTCTATGTGCAAAAGAATTAGCGTCCAAATTTTACGTACGGAATCCAATTTTCTCACATAGAAACTTGAAATTTGGCACGAGCATTGAATATGTCATAAATAGGAAAAGCTAATGAGTCCCAACTCGATTATTCAATTCTATGCGCAAAAGAATTAGCGTCCAAATTTTACGTACAGAATCCAATTTTCTCACATAGAAGCTTAAAATTTGGCAAGGGCATTGAATATGTCCTAAATAGGAAAAACTAACGGGTCACAACTCGATTATTTAATTCTATGCGCAAAAGAATTAGCGTCAAAATTTTACGTACGGAATGTATTTTTTTCACTTTCCAGTGTCATAGAAACGTGAAATTTGGCACGAGCATTGATTATGTCATAAATAGGAAAAGCTAATGGGTCCCAACTCGATTATTCAATTCTATGTGCAAAAGAATTAGCGTCCAAATTTTACGTACGGAATCCAATTTTCTCACATAGAAACTTGAAATTTGGCACGAGTATTCATTATGTCATAAATAGGAAAAGCTAATGGGTCCCAACTCGATTATTCAATTCTATGTGCAAAAGAATTAGCGTCCAAATTTTACGTACGGAATCCAATTTTCTCACATAGAAACTTGAAATTTGGCACGAGTATTCATTATGTCATAAATAGGAAAAGCTAATGGGTCCCAACTCCGTTATTTAATTGTAGGCACATAAGAATTAGCGTCCAAGTTTTACGTACAGAAAGTAATTTTCTCACATAGAAACTTAAAATTTGGCACGGGCATTGATTGTGTCATAAATAGGAAAAGCTAATGGGTCCCAACTTGATTATTCAATTCTATGTGCAAATAAATTAGCGTCCAAATATTACGTACGGAATCCAATTTTCTCACATAGAAACTTGAAATTTAGCACGAGCATTGATTATGTCATAAATAGGAAAAGCTAATGGGTCCCAACTCGATTATTCAATTCTATGCGCAAAAGAATTAGCGTCCAAATTTTACGTACAGAATCCAATTTTCTCACATAAAAGCTTAAAATTTGGCACAGGCATTGAATATGTCCTAAATAGGAAAAACTAACGGGTCCCAACTCGATTATTCAATTCTATGCGCAAAAGAATTAGCGTCAAAATTTTACGTACGGAATGTATTTTTTTCACTTTCCAGTGTCATAGAAACGTGAAATTTGGCACGAGCATTGATTATGTCATAAATAGGAAAAGCTAATGGGTCCCAACTCGATTATTCAATTCTATGCGCAAAAGAATTAGCGTCCAAATTTTACGTACAGAATCCAATTTTCTCACATAGAAACTTAAAATTTGGCACGGGCATTGAATATGTCCAAAATACTAAAGACTAATGGGTCCCAACTCGATTATTAAATTCTATGCGCAAAAGAATTAGCGTCAAAATTTTACGTACGGAATGTATTTTTCTCACTTTCCAGTGTCATAGAAACGTGAAATTTGGCACAAGCATTGATTATGTCATAAATAGGAAAAGCTAATGGGTCCCAACTCGATTATTCAATTCTATGCGCAAAAGAATTAGCGTCAAAATTTTACGTACGGAATGTATTTTTCTCACTTTCCAGTGTCATAGAAACGTGAAATTTGGCACAAGCATTGATTATGTCATAAATAGGAAAAGCTAATGGGTCCCAACTCGATTATTCAATTCTATGCGCAAAAGAATTAGCGTCAAAATTTTACGTACGGAATCCAGTTTTCTCACATAGAAACTTGAAATTTGGAAGAGCATTGATTATGTCATAAATAGGAAATGCTAATGGGTCCCAACTCGATTATTCAATTCTATGCGCAAAAGAATTAGCGTCCAAATTTTACGTACGGAATCCAATTTTCTCACATAGAAACTTAAAATTTGGCACGGGCATTGAATATGTCTTAAATAGGAAAAACTAACAGGCCCCAACTCGATTATTCAATTCTATGCGCAAAAGAATTAGCGTCAAAATTTTACGTACGGAATGTATTTTTTTCACTTTCCAGTGTCATAGAAACGTGAAGTTTGGCTCGAGCATTGATTATGTTATAAATAGGAAAAGCTAATGGGTCCCAACTCGATTATTCAATTCTATGTGCAAAAGAATTAGCGTCCAAATTTTACGTACGGAATCCAATTTTCTCACATAGAAACTTGAAATTTGGCACGAGCATTGATTGTCATAAATAGGAAAAGCTAATGGGTCCCAACTCGATTATTTAATTCTATGCGCAAAAGAATTAGCATCCAAATTTTACGTACAGAATCCAATTTTCTCACATAGAAACTTAAAATTTGGCACGGGCATTGAATATGTCTTAAATAGGAAAAACTAATAGGTCCCAACTCGATTATTCAATTCTATGCGCAAAAGAATTAGCGTCAAAATTTTACGTACGGAATGTATTTTTCTCACTTTCCAGTGTCATAGAAACGTGAAATTTGGCACGAGCATTGATTATGTCATAAATAGGAAAAGCTAATGGGTCCCAACTCGATTATTCAATTCTATGTGCAAAAGAATTAGCGTCCAAATTTGACGTACGGAATCCAATTTTCTCACATAGAAACTTGAAATTTGGCACGAGCATTGATTATGTCATAAATAGGAAAAGCTAATGGGTCACAACTCGATTATTCAATTCTATGCGCAAAAGAATTAGCGTCCAAATTTTATGTACAGAATCCAATTTTCTCACATAGAAGCTTAAAATTTGGCATGGGCATTGAATATGTCCTAAATAGGAAAAAGTAACGGGTCGCAACTCGATTATTCAATTCTATGCGCAAAAGAATTAGCGTCAAAATTTTACGTACGGAATGTATTTTTCTCACTTTCCAGTGTCATAGAAACGTGAAATTTGGCACGAGCATTGATTGTCATAAATAGGAAAAGCTAATGGGTCCCAACTCGATTATTCAATTCTATGTGCAAAAGAATTAGCGTCCAAATTTTACGTACGGAATCCAATTTTCTCACATAGAAACTTGAAATTTGGCACGAGCATTGATTATGTCATAAATAGGAAAAGCTAATGGGTCACAACTCGATTATTCAATTCTATGCGCAAAAGAATTAGCGTCCAAATTTTATGTACAGAATCCAATTTTCTCACATAGAAGCTTAAAATTTGGCATGGGCATTGAATATGTCCTAAATAGGAAAAAGTAACGGGTCGCAACTCGATTATTCAATTCTATGCGCAAAAGAATTAGCATCAAAATTTTACGTACGGAATGTATTTTTCTCACTTTCCAGTGTCATAGAAACGTGAAATTTGGCACGAGCATTGATTGTCATAAATAGGAAAAGCTAATGGGTCCCAACTCGATTATTCAATTCTATGCGCAAAAGAATTAGCGTCCAAATTTTACGTACGGAATCCAATTTTCTCACATAGAAACTTGAAATTTGGCACGAGCATTGATTATGTCATAAATAGGAAATGCTAATGGGTCCCAACTCGATTATTAGATTCTATGCGCAAAAGAATTAGCGTCCAAATTTTACGTACGGAATTCAATTTTCTCACATAGAAACTTGAAATTTGGCACGAGCATTGATTATGTCATAAATAGGAAAAGCTAATGGGTCCCAACTCGATTATTCAATTCTATGTGCAAAAGAATTAGCGTCAAAATTTTACGTACGGAATGTATTTTTCTCACTTTCCAGTGTCATAGAAACGTGAAATTTGGCATGAGCATTGATTATGTCATAAATAGGAAAAGCTAATAGGTACAAACTCGATTATTCAATTGTATGTGCAAAAGAATTAGCGTCCAAATTTTACGTATGGAATCCAATTTTCTCACATAGAAACTTGAAATTTAGCACGAGCATTGATTATGTCATAAATAGGAAAAGCTAATGGGTCCCAACTCGATTATTCAATTCTATGCGCAAAAGAATTAGTGTCCAAATTTTACGTACAGAATCCAATTTTCTCACATAAAAGCTTAAAATTTGGCACAGGCATTGAATATGTCCTAAATAGGAAAAACTAACGGGTCCCAACTCGATTATTCAATTCTATGCGCAAAAGAATTAGCGTCAAAATTTTACGTACGGAATGTATTTTTTTCACTTTCCAGTGTCATAGAAACGTGAAATTTGGCACGAGCATTGATTATGTCATAAATAGGAAAAGCTAATGGGTCCCAACTCGATTATTCAATTCTATGCGCAAAAGAATTAGCGTCCAAATTTTACGTACAGAATCCAATTTTCTCACATAGAAACTTAAAATTTGGCACGGGCATTGAATATGTCCAAAATACGAAAGACTAATGGGTCCCAACTCGATTATTCAATTCTATGCGCAAAAGAATTAGCGTCAAAATTTTACGTACGGAATGTATTTTTCTCACTTTCCAGTGTCATAGAAACGTGAAATTTGGCACAAGCATTGATTATGTCATAAATAGGAAAAGCTAATGGGTCCCAACTCGATTATTCAATTCTATGCGCAAAAGAATTAGCGTCAAAATTTTACGTACGGAATCCAGTTTTCTCACATAGAAACTTGAAATTTGGAAGAGCATTGATTATGTCATAAATAGGAAATGCTAATGGGTCCCAACTCGATTATTCAATTCTATGCGCAAAAGAATTAGCGTCCAAATTTTACGTACGGAATCCAATTTTCTCACATAGAAACTTAAAATTTGGCACGGGCATTGAATATGTCTTAAATAGGAAAAACTAACAGGCCCCAACTCGATTATTCAATTCTATGCGCAAAAGAATTAGCGTCAAAATTTTACGTACGGAATGTATTTTTTTCACTTTCCAGTGTCATAGAAACGTGAAGTTTGGCTCGAGCATTGATTATGTTATAAATAGGAAAAGCTAATGGGTCCCAACTCGATTATTCAATTCTATGTGCAAAAGAATTAGCGTCCAAATTTTACGTACGGAATCCAATTTTCTCACATAGAAACTTGAAATTTGGCACGAGCATTGATTGTCATAAATAGGAAAAGCTAATGGGTCCCAACTCGATTATTTAATTCTATGCGCAAAAGAATTAGCATCCAAATTTTACGTACAGAATCCAATTTTCTCACATAGAAACTTAAAATTTGGCACGGGCATTGAATATGTCTTAAATAGGAAAAACTAATAGGTCCCAACTCGATTATTCAATTCTATGCGCAAAAGAATTAGCGTCAAAATTTTACGTACGGAATGTATTTTTCTCACTTTCCAGTGTCATAGAAACGTGAAATTTGGCACGAGCATTGATTATGTCATAAATAGGAAAAGCTAATGGGTCCCAACTCGATTATTCAATTCTATGTGCAAAAGAATTAGCGTCCAAATTTGACGTACGGAATCCAATTTTCTCACATAGAAACTTGAAATTTGGCACGAGCATTGATTGTCATAAATAGGAAAAGCTAATGGGTCCCAACTCGATTATTTAATTCTATGCGCAAAAGAATTAGCGTCCAAATTTTACGTACAGAATCCAATTTTCTCACATAGAAACTTAAAATTTGGCACGGGCATTGAATATGTCTTACATAGGAAAAACTAACAGGTCCCAACTCGATTATTCAATTCTATGCGCAAAAGAATTAGCATCAAAATTTTACGTACAGAATGTATTTTTCTCACTTTCCAGTGTCATAGAAATGTGAAATTTGGCATGAGCATTGATTATGTCATAAATAGGAAAAGCTAATGGGTCCAAACTCGATTATTCAATTGTATGTGCAAAAGAATTAGCGTCCAAATTTTACGTACGGAATCCAATTTTCTCACATAGAAACTTGAAATTTGGCACGAGCATTGATTATGTCATAAATAGGAAAAGCTAATGGGTCACAACTCGATTATTCAATTCTATGCGCAAAAGAATTAGCGTCCAAATTTTATGTACAGAATCCAATTTTCTCACATAGAAGCTTAAAATTTGGCATGGGCATTGAATATGTCCTAAATAGGAAAAAGTAACGGGTCGCAACTCGATTATTCAATTCTATGCGCAAAAGAATTAGCGTCAAAATTTTACGTACGGAATGTATTTTTCTCACTTTCCAGTGTCATAGAAACGTGAAATTTGGCACGAGCATTGATTGTCATAAATAGGAAAAGCTAATGGGTCCCAACTCGATTATTCAATTCTATGCGCAAAAGAATTAGCGTCCAAATTTTACGTACGGAATCCAATTTTCTCACATAGAAACTTGAAATTTGGCACGAGCATTGATTATGTCATAAATAGGAAATGCTAATGGGTCCCAACTCGATTATTAGATTCTATGCGCAAAAGAATTAGCGTCCAAATTTTACGTACGGAATTCAATTTTCTCACATAGAAACTTGAAATTTGGCACGAGCATTGATTATGTCATAAATAGGAAAAGCTAGTGGGTCCCAACTCGATTATTCAATTCTATGTGCAAAAGAATTAGCGTCAAAATTTTACGTACGGAATGTATTTTTCTCACTTTCCAGTGTCATAGAAACGTGAAATTTGGCATGAGCATTGATTATGTCATAAATAGGAAAAGCTAATAGGTCCAAACTCGATTATTCAATTGTATGTGCAAAAGAATTAGCGTCCAAATTTTACGTATGGAATCCAATTTTCTCACATAGAAACTTGAAATTTAGCACGAGCATTGATTATGTCATAAATAGGAAAAGCTAATGGGTCCCAACTCGATTATTCAATTCTATGCGCAAAAGAATTAGCGTCCAAATTTTACGTACAGAATCCAATTTTCTCACATAAAAGCTTAAAATTTGGCACAGGCATTGAATATGTCCTAAATAGGAAAAACTAACGGGTCCCAACTCGATTATTCAATTCTATGCGCAAAAGAATTAGCGTCAAAATTTTACGTACGGAATGTATTTTTTTCACTTTCCAATGTCATAGAAACGTGAAATTTGGCACGAGCATTTATTATGTCATAAATAGGAAAAGCTAATGGGTCCCAACTCGATTATTCAATTCTATGCGCAAAAGAATTAGCGTCCAAATTTTACGTACAGAATCCAATTTTCTCACATAGAAGCTTAAAATTTGGCATGGGCATTGAATATGTCCTAAATAGGAAAAAGTAACGGGACCCAACTCGATTATTCAATTCTATGCGCAAAAGAATTAGCGTCAAATATTTACGTACGGAATGTTTTTTTCTCACTTTCCAGTGTCATAGAAACGTGAAATTTGGCACGAGCATTGATTGTCATAAATAGGAAAAGCTAATGGGTCCCAACTCGATTATTCAATTCTATGCGCAAAAGAATTAGCGTCCAAATTTTACGTACGGAATCCAATTTTCTCACATAGAAACTTGAAATTTGGCACGAGCATTGATTATGTCATAAATAGGAAATGCTAATGGGTCCCAACTCGATTATTAGATTCTATGCGCAAAAGAATTAGCATCAAAATTTTACGTACGGAATGTATTTTTCTCACTTTCCAGTGACATAGAAACGTAAAATTTGGCACGAGCATTGATTATGTCATAAATAGGAAAAGCTAATGGGTCCCAACTCGATTATTCAATTCTATGTGCAAAAGAATTAGCGTCAAAATTTTACGTACGGAATGTATTTTTCTCACTTTCCAGTGACATAGAAACGTAAAATTTGGGACGAGCATTGATTATGTCATAAATAGGAAAAGCTAATAGGTCCAAACTCGATTATTCAATTGTATGTGCAAAAGAATTAGCGTCCAAATTTTACGTATGGAATCCAATTTTCTCACATAGAAACTTGAAATTTGGCACGAGCATTGATTATGTCATAAATAGGAAAAGCTAATGGGTCCCAACTCGATTATTCAATTCTATGTGCAAAAGAATTAGCGTCCAAATTTTACGTACGGAATCCAATTTTCTCACATAGAAACTTGAAATTTGGCACGAGCATTGATTATGTCATAAATAGGAAAAGCTAATGGGTCTCAACTCGATTATTCAATTTTATGCGCAAAAGAATTAGCGTCCAAATTTACGTACAGAATCCAATTTTCTCACATAGAAACTTGAAATTTGGCATGAGCATTGATTATGTCATAAATAGGAAATGCTAATGGGTCCCAACTCGATTATTCAATTCTATGCACAAAAGAATTAGCATCGAAATTTTACGTACGGAATGCATTTTTCTCACTTTCCAGTGTCATAGAAACGTAAAATTTGGCACGAGCATTGATTATGTCATAAATAGGAAAAGCTAATGGGTCCCAACTCTATTATTCAATTCTATGCGCAAAAAAATTAGCGTCCAAATTTTACGTACGGAATCCAGTTTTCTCACATAGAAACTTGAAATTTGGCATGAGCATTGATTATGTCATAAATAGGAAATGCTAATGGGTCCCAACTCGATTATTCAATTCTATGCGCAAAAGAATTAGCATCAAAATTTTACATACGGAATGTATTTTTCTCACTTTCCAGTGTCATAGAAACGTGAAATTTGGCACGAGCATTGATTATGTCATAAATAGGAAAAGCTAATGGGTCCCAACTCGATTATTCAATTCTATGTGCAAAAGAATTAGCGTCCAAATTTTACGTACGGAATCCAATTTTCTCACATAGAAACTTGAAATTTGGCACGAGCATTGAATATGTCATAAATAGGAAAAGCTAATGAGTCCCAACTCGATTATTCAATTCTATGCGCAAAAGAATTAGCGTCCAAATTTTACGTACAGAATCCAATTTTCTCACATAGAAGCTTAAAATTTGGCAAGGGCATTGAATATGTCCTAAATAGGAAAAACTAACGGGTCACAACTCGATTATTTAATTCTATGCGCAAAAGAATTAGCGTCAAAATTTTACGTACGGAATGTATTTTTTTCACTTTCCAGTGTCATAGAAACGTGAAATTTGGCACGAGCATTGATTATGTCATAAATAGGAAAAGCTAATGGGTCCCAACTCGATTATTCAATTCTATGTGCAAAAGAATTAGCGTCCAAATTTTACGTACGGAATCCAATTTTCTCACATAGAAACTTGAAATTTGGCACGAGTATTCATTATGTCATAAATAGGAAAAGCTAATGGGTCCCAACTCGATTATTCAATTCTATGTGCAAAAGAATTAGCGTCCAAATTTTACGTACGGAATCCAATTTTCTCACATAGAAACTTGAAATTTGGCACGAGTATTCATTATGTCATAAATAGGAAAAGCTAATGGGTCCCAACTCCGTTATTTAATTGTAGGCACATAAGAATTAGCGTCCAAGTTTTACGTACAGAAAGTAATTTTCTCACATAGAAACTTAAAATTTGGCACGAGCATTGATTATGTCATAAATAGGAAAAGCTAATGGGTCCCAACTTGATTATTCAATTCTATGTGCAAAAGAATTAGCGTCCAAATATTACGTACGGAATCCAATTTTCTCACATAGAAACTTGAAATTTAGCACGAGCATTGATTATGTCATAAATAGGAAAAGCTAATGGGTCCCAACTCGATTATTCAATTCTATGCGCAAAAGAATTAGCGTCCAAATTTTACGTACAGAATCCAATTTTCTCACATAAAAGCTTAAAATTTGGCACAGGCATTCAATATGTCCTAAATAGGAAAAACTAACGGGTCCCAACTCGATTATTCAATTCTATGCGCAAAAGAATTAGCGTCAAAATTTTACGTACGGAATGTATTTTTTTCACTTTCCAGTGTCATAGAAACGTGAAATTTGGCACGAGCATTGATTATGTCATAAATAGGAAAAGCTAATGGGTCCCAACTCGATTATTCAATTCTATGCGCAAAAGAATTAGCGTCCAAATTTTACGTACAGAATCCAATTTTCTCACATAGAAACTTAAAATTTGGCACGGGCATTGAATATGTCCAAAATACTAAAGACTAATGGGTCCCAACTCGATTATTCAATTCTATGCGCAAAAGAATTAGCGTCAAAATTTTACGTACGGAATGTATTTTTCTCACTTTCCAGTGTCATAGAAACGTGAAATTTGGCACAAGCATTGATTATGTCATAAATAGGAAAAGCTAATGGGTCCCAACTCGATTATTCAATTCTATGCGCAAAAGAATTAGCGTCAAAATTTTACGTACGGAATGTATTTTTCTCACTTTCCAGTGTCATAGAAACGTGAAATTTGGCACAAGCATTGATTATGTCATAAATAGGAAAAGCTAATGGGTCCCAACTCGATTATTCAATTCTATGCGCAAAAGAATTAGCGTCAAAATTTTACGTACGGAATCCAGTTTTCTCACATAGAAACTTGAAATTTGGAAGAGCATTGATTATGTCATAAATAGGAAATGCTAATGGGTCCCAACTCGATTATTCAATTCTATGCGCAAAAGAATTAGCGTCCAAATTTTACGTACGGAATCCAATTTTCTCACATAGAAACTTAAAATTTGGCACGGGCATTGAATATGTCTTAAATAGGAAAAACTAACAGGCCCCAACTCGATTATTCAATTCTATGCGCAAAAGAATTAGCGTCAAAATTTTACGTACGGAATGTATTTTTTTCACTTTCCAGTGTCATAGAAACGTGAAGTTTGGCTCGAGCATTGATTATGTTATAAATAGGAAAAGCTAATGGGTCCCAACTCGATTATTCAATTCTATGTGCAAAAGAATTAGCGTCCAAATTTTACGTACGGAATCCAATTTTCTCACATAGAAACTTGAAATTTGGCACGAGCATTGATTGTCATAAATAGGAAAAGCTAATGGGTCCCAACTCGATTATTTAATTCTATGCGCAAAAGAATTAGCATCCAAATTTTACGTACAGAATCCAATTTTCTCACATAGAAACTTAAAATTTGGCACGGGCATTGAATATGTCTTAAATAGGAAAAACTAATAGGTCCCAACTCGATTATTCAATTCTATGCGCAAAAGAATTAGCGTCAAAATTTTACGTACGGAATGTATTTTTCTCACTTTCCAGTGTCATAGAAACGTGAAATTTGGCACGAGCATTGATTATGTCATAAATAGGAAAAGCTAATGGGTCCCAACTCGATTATTCAATTCTATGTGCAAAAGAATTAGCGTCCAAATTTGACGTACGGAATCCAATTTTCTCACATAGAAACTTGAAATTTGGCACGAGCATTGATTGTCATAAATAGGAAAAGCTAATGGGTCCCAACTCGATTATTTAATTCTATGCGCAAAAGAATTAGCGTCCAAATTTTACGTACAGAATCCAATTTTCTCACATAGAAACTTAAAATTTGGCACGGGCATTGAATATGTCTTACATAGGAAAAACTAACAGGTCCCAACTCGATTATTCAATTCTATGCGCAAAAGAATTAGCGTCAAAATTTTACGTACAGAATGTATTTTTCTCACTTTCCAGTGTCATAGAAATGTGAAATTTGGCATGAGCATTGATTATGTCATAAATAGGAAAAGCTAATGGGTCCAAACTCGATTATTCAATTGTATGTGCAAAAGAATTAGCGTCCAAATTTTACGTACGGAATCCAATTTTCTCACATAGAAACTTGAAATTTGGCACGAGCATTGATTATGTCATAAATAGGAAAAGCTAATGGGTCACAACTCGATTATTCAATTCTATGCGCAAAAGAATTAGCGTCCAAATTTTATGTACAGAATCCAATTTTCTCACATAGAAGCTTAAAATTTGGCATGGGCATTGAATATGTCCTAAATAGGAAAAAGTAACGGGTCGCAACTCGATTATTCAATTCTATGCGCAAAAGAATTAGCGTCAAAATTTTACGTACGGAATGTATTTTTCTCACTTTCCAGTGTCATAGAAACGTGAAATTTGGCACGAGCATTGATTGTCATAAATAGGAAAAGCTAATGGGTCCCAACTCGATTATTCAATTCTATGCGCAAAAGAATTAGCGTCCAAATTTTACGTACGGAATCCAATTTTCTCACATAGAAACTTGAAATTTGGCACGAGCATTGATTATGTCATAAATAGGAAATGCTAATGGGTCCCAACTCGATTAGATTCTATGCGCAAAAGAATTAGCGTCCAAATTTTACGTACGGAATTCAATTTTCTCACATAGAAACTTGAAATTTGGCACGAGCATTGATTATGTCATAAATAGGAAAAGCTAGTGGGTCCCAACTCGATTATTCAATTCTATGTGCAAAAGAATTAGCGTCAAAATTTTACGTACGGAATGTATTTTTCTCACTTTCCAGTGTCATAGAAACGTGAAATTTGGCATGAGCATTGATTATGTCATAAATAGGAAAAGCTAATAGGTCCAAACTCGATTATTCAATTGTATGTGCAAAAGAATTAGCGTCCAAATTTTACGTATGGAATCCAATTTTCTCACATAGAAACTTGAAATTTAGCACGAGCATTGATTATGTCATAAATAGGAAAAGCTAATGGGTCCCAACTCGATTATTCAATTCTATGCGCAAAAGAATTAGCGTCCAAATTTTACGTACAGAATCCAATTTTCTCACATAAAAGCTTAAAATTTGGCACAGGCATTGAATATGTCCTAAATAGGAAAAACTAACGGGTCCCAACTCGATTATTCAATTCTATGCGCAAAAGAATTAGCGTCAAAATTTTACGTACGGAATGTATTTTTTTCACTTTCCAGTGTCATAGAAACGTGAAATTTGGCACGAGCATTGATTATGTCATAAATAGGAAAAGCTAATGGGTCCCAACTCGATTATTCAATTCTATGCGCAAAAGAATTAGCGTCCAAATTTTACGTACAGAATCCAATTTTCTCACATAGAAGCTTAAAATTTGGCATGGGCATTGAATATGTCCTAAATAGGAAAAAGTAACGGGTCCCAACTCGATTATTCAATTCTATGCGCAAAAGAATTAGCGTCAAATATTTACGTACGGAATGTTTTTTTCTCACTTTCCAGTGTCATAGAAACGTGAAATTTGGCACGAGCATTGATTGTCATAAATAGGAAAAGCTAATGGGTCCCAACTCGATTATTCAATTCTATGCGCAAAAGAATTAGCGTCCAAATTTTACGTACGGAATCCAATTTTCTCACATAGAAACTTGAAATTTGGCACGAGCATTGATTATGTCATAAATAGGAAATGCTAATGGGTCCCAACTCGATTATTAGATTCTATGCGCAAAAGAATTAGCATCAAAATTTTACGTACGGAATGTATTTTTCTCACTTTCCAGTGACATAGAAACGTAAAATTTGGCACGAGCATTGATTATGTCATAAATAGGAAAAGCTAATGGGTCCCAACTCGATTATTCAATTCTATGTGCAAAAGAATTAGCGTCAAAATTTTACGTACGGAATGTATTTTTCTCACTTTCCAGTGACATAGAAACGTAAAATTTGGGACGAGCATTGATTATGTCATAAATAGGAAAAGCTAATAGGTCCAAACTCGATTATTCAATTGTATGTGCAAAAGAATTAGCGTCCAAATTTTACGTATGGAATCCAATTTTCTCACATAGAAACTTGAAATTTGGCACGAGCATTGATTATGTCATAAATAGGAAAAGCTAATGGGTCCCAACTCGATTATTCAATTCTATGTGCAAAAGAATTAGCGTCCAAATTTTACGTACGGAATCCAATTTTCTCACATAGAAACTTGAAATTTGGCACGAGCATTGATTATGTCATAAATAGGAAAAGCTAATGGGTCTCAACTCGATTATTCAATTTTATGCGCAAAAGAATTAGCATCGAAATTTTACGTACGGAATGCATTTTTCTCACTTTCCAGTGTCATAGAAACGTAAAATTTGGCACGAGCATTGATTATGTCATAAATAGGAAATGCTAATGGGTCCCAACTCGATTATTCAATTCTATGCACAAAAGAATTAGCATCGAAATTTTACGTACGGAATGCATTTTTCTCACTTTCCAGTGTCATAGAAACGTAAAATTTGGCACGAGCATTGATTATGTCATAAATAGGAAAAGCTAATGGGTCCCAACTCTATTATTCAATTCTATGCGCAAAAAAATTAGCGTCCAAATTTTACGTACGGAATCCAGTTTTCTCACATAGAAACTTGAAATTTGGCATGAGCATTGATTATGTCATAAATAGGAAATGCTAATGGGTCCCAACTCGATTATTCAATTATATGCGCAAAAGAATTAGCATCAAAATTTTACATACGGAATGTATTTTTCTCACTTTCCAGTGTCATAGAAACGTGAAATTTGGCACGAGCATTGATTATGTCATAAATAGGAAAAGCTAATGGGTCCCAACTCGATTATTCAATTCTATGTGCAAAAGAATTAGCGTCCAAATTTTACGTACGGAATCCAATTTTCTCACATAGAAACTTGAAATTTGGCACGAGCATTGATTATGTCATAAATAGGAAAAGCTAATGAGTCCCAACTCGATTATTCAATTCTATGCGCAAAAGAATTAGCGTCCAAATTTTACGTACAGAATCCAATTTTCTCACATAGAAGCTTAAAATTTGGCAAGGGCATTGAATATGTCCTAAATAGGAAAAACTAACGGGTCACAACTCGATTATTTAATTCTATGCGCAAAAGAATTAGCGTCAAAATTTTACGTACGGAATGTATTTTTTTCACTTTCCAGTGTCATAGAAACGTGAAATTTGGCACGAGCATTGATTATGTCATAAATAGGAAAAGCTAATGGGTCCCAACTCGATTATTCAATTCTATGTGCAAAAGAATTAGCGTCCAAATTTTACGTACGGAATCCAATTTTCTCACATAGAAACTTGAAATTTGGCACGAGTATTCATTATGTCATAAATAGGAAAAGCTAATGGGTCCCAACTCGATTATTCAATTCTATGTGCAAAAGAATTAGCGTCCAAATTTTACGTACGGAATCCAATTTTCTCACATAGAAACTTGAAATTTGGCACGAGTATTCATTATGTCATAAATAGGAAAAGCTAATGGGTCCCAACTCCGTTATTTAATTGTAGGCACATAAGAATTAGCGTCCAAGTTTTACGTACAGAAAGTAATTTTCTCACATAGAAACTTGAAATTTGGCACGAGCATTGATTGTCATAAATAGGAAAAGCTAATGGGTCCCAACTCGATTATTTAATTCTATGCGCAAAAGAATTAGCGTCCAAATTTTACGTACAGAATCCAATTTTCTCACATAGAAACTTAAAATTTGGCACGGGCATTGAATATGTCTTACATAGGAAAAACTAACAGGTCCCAACTCGATTATTCAATTCTATGCGCAAAAGAATTAGCGTCAAAATTTTACGTACAGAATGTATTTTTCTCACTTTCCAGTGTCATAGAAATGTGAAATTTGGCATGAGCATTGATTATGTCATAAATAGGAAAAGCTAATGGGTCCAAACTCGATTATTCAATTGTATGTGCAAAAGAATTAGCGTCCAAATTTTACGTACGGAATCCAATTTTCTCACATAGAAACTTGAAATTTGGCACGAGCATTGATTATGTCATAAATAGGAAAAGCTAATGGGTCACAACTCGATTATTCAATTCTATGCGCAAAAGAATTAGCGTCCAAATTTTATGTACAGAATCCAATTTTCTCACATAGAAGCTTAAAATTTGGCATGGGCATTGAATATGTCCTAAATAGGAAAAAGTAACGGGTCGCAACTCGATTATTCAATTCTATGCGCAAAAGAATTAGCGTCAAAATTTTACGTACGGAATGTATTTTTCTCACTTTCCAGTGTCATAGAAACGTGAAATTTGGCACGAGCATTGATTGTCATAAATAGGAAAAGCTAATGGGTCCCAACTCGATTATTCAATTCTATGCGCAAAAGAATTAGCGTCCAAATTTTACGTACGGAATCCAATTTTCTCACATAGAAACTTGAAATTTGGCACGAGCATTGATTATGTCATAAATAGGAAATGCTAATGGGTCCCAACTCGATTATTAGATTCTATGCGCAAAAGAATTAGCGTCCAAATTTTACGTACGGAATTCAATTTTCTCACATAGAAACTTGAAATTTGGCACGAGCATTGATTATGTCATAAATAGGAAAAGCTAGTGGGTCCCAACTCGATTATTCAATTCTATGTGCAAAAGAATTAGCGTCAAAATTTTACGTACGGAATGTATTTTTCTCACTTTCCAGTGTCATAGAAACGTGAAATTTGGCATGAGCATTGATTATGTCATAAATAGGAAAAGCTAATAGGTCCAAACTCGATTATTCAATTGTATGTGCAAAAGAATTAGCGTCCAAATTTTACGTATGGAATCCAATTTTCTCACATAGAAACTTGAAATTTAGCACGAGCATTGATTATGTCATAAATAGGAAAAGCTAATGGGTCCCAACTCGATTATTCAATTCTATGCGCAAAAGAATTAGCGTCCAAATTTTACGTACAGAATCCAATTTTCTCACATAAAAGCTTAAAATTTGGCACAGGCATTGAATATGTCCTAAATAGGAAAAACTAACGGGTCCCAACTCGATTATTCAATTCTATGCGCAAAAGAATTAGCGTCAAAATTTTACGTACGGAATGTATTTTTTTCACTTTCCAGTGTCATAGAAACGTGAAATTTGGCACGAGCATTGATTATGTCATAAATAGGAAAAGCTAATGGGTCCCAACTCGATTATTCAATTCTATGCGCAAAAGAATTAGCGTCCAAATTTTACGTACAGAATCCAATTTTCTCACATAGAAGCTTAAAATTTGGCATGGGCATTGAATATGTCCTAAATAGGAAAAAGTAACGGGTCCCAACTCGATTATTCAATTCTATGCGCAAAAGAATTAGCGTCAAATATTTACGTACGGAATGTTTTTTTCTCACTTTCCAGTGTCATAGAAACGTGAAATTTGGCACGAGCATTGATTGTCATAAATAGGAAAAGCTAATGGGTCCCAACTCGATTATTCAATTCTATGCGCAAAAGAATTAGCGTCCAAATTTTACGTACGGAATCCAATTTTCTCACATAGAAACTTGAAATTTGGCACGAGCATTGATTATGTCATAAATAGGAAATGCTAATGGGTCCCAACTCGATTATTAGATTCTATGCACAAAAGAATTAGCATCAAAATTTTACGTACGGAATGTATTTTTCTCACTTTCCAGTGACATAGAAACGTAAAATTTGGCACGAGCATTGATTATGTCATAAATAGGAAAAGCTAATGGGTCCCAACTCGATTATTCAATTCTATGTGCAAAAGAATTAGCGTCAAAATTTTACGTACGGAATGTATTTTTCTCACTTTCCAGTGACATAGAAACGTAAAATTTGGGACGAGCATTGATTATGTCATAAATAGGAAAAGCTAATAGGTCCAAACTCGATTATTCAATTGTATGTGCAAAAGAATTAGCGTCCAAATTTTACGTATGGAATCCAATTTTCTCACATAGAAACTTGAAATTTGGCACGAGCATTGATTATGTCATAAATAGGAAAAGCTAATGGGTCCCAACTCGATTATTCAATTCTATGTGCAAAAGAATTAGCGTCCAAATTTTACGTACGGAATCCAATTTTCTCACATAGAAACTTGAAATTTGGCACGAGCATTGATTATGTCATAAATAGGAAAAGCTAATGGGTCTCAACTCGATTATTCAATTTTATGCGCAAAAGAATTAGCATCGAAATTTTACGTACGGAATGCATTTTTCTCACTTTCCAGTGTCATAGAAACGTAAAATTTGGCACGAGCATTGATTATGTCATAAATAGGAAATGCTAATGGGTCCCAACTCGATTATTCAATTCTATGCACAAAAGAATTAGCATCGAAATTTTACGTACGGAATGCATTTTTCTCACTTTCCAGTGTCATAGAAACGTAAAATTTGGCACGAGCATTGATTATGTCATAAATAGGAAAAGCTAATGGGTCCCAACTCTATTATTCAATTCTATGCGCAAAAAAATTAGCGTCCAAATTTTACGTACGGAATCCAGTTTTCTCACATAGAAACTTGAAATTTGGCATGAGCATTGATTATGTCATAAATAGGAAATGCTAATGGGTCCCAACTCGATTATTCAATTATATGCGCAAAAGAATTAGCATCAAAATTTTACATACGGAATGTATTTTTCTCACTTTCCAGTGTCATAGAAACGTGAAATTTGGCACGAGCATTGATTATGTCATAAATAGGAAAAGCTAATGGGTCCCAACTCGATTATTCAATTCTATGTGCAAAAGAATTAGCGTCCAAATTTTACGTACGGAATCCAATTTTCTCACATAGAAACTTGAAATTTGGCACGAGCATTGATTATGTCATAAATAGGAAAAGCTAATGAGTCCCAACTCGATTATTCAATTCTATGCGCAAAAGAATTAGCGTCCAAATTTTACGTACAGAATCCAATTTTCTCACATAGAAGCTTAAAATTTGGCAAGGGCATTGAATATGTCCTAAATAGGAAAAACTAACGGGTCACAACTCGATTATTTAATTCTATGCGCAAAAGAATTAGCGTCAAAATTTTACGTACGGAATGTATTTTTTTCACTTTCCAGTGTCATAGAAACGTGAAATTTGGCACGAGCATTGATTATGTCATAAATAGGAAAAGCTAATGGGTCCCAACTCGATTATTCAATTCTATGTGCAAAAGAATTAGCGTCCAAATTTTACGTACGGAATCCAATTTTCTCACATAGAAACTTGAAATTTGGCACGAGTATTCATTATGTCATAAATAGGAAAAGCTAATGGGTCCCAACTCGATTATTCAATTCTATGTGCAAAAGAATTAGCGTCCAAATTTTACGTACGGAATCCAATTTTCTCACATAGAAACTTGAAATTTGGCACGAGTATTCATTATGTCATAAATAGGAAAAGCTAATGGGTCCCAACTCCGTTATTTAATTGTAGGCACATAAGAATTAGCGTCCAAGTTTTACGTACAGAAAGTAATTTTCTCACATAGAAACTTAAAATTTGGCACGGGCATTGATTGTGTCATAAATAGGAAAAGCTAATGGGTCCCAACTTGATTATTCAATTCTATGTGCAAAAGAATTAGCGTCCAAATTTTACGTACGGAATCCAATTTTCTCACATAGAAACTTGAAATTTAGCACGAGCATTGATTATGTCATAAATAGGAAAAGCTAATGGGTCCCAACTCGATTATTCAATTCAATGCGCAAAAGAATTAGCGTCCAAATTTTACGTACAGAATCCAATTTTCTCACATAAAAGCTTAAAATTTGGCACAGGCATTGAATATGTCCTAAATAGGAAAAACTAACGGGTCCCAACTCGATTATTCAATTCTATGCGCAAAAGAATTAGCGTCAAAATTTTACGTACGGAATGTATTTTTTTCACTTTCCAGTGTCATAGAAACGTGAAATTTGGCACGAGCATTGATTATGTCATAAATAGGAAAAGCTAATGGGTCCCAACTCGATTATTCAATTCTATGCGCAAAAGAATTAGCGTCCAAATTTTACGTACAGAATCCAATTTTCTCACATAGAAACTTAAAATTTGGCACGGGCATTGAATATGTCCAAAATACTAAAGACTAATGGGTCCCAACTCGATTATTCAATTCTATGCGCAAAAGAATTAGCGTCAAAATTTTACGTACGGAATGTATTTTTCTCACTTTCCAGTGTCATAGAAACGTGAAATTTGGCACAAGCATTGATTATGTCATAAATAGGAAAAGCTAATGGGTCCCAACTCGATTATTCAATTCTATGCGCAAAAGAATTAGCGTCAAAATTTTACGTACGGAATGTATTTTTCTCACTTTCCAGTGTCATAGAAACGTGAAATTTGGCACAAGCATTGATTATGTCATAAATAGGAAAAGCTAATGGGTCCCAACTCGATTATTCAATTCTATGCGCAAAAGAATTAGCGTCAAAATTTTACGTACGGAATCCAGTTTTCTCACATAGAAACTTGAAATTTGGAAGAGCATTGATTATGTCATAAATAGGAAATGCTAATGGGTCCCAACTCGATTATTCAATTCTATGCGCAAAAGAATTAGCGTCCAAATTTTACGTACGGAATCCAATTTTCTCACATAGAAACTTAAAATTTGGCACGGGCATTGAATATGTCTTAAATAGGAAAAACTAACAGGCCCCAACTCGATTATTCAATTCTATGCGCAAAAGAATTAGCGTCAAAATTTTACGTACGGAATGTATTTTTTTCACTTTCCAGTGTCATAGAAACGTGAAGTTTGGCTCGAGCATTGATTATGTTATAAATAGGAAAAGCTAATGGGTCCCAACTCGATTATTCAATTCTATGTGCAAAAGAATTAGCGTCCAAATTTTACGTACGGAATCCAATTTTCTCACATAGAAACTTGAAATTTGGCACGAGCATTGATTGTCATAAATAGGAAAAGCTAATGGGTCCCAACTCGATTATTTAATTCTATGCGCAAAAGAATTAGCATCCAAATTTTACGTACAGAATCCAATTTTCTCACATAGAAACTTAAAATTTGGCACGGGCATTGAATATGTCTTAAATAGGAAAAACTAATAGGTCCCAACTCGATTATTCAATTCTATGCGCAAAAGAATTAGCGTCAAAATTTTACGTACGGAATGTATTTTTCTCACTTTCCAGTGTCATAGAAACGTGAAATTTGGCACGAGCATTGATTATGTCATAAATAGGAAAAGCTAATGGGTCCCAACTCGATTATTCAATTCTATGTGCAAAAGAATTAGCGTCCAAATTTGACGTACGGAATCCAATTTTCTCACATAGAAACTTGAAATTTGGCACGAGCATTGATTGTCATAAATAGGAAAAGCTAATGGGTCCCAACTCGATTATTTAATTCTATGCGCAAAAGAATTAGCGTCCAAATTTTACGTACAGAATCCAATTTTCTCACATAGAAACTTAAAATTTGGCACGGGCATTGAATATGTCTTACATAGGAAAAACTAACAGGTCCCAACTCGATTATTCAATTCTATGCGCAAAAGAATTAGCGTCAAAATTTTACGTACAGAATGTATTTTTCTCACTTTCCAGTGTCATAGAAATGTGAAATTTGGCATGAGCATTGATTATGTCATAAATAGGAAAAGCTAATGGGTCCAAACTCGATTATTCAATTGTATGTGCAAAAGAATTAGCGTCCAAATTTTACGTACGGAATCCAATTTTCTCACATAGAAACTTGAAATTTGGCACGAGCATTGATTATGTCATAAATAGGAAAAGCTAATGGGTCACAACTCGATTATTCAATTCTATGCGCAAAAGAATTAGCGTCCAAATTTTATGTACAGAATCCAATTTTCTCACATAGAAGCTTAAAATTTGGCATGGGCATTGAATATGTCCTAAATAGGAAAAAGTAACGGGTCGCAACTCGATTATTCAATTCTATGCGCAAAAGAATTAGCGTCAAAATTTTACGTACGGAATGTATTTTTCTCACTTTCCAGTGTCATAGAAACGTGAAATTTGGCACGAGCATTGATTGTCATAAATAGGAAAAGCTAATGGGTCCCAACTCGATTATTCAATTCTATGCGCAAAAGAATTAGCGTCCAAATTTTACGTACGGAATCCAATTTTCTCACATAGAAACTTGAAATTTGGCACGAGCATTGATTATGTCATAAATAGGAAATGCTAATGGGTCCCAACTCGATTATTAGATTCTATGCGCAAAAGAATTAGCGTCCAAATTTTACGTACGGAATTCAATTTTCTCACATAGAAACTTGAAATTTGGCACGAGCATTGATTATGTCATAAATAGGAAAAGCTAGTGGGTCCCAACTCGATTATTCAATTCTATGTGCAAAAGAATTAGCGTCAAAATTTTACGTACGGAATGTATTTTTCTCACTTTCCAGTGTCATAGAAACGTGAAATTTGGCATGAGCATTGATTATGTCATAAATAGGAAAAGCTAATAGGTCCAAACTCGATTATTCAATTGTATGTGCAAAAGAATTAGCGTCCAAATTTTACGTATGGAATCCAATTTTCTCACATAGAAACTTGAAATTTAGCACGAGCATTGATTATGTCATAAATAGGAAAAGCTAATGGGTCCCAACTCGATTATTCAATTCTATGCGCAAAAGAATTAGCGTCCAAATTTTACGTACAGAATCCAATTTTCTCACATAAAAGCTTAAAATTTGGCACAGGCATTGAATATGTCCTAAATAGGAAAAACTAACGGGTCCCAACTCGATTATTCAATTCTATGCGCAAAAGAATTAGCGTCAAAATTTTACGTACGGAATGTATTTTTTTCACTTTCCAGTGTCATAGAAACGTGAAATTTGGCACGAGCATTGATTATGTCATAAATAGGAAAAGCTAATGGGTCCCAACTCGATTATTCAATTCTATGCGCAAAAGAATTAGCGTCCAAATTTTACGTACAGAATCCAATTTTCTCACATAGAAGCTTAAAATTTGGCATGGGCATTGAATATGTCCTAAATAGGAAAAAGTAACGGGTCCCAACTCGATTATTCAATTCTATGCGCAAAAGAATTAGCGTCAAATATTTACGTACGGAATGTTTTTTTCTCACTTTCCAGTGTCATAGAAACGTGAAATTTGGCACGAGCATTGATTGTCATAAATAGGAAAAGCTAATGGGTCCCAACTCGATTATTCAATTCTATGCGCAAAAGAATTAGCGTCCAAATTTTACGTACGGAATCCAATTTTCTCACATAGAAACTTGAAATTTGGCACGAGCATTGATTATGTCATAAATAGGAAATGCTAATGGGTCCCAACTCGATTATTAGATTCTATGCGCAAAAGAATTAGCATCAAAATTTTACGTACGGAATGTATTTTTCTCACTTTCCAGTGACATAGAAACGTAAAATTTGGCACGAGCATTGATTATGTCATAAATAGGAAAAGCTAATGGGTCCCAACTCGATTATTCAATTCTATGTGCAAAAGAATTAGCGTCAAAATTTTACGTACGGAATGTATTTTTCTCACTTTCCAGTGACATAGAAACGTAAAATTTGGGACGAGCATTGATTATGTCATAAATAGGAAAAGCTAATA
This sequence comes from Eleutherodactylus coqui, assembly GCF_035609145.1. Classification (NCBI taxonomy): domain Eukaryota; kingdom Metazoa; phylum Chordata; class Amphibia; order Anura; family Eleutherodactylidae; genus Eleutherodactylus; species Eleutherodactylus coqui. The sequence goes on along the minus strand of NC_089844.1, from coordinate 26,743,922 downwards.
GGTCCAAACTCGATTATTCAATTGTATGTGCAAAAGAATTAGCGTCCAAATTTTACGTATGGAATCCAATTTTCTCACATAGAAACTTGAAATTTGGCACGAGCATTGATTATGTCATAAATAGGAAAAGCTAATGGGTCCCAACTCGATTATTCAATTCTATGTGCAAAAGAATTAGCGTCCAAATTTTACGTACGGAATCCAATTTTCTCACATAGAAACTTGAAATTTGGCACGAGCATTGATTATGTCATAAATAGGAAAAGCTAATGGGTCTCAACTCGATTATTCAATTTTATGCGCAAAAGAATTAGCGTCCAAATTTACGTACAGAATCCAATTTTCTCACATAGAAACTTGAAATTTGGCATGAGCATTGATTATGTCATAAATAGGAAATGCTAATGGGTCCCAACTCGATTATTCAATTCTATGCACAAAAGAATTAGCATCGAAATTTTACGTACGGAATGCATTTTTCTCACTTTCCAGTGTCATAGAAACGTAAAATTTGGCACGAGCATTGATTATGTCATAAATAGGAAAAGCTAATGGGTCCCAACTCTATTATTCAATTCTATGCGCAAAAAAATTAGCGTCCAAATTTTACGTACGGAATCCAGTTTTCTCACATAGAAACTTGAAATTTGGCATGAGCATTGATTATGTCATAAATAGGAAATGCTAATGGGTCCCAACTCGATTATTCAATTCTATGCGCAAAAGAATTAGCATCAAAATTTTACATACGGAATGTATTTTTCTCACTTTCCAGTGTCATAGAAACGTGAAATTTGGCACGAGCATTGATTATGTCATAAATAGGAAAAGCTAATGGGTCCCAACTCGATTATTCAATTCTATGTGCAAAAGAATTAGCGTCCAAATTTTACGTACGGAATCCAATTTTCTCACATAGAAACTTGAAATTTGGCACGAGCATTGATTATGTCATAAATAGGAAAAGCTAATGAGTCCCAACTCGATTATTCAATTCTATGCGCAAAAGAATTAGCGTCCAAATTTTACGTACAGAATCCAATTTTCTCACATAGAAGCTTAAAATTTGGCAAGGGCATTGAATATGTCCTAAATAGGAAAAACTAACGGGTCACAACTCGATTATTTAATTCTATGCGCAAAAGAATTAGCGTCAAAATTTTACGTACGGAATGTATTTTTTTCACTTTCCAGTGTCATAGAAACGTGAAATTTGGCACGAGCATTGATTATGTCATAAATAGGAAAAGCTAATGGGTCCCAACTCGATTATTCAATTCTATGTGCAAAAGAATTAGCGTCCAAATTTTACGTACGGAATCCAATTTTCTCACATAGAAACTTGAAATTTGGCACGAGTATTCATTATGTCATAAATAGGAAAAGCTAATGGGTCCCAACTCGATTATTCAATTCTATGTGCAAAAGAATTAGCGTCCAAATTTTACGTACGGAATCCAATTTTCTCACATAGAAACTTGAAATTTGGCACGAGTATTCATTATGTCATAAATAGGAAAAGCTAATGGGTCCCAACTCCGTTATTTAATTGTAGGCACATAAGAATTAGCGTCCAAGTTTTACGTACAGAAAGTAATTTTCTCACATAGAAACTTAAAATTTGGCACGGGCATTGATTGTGTCATAAATAGGAAAAGCTAATGGGTCCCAACTTGATTATTCAATTCTATGTGCAAAAGAATTAGCGTCCAAATTTTACGTACGGAATCCAATTTTCTCACATAGAAACTTGAAATTTAGCACGAGCATTGATTATGTCATAAATAGGAAAAGCTAATGGGTCCCAACTCGATTATTCAATTCTATGCGCAAAAGAATTAGCGTCCAAATTTTACGTACAGAATCCAATTTTCTCACATAAAAGCTTAAAATTTGGCACAGGCATTGAATATGTCCTAAATAGGAAAAACTAACGGGTCCCAACTCGATTATTCAATTCTATGCGCAAAAGAATTAGCGTCAAAATTTTACGTACGGAATGTATTTTTTTCACTTTCCAGTGTCATAGAAACGTGAAATTTGGCACGAGCATTGATTATGTCATAAATAGGAAAAGCTAATGGGTCCCAACTCGATTATTCAATTCTATGCGCAAAAGAATTAGCGTCCAAATTTTACGTACAGAATCCAATTTTCTCACATAGAAACTTAAAATTTGGCACGGGCATTGAATATGTCCAAAATACTAAAGACTAATGGGTCCCAACTCGATTATTCAATTCTATGCGCAAAAGAATTAGCGTCAAAATTTTACGTACGGAATGTATTTTTCTCACTTTCCAGTGTCATAGAAACGTGAAATTTGGCACAAGCATTGATTATGTCATAAATAGGAAAAGCTAATGGGTCCCAACTCGATTATTCAATTCTATGCGCAAAAGAATTAGCGTCCAAATTTTACGTACGGAATCCAGTTTTCTCACATAGAAACTTGAAATTTGGAAGAGCATTGATTATGTCATAAATAGGAAATGCTAATGGGTCCCAACTCGATTATTCAATTCTATGCGCAAAAGAATTAGCGTCCAAATTTTACGTACGGAATCCAATTTTCTCACATAGAAACTTAAAATTTGGCACGGGCATTGAATATGTCTTAAATAGGAAAAACTAACAGGCCCCAACTCGATTATTCAATTCTATGCGCAAAAGAATTAGCATCAAAATTTTACGTACGGAATGTATTTTTCTCACTTTCCAGTGTCATAGAAACGTGAAGTTTGGCACGAGCATTGATTATGTCATAAATAGGAAAAGCTAATGGGTCCCAACTAGATTATTCAATTCTATGTGCAAAAGAATTAGCGTCCAAATTTTACGTACGGAATCCAATTTTCTCACATAGAAACTTGAAATTTGGCACGAGCATTGATTGTCATAAATAGGAAAAGCTAATGGGTCCCAACTCGATTATTTAATTCTATGCGCAAAAGAATTAGCATCCAAATTTTACGTACAGAATCCAATTTTCTCACATAGAAACTTAAAATTTGGCACGGGCATTGAATATGTCTTACATAGGAAAAACTAACAGGTCCCAACTCGATTATTCAATTCTATGCGCAAAAGAATTAGCGTCAAAATTTTACGTACAGAATGTATTTTTCTCACTTTCCAGTGTCATAGAAATGTGAAATTTGGCATGAGCATTGATTATGTCATAAATAGGAAAAGCTAATGGGTCCAAACTCGATTATTCAATTGTATGTGCAAAAGAATTAGCGTCCAAATTTTACGTACGGAATCCAATTTTCTCACATAGAAACTTGAAATTTGGCACGAGCATTGATTATGTCATAAATAGGAAAAGCTAATGGGTCACAACTCGATTATTCAATTCTATGCGCAAAAGAATTAGCGTCCAAATTTTATGTACAGAATCCAATTTTCTCACATAGAAGCTTAAAATTTGGCATGGGCATTGAATATGTCCTAAATAGGAAAAAGTAACGGGTCGCAACTCGATTATTCAATTCTATGCGCAAAAGAATTAGCGTCAAAATTTTACGTACGGAATGTATTTTTCTCACTTTCCAGTGTCATAGAAACGTGAAATTTGGCACGAGCATTGATTGTCATAAATAGGAAAAGCTAATGGGTCCCAACTCGATTATTCAATTCTATGCGCAAAAGAATTAGCGTCCAAATTTTACGTACGGAATCCAATTTTCTCACATAGAAACTTGAAATTTGGCACGAGCATTGATTATGTCATAAATAGGAAATGCTAATGGGTCCCAACTCGATTATTAGATTCTATGCGCAAAAGAATTAGCGTCCAAATTTTACGTACGGAATTCAATTTTCTCACATAGAAACTTGAAATTTGGCACGAGCATTGATTATGTCATAAATAGGAAAAGCTAATGGGTCCCAACTCGATTATTCAATTCTATGTGCAAAAGAATTAGCGTCAAAATTTTACGTACGGAATGTATTTTTCTCACTTTCCAGTGTCATAGAAACGTGAAATTTGGCATGAGCATTGATTATGTCATAAATAGGAAAAGCTAATAGGTCCAAACTCGATTATTCAATTGTATGTGCAAAAGAATTAGCGTCCAAATTTTACGTATGGAATCCAATTTTCTCACATAGAAACTTGAAATTTAGCACGAGCATTGATTATGTCATAAATAGGAAAAGCTAATGGGTCCCAACTCGATTATTCAATTCTATGCGCAAAAGAATTAGCGTCCAAATTTTACGTACAGAATCCAATTTTCTCACATAAAAGCTTAAAATTTGGCACAGGCATTGAATATGTCCTAAATAGGAAAAACTAACGGGTCCCAACTCGATTATTCAATTCTATGCGCAAAAGAATTAGCGTCAAAATTTTACGTACGGAATGTATTTTTTTCACTTTCCAGTGTCATAGAAACGTGAAATTTGGCACGAGCATTGATTATGTCATAAATAGGAAAAGCTAATGGGTCCCAACTCGATTATTCAATTCTATGCGCAAAAGAATTAGCGTCAAAATTTTACGTACGGAATGTATTTTTCTCACTTTCCAGTGTCATAGAAACGTGAAATTTGGCACAAGCATTGATTATGTCATAAATAGGAAAAGCTAATGGGTCCCAACTCGATTATTCAATTCTATGCGCAAAAGACTTAGCGTCCAAATTTTACGTACGGAATCCAGTTTTCTCACATAGAAACTTGAAATTTGGAAGAGCATTGATTATGTCATAAATAGGAAATGCTAATGGGTCCCAACTCGATTATTCAATTCTATGCGCAAAAGAATTAGCGTCCAAATTTTACGTACGGAATCCAATTTTCTCACATAGAAACTTAAAATTTGGCACGGGCATTGAATATGTCTTAAATAGGAAAAACTAACAGGCCCCAACTCGATTATTCAATTCTATGCGCAAAAGAATTAGCGTCAAAATTTTACGTACGGAATGTATTTTTTTCACTTTCCAGTGTCATAGAAACGTGAAGTTTGGCTCGAGCATTGATTATGTTATAAATAGGAAAAGCTAATGGGTCCCAACTCGATTATTCAATTCTATGTGCAAAAGAATTAGCGTCCAAATTTTACGTACGGAATCCAATTTTCTCACATAGAAACTTGAAATTTGGCACGAGCATTGATTGTCATAAATAGGAAAAGCTAATGGGTCCCAACTCGATTATTTAATTCTATGCGCAAAAGAATTAGCATCCAAATTTTACGTACAGAATCCAATTTTCTCACATAGAAACTTAAAATTTGGCACGGGCATTGAATATGTCTTAAATAGGAAAAACTAATAGGTCCCAACTCGATTATTCAATTCTATGCGCAAAAGAATTAGCGTCAAAATTTTACGTACGGAATGTATTTTTCTCACTTTCCAGTGTCATAGAAACGTGAAATTTGGCACGAGCATTGATTATGTCATAAATAGGAAAAGCTAATGGGTCCCAACTCGATTATTCAATTCTATGTGCAAAAGAATTAGCGTCCAAATTTGACTTACGGAATCCAATTTTCTCACATAGAAACTTGAAATTTGGCACGAGCATTGATTGTCATAAATAGGAAAAGCTAATGGGTCCCAACTCGATTATTAGATTCTATGCGCAAAAGAATTAGCGTCCAAATTTTACGTACGGAATTCAATTTTCTCACATAGAAACTTGAAATTTGGCACGAGCATTGATTATGTCATAAATAGGAAAAGCTAATGGGTCCCAACTCGATTATTCAATTCTATGTGCAAAAGAATTAGCGTCAAAATTTTACGTACGGAATGTATTTTTCTCACTTTCCAGTGTCATAGAAACGTGAAATTTGGCATGAGCATTGATTATGTCATAAATAGGAAAAGCTAATAGGTCCAAACTCGATTATTCAATTGTATGTGCAAAAGAATTAGCGTCCAAATTTTACGTATGGAATCCAATTTTCTCACATAGAAACTTGAAATTTAGCACGAGCATTGATTATGTCATAAATAGGAAAAGCTAATGGGTCCCAACTCGATTATTCAATTCTATGCGCAAAAGAATTAGCGTCCAAATTTTACGTACAGAATCCAATTTTCTCACATAAAAGCTTAAAATTTGGCACAGGCATTGAATATGTCCTAAATAGGAAAAACTAACGGGTCCCAACTCGATTATTCAATTCTATGCGCAAAAGAATTAGCGTCAAAATTTTACGTACGGAATGTATTTTTTTCACTTTCCAGTGTCATAGAAACGTGAAATTTGGCACGAGCATTGATTATGTCATAAATAGGAAAAGCTAATGGGTCCCAACTCGATTATTCAATTCTATGCGCAAAAGAATTAGCGTCCAAATTTTACGTTCAGAATCCAATTTTCTCACATAGAAGCTTAAAATTTGGCATGGGCATTGAATATGTCCTAAATAGGAAAAAGTAACGGGTCCCAACTCGATTATTCAATTCTATGCGCAAAAGAATTAGCGTCAAATATTTACGTACGGAATGTTTTTTTCTCACTTTCCAGTGTCATAGAAACGTGAAATTTGGCACGAGCATTGATTGTCATAAATAGGAAAAGCTAATGGGTCCCAACTCGATTATTCAATTCTATGCGCAAAAGAATTAGCGTCCAAATTTTACGTACGGAATCCAATTTTCTCACATAGAAACTTGAAATTTGGCACGAGCATTGATTATGTCATAAATAGGAAATGCTAATGGGTCCCAACTCGATTATTAGATTCTATGCGCAAAAGAATTAGCATCAAAATTTTACGTACGGAATGTATTTTTCTCACTTTCCAGTGACATAGAAACGTAAAATTTGGCACGAGCATTGATTATGTCATAAATAGGAAAAGCTAATGGGTCCCAACTCGATTATTCAATTCTATATGCAAAAGAATTAGCGTCAAAATTTTACGTACGGAATGTATTTTTCTCACTTTCCAGTGACATAGAAACGTAAAATTTGGGACGAGCATTGATTATGTCATAAATAGGAAAAGCTAATAGGTCCAAACTCGATTATTCAATTGTATGTGCAAAAGAATTAGCGTCCAAATTTTACGTATGGAATCCAATTTTCTCACATAAAAGCTTAAAATTTGGCACAGGCATTGAATATGTCCTAAATAGGAAAAACTAACGGGTCCCAACTCGATTATTCAATTCTATGCGCAAAAGAATTAGCGTCAAAATTTTACGTACGGAATGTATTTTTTTCACTTTCCAGTGTCATAGAAACGTGAAATTTGGCACGAGCATTGATTATGTCATAAATAGGAAAAGCTAATGGGTCCCAACTCGATTATTCAATTCTATGCGCAAAAGAATTAGCGTCCAAATTTTACGTACAGAATCCAATTTTCTCACATAGAAACTTAAAATTTGGCACGGGCATTGAATATGTCCAAAATACGAAAGACTAATGGGTCCCAACTCGATTATTCAATTCTATGCGCAAAAGAATTAGCGTCAAAATTTTACGTACGGAATGTATTTTTCTCACTTTCCAGTGTCATAGAAACGTGAAATTTGGCACAAGCATTGATTATGTCATAAATAGGAAAAGCTAATGGGTCCCAACTCGATTATTCAATTCTATGCGCAAAAGAATTAGCGTCCAAATTTTACGTACGGAATCCAGTTTTCTCACATAGAAACTTGAAATTTGGAAGAGCATTGATTATGTCATAAATAGGAAATGCTAATGGGTCCCAACTCGATTATTCAATTCTATGCGCAAAAGAATTAGCGTCCAAATTTTACGTACGGAATCCAATTTTCTCACATAGAAACTTAAAATTTGGCACGGGCATTGAATATGTCTTAAATAGGAAAAACTTACAGGCCCCAACTCGATTATTCAATTCTATGCGCAAAAGAATTAGCGTCAAAATTTTACGTACGGAATGTATTTTTTTCACTTTCCAGTGTCATAGAAACGTGAAGTTTGGCTCGAGCATTGATTATGTTATAAATAGGAAAAGCTAATGGGTCCCAACTCGATTATTCAATTCTATGTGCAAAAGAATTAGCGTCCAAATTTTACGTACGGAATCCAATTTTCTCACATAGAAACTTGAAATTTGGCACGAGCATTGATTGTCATAAATAGGAAAAGCTAATGGGTCCCAACTCGATTATTTAATTCTATGCGCAAAAGAATTAGCATCCAAATTTTACGTACAGAATCCAATTTTCTCACATAGAAACTTAAAATTTGGCACGGGCATTGAATATGTCTTAAATAGGAAAAACTAATAGGTCCCAACTCGATTATTCAATTCTATGCGCAAAAGAATTAGCGTCAAAATTTTACGTACGGAATGTATTTTTCTCACTTTCCAGTGTCATAGAAACGTGAAATTTGGCACGAGCATTGATTATGTCATAAATAGGAAAAGCTAATGGGTCCCAACTCGATTATTCAATTCTATGTGCAAAAGAATTAGCGTCCAAATTTGACGTACGGAATCCAATTTTCTCACATTAAACTTGAAATTTGGCACGAGCATTGATTGTCATAAATAGGAAAAGCTAATGGGTCCCAACTCGATTATTTAATTCTATGCGCAAAAGAATTAGCGTCCAAATTTTACGTACAGAATCCAATTTTCTCACATAGAAACTTAAAATTTGGCACGGGCATTGAATATGTCCTAAATAGGAAAAAGTAACGGGTCGCAACTCGATTATTCAATTCTATGCGCAAAAGAATTAGCGTCAAAATTTTACGTACGGAATGTATTTTTCTCACTTTCCAGTGTCATAGAAACGTGAAATTTGGCACGAGCATTGATTGTCATAAATAGGAAAAGCTAATGGGTCCCAACTCGATTATTCAATTCTATGCGCAAAAGAATTAGCGTCCAAATTTTACGTACGGAATCCAATTTTCTCACATAGAAACTTGAAATTTGGCACGAGCATTGATTATGTCATAAATAGGAAATGCTAATGGGTCCCAACTCGATTATTAGATTCTATGCGCAAAAGAATTAGCGTCCAAATTTTACGTACGGAATTCAATTTTCTCACATAGAAACTTGAAATTTGGCACGAGCATTGATTATGTCATAAATAGGAAAAGCTAATGGGTCCCAACTCGATTATTCAATTCTATGTGCAAAAGAATTAGCGTCAAAATTTTACGTACGGAATGTATTTTTCTCACTTTCCAGTGTCATAGAAACGTGAAATTTGGCATGAGCATTGATTATGTCATAAATAGGAAAAGCTAATAGGTCCAAACTCGATTATTCAATTGTATGTGCAAAAGAATTAGCGTCCAAATTTTACGTATGGAATCCAATTTTCTCACATAGAAACTTGAAATTTAGCACGAGCATTGATTATGTCATAAATAGGAAAAGCTAATGGGTCCCAACTCGATTATTCAATTCTATGCGCAAAAGAATTAGCGTCCAAATTTTACGTACAGAATCCAATTTTCTCACATAAAAGCTTAAAATTTGGCACAGGCATTGAATATGTCCTAAATAGGAAAAACTAACGGGTCCCAACTCGATTATTCAATTCTATGCGCAAAAGAATTAGCGTCAAAATTTTACGTACGGAATGTATTTTTTTCACTTTCCAGTGTCATAGAAACGTGAAATTTGGCACGAGCATTGATTATGTCATAAATAGGAAAAGCTAATGGGTCCCAACTCGATTATTCAATTCTATGCGCAAAAGAATTAGCGTCCAAATTTTACGTACAGAATCCAATTTTCTCACATAGAAGCTTAAAATTTGGCATGGGCATTGAATATGTCCTAAATAGGAAAAAGTAACGGGTCCCAACTCGATTATTCAATTCTATGCGCAAAAGAATTAGCGTCAAATATTTACGTACGGAATGTTTTTTTCTCACTTTCCAGTGTCATAGAAACGTGAAATTTGGCACGAGCATTGATTGTCATAAATAGGAAAAGCTAATGGGTCCCAACTCGATTATTCAATTCTATGCGCAAAAGAATTAGCGTCCAAATTTTACGTACGGAATCCAATTTTCTCACATAGAAACTTGAAATTTGGCACGAGCATTGATTATGTCATAAATAGGAAAAGCTAATGGGTCCCAACTCGATTATTCAATTCTATGTGCAAAAGAATTAGCGTCAAAATTTTACGTACGGAATGTATTTTTCTCACTTTCCAGTGACATAGAAACGTAAAATTTGGGACGAGCATTGATTATGTCATAAATAGGAAAAGCTAATAGGTCCAAACTCGATTATTCAATTGTATGTGCAAAAGAATTAGCGTCCAAATTTTACGTATGGAATCCAATTTTCTCACATAGAAACTTGAAATTTGGCACGAGCATTGATTATGTCATAAATAGGAAAAGCTAATGGGTCCCAACTCGATTATTCAATTCTATGTGCAAAAGAATTAGCGTCCAAATTTTACGTACGGAATCCAATTTTCTCACATAGAAACTTGAAATTTGGCACGAGCATTGATTATGTCATAAATAGGAAAAGCTAATGGGTCTCAACTCGATTATTCAATTTTATGCGCAAAAGAATTAGCGTCCAAATTTACGTACAGAATCCAATTTTCTCACATAGAAACTTGAAATTTGGCATGAGCATTGATTATGTCATAAATAGGAAATGCTAATGGGTCCCAACTCGATTATTCAATTCTATGCACAAAAGAATTAGCATCGAAATTTTACGTACGGAATGCATTTTTCTCACTTTCCAGTGTCATAGAAACGTAAAATTTGGCACGAGCATTGATTATGTCATAAATAGGAAAAGCTAATGGGTCCCAACTCTATTATTCAATTCTATGCGCAAAAAAATTAGCGTCCAAATTTTACGTACGGAATCCAGTTTTCTCACATAGAAACTTGAAATTTGGCATGAGCATTGATTATGTCATAAATAGGAAATGCTAATGGGTCCCAACTCGATTATTCAATTCTATGCGCAAAAGAATTAGCATCAAAACTTTACATACGGAATGTATTTTTCTCACTTTCCAGTGTCATAGAAACGTGAAATTTGGCACGAGCATTGATTATGTCATAAATAGGAAAAGCTAATGGGTCCCAACTCGATTATTCAATTCTATGTGCAAAAGAATTAGCGTCCAAATTTTACGTACGGAATCCAATTTTCTCACATAGAAACTTGAAATTTGGCACGAGCATTGATTATGTCATAAATAGGAAAAGCTAATGAGTCCCAACTCGATTATTCAATTCTATGCGCAAAAGAATTAGCGTCCAAATTTTACGTACAGAATCCAATTTTCTCACATAGAAGCTTAAAATTTGGCAAGGGCATTGAATATGTCCTAAATAGGAAAAACTAACGGGTCACAACTCGATTATTTAATTCTATGCGCAAAAGAATTAGCGTCAAAATTTTACGTACGGAATGTATTTTTTTCACTTTCCAGTGTCATAGAAACGTGAAATTTGGCACGAGCATTGATTATGTCATAAATAGGAAAAGCTAATGGGTCCCAACTCGATTATTCAATTCTATGTGCAAAAGAATTAGCGTCCAAATTTTACGTACGGAATCCAATTTTCTCACATAGAAACTTGAAATTTGGCACGAGTATTCATTATGTCATAAATAGGAAAAGCTAATGGGTCCCAACTCGATTATTCAATTCTATGTGCAAAAGAATTAGCGTCCAAATTTTACGTACGGAATCCAATTTTCTCACATAGAAACTTGAAATTTGGCACGAGTATTCATTATGTCATAAATAGGAAAAGCTAATGGGTCCCAACTCCGTTATTTAATTGTAGGCACATAAGAATTAGCGTCCAAGTTTTACGTACAGAAAGTAATTTTCTCACATAGAAACTTAAAATTTGGCACGGGCATTGATTGTGTCATAAATAGGAAAAGCTAATGGGTCCCAACTTGATTATTCAATTCTATGTGCAAAAGAATTAGCGTCCAAATTTTACGTACGGAATCCAATTTTCTCACATAGAAACTTGAAATTTAGCACGAGCATTGATTATGTCATAAATAGGAAAAGCTAATGGGTCCCAACTCGATTATTCAATTCTATGCGCAAAAGAATTAGCGTCCAAATTTTACGTACAGAATCCAATTTTCTCACATAAAAGCTTAAAATTTGGCACAGGCATTGAATATGTCCTAAATAGGAAAAACTAACGGGTCCCAACTCGATTATTCAATTCTATGCGCAAAAGAATTAGCGTCAAAATTTTACGTACGGAATGTATTTTTTTCACTTTCCAGTGTCATAGAAACGTGAAATTTGGCACGAGCATTGATTATGTCATAAATAGGAAAAGCTAATGGGTCCCAACTCGATTATTCAATTCTATGCGCAAAAGAATTAGCGTCCAAATTTTACGTACAGAATCCAATTTTCTCACATAGAAACTTAAAATTTGGCACGGGCATTGAATATGTCCAAAATACTAAAGACAAATGGGTCCCAACTCGATTATTCAATTCTATGCGCAAAAGAATTAGCGTCAAAATTTTACGTACGGAATGTATTTTTCTCACTTTCCAGTGTCATAGAAACGTGAAATTTGGCACAAGCATTGATTATGTCATAAATAGGAAAAGCTAATGGGTCCCAACTCGATTATTCAATTCTATGCGCAAAAGAATTAGCGTCCAAATTTTACGTACGGAATCCAGTTTTCTCACATAGAAACTTGAAATTTGGAAGAGCATTGATTATGTCATAAATAGGAAATGCTAATGGGTCCCAACTCGATTATTCAATTCTATGCGCAAAAGAATTAGCGTCCAAATTTTACGTACGGAATCCAATTTTCTCACATAGAAACTTAAAATTTGGCACGGGCATTGAATATGTCTTAAATAGGAAAAACTAACAGGCCCCAACTCGATTATTCAATTCTATGCGCAAAAGAATTAGCGTCAAAATTTTACGTACGGAATGTATTTTTTTCACTTTCCAGTGTCATAGAAACGTGAAGTTTGGCACGAGCATTGATTATGTCATAAATAGGAAAAGCTAATGGGTCCCAACTCGATTATTCAATTCTATGTGCAAAAGAATTAGCGTCCAAATTTTACGTACGGAATCCAATTTTCTCACATAGAAACTTGAAATTTGGCACGAGCATTGATTGTCATAAATAGGAAAAGCTAATGGGTCCCAACTCGATTATTCAATTCTATGTGCAAAAGAATTAGCGTCCAAATTTTACGTACGGAATCCAATTTTCTCACATAGAAACTTGAAATTTGGCACGAGTATTCATTATGTCATAAATAGGAAAAGCTAATGGGTCCCAACTCGATTATTCAATTCTATGTGCAAAAGAATTAGCGTCCAAATTTTACGTACGGAATCCAATTTTCTCACATAGAAACTTGAAATTTGGCACGAGTATTCATTATGTCATAAATAGGAAAAGCTAATGGGTCCCAACTCCGTTATTTAATTGTAGGCACATAAGAATTAGCGTCCAAGTTTTACGTACAGAAAGTAATTTTCTCACATAGAAACTTAAAATTTGGCACGGGCATTGATTGTGTCATAAATAGGAAAAGCTAATGGGTCCCAACTTGATTATTCAATTCTATGTGCAAAAGAATTAGCGTCCAAATTTTACGTACGGAATCCAATTTTCTCACATAGAAACTTGAAATTTAGCACGAGCATTGATTATGTCATAAATAGGAAAAGCTAATGGGTCCCAACTCGATTATTCAATTCTATGCGCAAAAGAATTAGCGTCCAAATTTTACGTACAGAATCCAATTTTCTCACATAAAAGCTTAAAATTTGGCACAGGCATTGAATATGTCCTAAATAGGAAAAACTAACGGGTCCCAACTCGATTATTCAATTCTATGCGCAAAAGAATTAGCGTCAAAATTTTACGTACGGAATGTATTTTTTTCACTTTCCAGTGTCATAGAAACGTGAAATTTGGCACGAGCATTGATTATGTCATAAATAGGAAAAGCTAATGGGTCCCAACTCGATTATTCAATTCTATGCGCAAAAGAATTAGCGTCCAAATTTTACGTACAGAATCCAATTTTCTCACATAGAAACTTAAAATTTGGCACGGGCATTGAATATGTCCAAAATACTAAAGACAAATGGGTCCCAACTCGATTATTCAATTCTATGCGCAAAAGAATTAGCGTCAAAATTTTACGTACGGAATGTATTTTTCTCACTTTCCAGTGTCATAGAAACGTGAAATTTGGCACAAGCATTGATTATGTCATAAATAGGAAAAGCTAATGGGTCCCAACTCGATTATTCAATTCTATGCGCAAAAGAATTAGCGTCCAAATTTTACGTACGGAATCCAGTTTTCTCACATAGAAACTTGAAATTTGGAAGAGCATTGATTATGTCATAAATAGGAAATGCTAATGGGTCCCAACTCGATTATTCAATTCTATGCGCAAAAGAATTAGCGTCCAAATTTTACGTACGGAATCCAATTTTCTCACATAGAAACTTAAAATTTGGCACGGGCATTGAATATGTCTTAAATAGGAAAAACTAACAGGCCCCAACTCGATTATTCAATTCTATGCGCAAAAGAATTAGCGTCAAAATTTTACGTACGGAATGTATTTTTTTCACTTTCCAGTGTCATAGAAACGTGAAGTTTGGCACGAGCATTGATTATGTCATAAATAGGAAAAGCTAATGGGTCCCAACTCGATTATTCAATTCTATGTGCAAAAGAATTAGCGTCCAAATTTTACGTACGGAATCCAATTTTCTCACATAGAAACTTGAAATTTGGCACGAGCATTGATTGTCATAAATAGGAAAAGCTAATGGGTCCCAACTCGATTATTTAATTCTATGCGCAAAAGAATTAGCATCCAAATTTTACGTACAGAATCCAATTTTCTCACATAGAAACTTAAAATTTGGCACGGGCATTGAATATGTCTTAAATAGGAAAAACTAATAGGTCCCAACTCGATTATTCAATTCTATGCGCAAAAGAATTAGCGTCAAAATTTTACGTACGGAATGTATTTTTCTCACTTTCCAGTGTCATAGAAACGTGAAATTTGGCACGAGCATTGATTATGTCATAAATAGGAAAAGCTAATGGGTCCCAACTCGATTATTCAATTCTATGTGCAAAAGAATTAGCGTCCAAATTTTACGTACGGAATCCAATTTTCTCACATAGAAACTTGAAATTTGGCACGAGCATTGATTATGTCATAAATAGGAAAAGCTAATGGGTCACAACTCGATTATTCAATTCTATGCGCAAAAGAATTAGCGTCCAAATTTTATGTACAGAATCCAATTTTCTCACATAGAAGCTTAAAATTTGGCATGGGCATTGAATAAGTCCTAAATAGGAAAAAGTAACGGGTCCCAACTCGATTATTCAATTCTATGCGCAAAAGAATTAGCGTCAAAATTTTACGTACGGAATGTATTTTTCTCACTTTCCAGTGTCATAGAAACGTGAAATTTGGCACGAGCATTGATTGTC
Organism: Eleutherodactylus coqui; assembly: GCF_035609145.1. Lineage (NCBI taxonomy): Eukaryota > Metazoa > Chordata > Amphibia > Anura > Eleutherodactylidae > Eleutherodactylus > Eleutherodactylus coqui. Next base: position 26,728,460 of record NC_089844.1, on the reverse strand, counting down.
ATAAATAGGAAAAGCTGATGGGTCCCAACTCGATTATTCAATTCTATGCGCAAAAGAATTAGCGTCCAAATTTTACGTACGGAATCCAATTTTCTCACATAGAAACTTGAAATTTGGCACGAGCATTGATTATGTCATAAATAGGAAATGCTAATGGGTCCCAACTCGATTATTAGATTCTATGCGCAAAAGAATTAGCATCAAAATTTTACGTACGGAATGTATTTTTCTCACTTTCCAGTGACATAGAAACGTAAAATTTGGCACGAGCATTGATTATGTCATAAATAGGAAAAGCTAATGGGTCCCAACTCGATTATTCAATTCTATGTGCAAAAGAATTAGCGTCCAAATTTTACGTATGGAATCCAATTTTCTCACATAGAAACTTGAAATTTGGCACGAGCATTGATTATGGCATAAATAGGAAAAGCTAATGGGTCCCAACTCGATTATTCAATTCTATGTGCAAAAGAATTAGCGTCCAAATTTTACGTACGGAATCCAATTTTCTCACATAGAAACTTGAAATTTGGCACGAGCATTGATTATGTCATAAATAGGAAAAGCTAATGGGTCTCAACTCGATTATTCAATTCTATGCGCAAAAGAATTAGCGTCCAAATTTACGTACAGAATCCAATTTTCTCACATAGAAACTTGAAATTTGGCATGAGCATTGATTATGTCATAAATAGGAAATGCTAATGGGTCCCAACTCGATTATTCAATTCTATGCACAAAAGAATTAGCATCAAAATTTTACGTACGGAATGCATTTTTCTCACTTTCCAGTGTCATAGAAACGTAAAATTTGGCACGAGCATTGATCATGTCATAAATAGGAAAAGCTAATGGGTCCCAATTCGATTATTTAATTCTATGCGCAAAAAAATTAGCGTCCAAATTTTACGTACGGAATCCAGTTTTCTCACATAGAAACTTGAAATTTGGCATGAGCATTGATTATGTCATAAATAGGAAATGCTAATGGGTCCCAACTCGATTATTCAATTCTATGCGCAAAAGAATTAGCATCAAAATTTTACATACGGAATGTATTTTTCTCACTTTCCAGTGTCATAGAAACGTGAAATTTGGCACGAGCATTGATTATGTCATAAATAGGAAAAGCTAATGGGTCCCAACTCGATTATTCAATTCTATGTGCAAAAGAATTAGCGTCCAAATTTGACGTACGGAATCCAATTTTCTCACATAGAAACTTGAAATTTGGCACGAGCATTGATTGTCATAAATAGGAAAAGCTAATGGGTCCCAACTCGATTATTTAATTCTATGCGCAAAAGAATTAGCGTCCAAATTTTACGTACAGAATCCAATTTTCTCACATAGAAACTTAAAATTTGGCACGGGCATTGAATATGTCTTACATAGGAAAAACTAACAGGTCCCAACTCGATTATTCAATTCTATGCGCAAAAGAATTAGCGTCAAAATTTTACGTACGGAATGTATTTTTCTCACTTTCCAGTGTCATAGAAACGTGAAATTTGGCACGAGCATTGATTATGTCATAAATAGGAAAAGCTAATGGGTCCCAACTCGATTATTCAATTCTATGTGCAAAAGAATTAGCGTCCAAATTTTATGTACGGAATCTAATTTTCTCACATAGAAACTTGAAATTTGGCACGAGCATTGATTATGTCATAAATAGGAAAAGCTAATGGGTCCCAACTTGATTATTCAATTCTATGCGCAAAAGAATTAGCGTCAAAATTTTACGTACAGAATCCAATTTTCCCACATAGAAACTTAAAAATTGGCACGGGCATTGAATATGTCCTACATAGGAAAAACTAAGGGGTCCCAACTCGATTACTCAATTCTATGCACAAAAGAATTAGCGTCAAAATTTTACGTACGGAATGTATTAGTAATAGAGATGAGCGAACGTGTTCGGCCCCGCCCCTTTTCGCCCGAACACCGAACTTTGCAAGGACTTCCGTGCTCGGGCGAAAAAAGTTCGGGGGTCGCCGTGGCAGCGCGGCGGGTTGCGGCGGGTAGTGGGGGGGAGAGGGAGAGAGAGAGGGCTCCCCCCTGTTCCCCGCTGCTGCCGCCCGCGCCGCCGCGCCTCTCCCCGCCCCCCGGCGCCCGCCGAATCTTTACGCGCGAACACTGAAGTCCTCGGAAAAGCCGGTGTTCGGGTGCGTAAGTCCTCGTTAAGAACACGTTCGCTCATCTCTAATTAGTAAACAACAAATCAAAGAGCGGCCTTCATTTTACCACAGCATTAAACAACCAATCACAGAGCCGCTTTCATTTTACCACAGCAGTAAGCAACCAATCACAGAGCAGCCTTCATTATACCACAGCAGTAAACAACAAATCACAGAGCGGCCTTTATTTTACTACAGCAGTAAACAACCAATCACAGAGCGGCCTTCATTTTACCACAACAGTAAACAACCAATCAGAGAGAAGCCTTCATTTTACCACAACAGTAAACAACCAATCACAGAGCAGCGTTTATTTTACCACAGCAGTAAACAACAAATCACAGAGCGGCTTTCATTTTACCACAGCAGTAAACAACCAATCAGAGAGCAGCCATCATTTTACCACAACAGTAAACAACCAATCACAGAACAGGCTTTATTTTACCACAGCAGTAAACAACCAATCAGAGAGCAGCCTTCATTTTACCACAACAGTAAACAACCAATCACAGAGCGGCGTTCCTTTTACCACAACAGTAAAGAACCAATCACAGAGCAGGCTTTATTTTACCACAGCAGTAAGCAACCAATCACAGAGCAGGCTTCATTTTACCACAGCAGTAAACAACCAATCACAGAGCGGCCTTCATTTTACCACAACAGTAAACAACCAATCACAGAGCACCCTTCATTTTACCACAACAGTAAACAGCCAATCACAGAGCATCCTTTATTTTACCACAGCAGTAAGCATCCAATCACAGAGCAGCCTTTATATTACCACAGCAGTAAACAACCAATCATAGAGCAGCCTTCATTTTACCACAGCAGTAAACAACCAATCACAGAGGAGCATTTATTTTACCACAGCAGTAAACAACAAATCACTGAGCGGCCTTCATTTTACCACAAACGTAAACAACCAATCACAGAGCAGGCTTTATTTTAGCACAGCAGTAAACAACAAATCAAAGAGCGGCCTTCATTTTACCACAGCATTAAACAACCAATCACAGAGCCGCTTTCATTTTACCACAGCAGTAAGCAACCAATCACAGAGCAGCCTTCATTATACCACAGCAGTAAACAACAAATCACAGAGCGGCCTTCATTTTACTACAGCAGTAAACAACCATTCACAGAGCGGCCTTCATTTTACCACAACAGTAAACAACCAATCACAGAGCAGAGTTTATTTTACCACAGCAGTAAACAACAAATCACAGAGCGGCCTTCATTTTACCAAAGCAGTAAACAACCAATCAGAGAGCAGCCTTCATTTTACCACAACAGTAAACAACCAATCACAGAACAGGCTTTATTTTACCACAGCAGTAAGCAACCAATCCCAGAGCAGGCTTTATTTTACCATAGCAGTAAGCAACCAATCACAGAGCAGCCTTCATCTTAGCACAGCAGTAAATAACCAATCACAGAGCAGCCTTCATTTTACCACAACAGTAAACAACCAATCACAGAGCGGCCTTCATTTTACAACAACAGTAAACAACCAATCACAGAGCAGGCTTTATTTTACCACAGCAGTAAGCAACCAATCACAGAGCAGGCTTTATTTTACCACAGCAGTAAGCAACCAATCACAGAGCAGCCTTCATTTTACCACAGCTGTAAACAACAAATCACAGAGCCGCCTCCATTATTCAATTCTATGCGCAAAAGAATTAGCATCAAAATTTTACGTGCAGAATGTAATTTTCTCACTTTTCGGTGTCATAGAAACGGGAAATTTGGCACGAGCATTGATTATGTCATAAATAGGAAAAGCTAATGGGTCCCAACTCAATTATTCAATTCTATGCACAAAAGAATTAGCGTCCCAATTTGGCGTACGGAATCTAATTTTCTCACTTTCCGGTGTCATAGAAACGGGAGATTTGGCACGAACATTGATTATGTCATAAATAGGAAAAGCTAATGGGTCCCAACTCGATTATTCAATTCTAGCGCAAAAGAATTGGCTTTGAAATTTTACGTGCAGAATGTAATTTTCTCACTTTCCGGTGTCATAGAAACGTGAAATTTGGCACGAGCTTTGATTATGTCATAAGTAGGAAAAGCTAAAGGGTCCCAAATCGCAGCCTTCATTTTATCACAGCAGTAAGCAACCAATCACAGAGCAGCCTTCATTTTACCACAGCTGCAAATAACCAATCACAGAACAGCCTTCATTTTACCACAGCAGTAAACAACCAATCATAGAGCGGCCTTCAATTTACCACAGCAGTAAACAACGAATCACAGAGCTGCCTTCATTTTACCACAACAGTTAACAACCAATCACAGAGCGGCATTCAATTTACCACAACAGTAAACAACCAATCACAGAGCAGCCTTCATTTTACCACAACAGTAAAACACCAAACAGAGCATCCTTTATTTTACCACAGCAGTAAGCATCCAATCACAGAGCAGCTTTTATTTTACCACAGCAGTAAACAACCAATCACAGAGCAGCCTTGATTTTACCACAGCAGTAAGCAACCAGTCACAGAGCGGCCTTCATTTTACCACAACAGTAAACAACCAATCACAGAGCAGGCTTTATTTTACCACAGCAGTAAGCAACCAATCACAGAGGAGCCTTTATTTTACCACAGCAGTAAACAACAAATCACTGAGCGGCCTTCATTTTACCACAACCGTAAACAACCAATCACAGGGCAGGCTTTATTTTACCAAACCAGTAAGCAAACAATCACAGAGCAGCCTTCCTTTTACCACAGCAGTAAACACCCAATCACAGAGCGGCTCTCATTTTACCACAGCAGTAAGCAACCAATCACAGAGCGGCCTTCATTTTACCACAGCAGTAAACAACCAATCACAGAGCAGGCTTTATTTTACCGCAGTTGTAAATAACCAAACACAGAACAGCCTTCATTTTACCACAGCAGTAAACAACCAATCACAGAGCAGCGTTTATTTTACCACAGCAGTAAACAACAAATCACAGAGCAGGCTTTATTTTACCAAACCAGTAAGCAAACAATCACAGAGCAGCCTTCATTTTACCACAGCAGTAGACAACCAAACACAGAGCAGCCTTCCTTTTACCACAGCAGTAAACACCCAATCACAGAGCGGCTTTCATTTTACCACAGCAGTAAGCAACCAATCACAGAGCGGCCTTCATTTTACCACAGCAGTAAACAACCAATCACAGAGCAGGCTTTATTTTACCGCAGTTGTAAATAACCAAACACAGAACAGCCTTCATTTTACCACAGCAGTAAACAACCAATCAGAGAGCAGCCTTCATTTTACCACAACAGTAAACAACCAATCACAGAGCGGCATTCCTTTTACCACAACAGTAAACAACCAATCAGAGAGCAGGCTTTATTTTACCACAGCAGTAAGCAACTAATCACAGAGCAGGCTTTATTTTACCAAAGCAGTAAGCAACCAATCACAGAGCAGCCTTCATTTTACCACAGCTGTAAATAACCAATCACAGAACAGCCTTCATTTTACCACAGCAGTAAACAACCAATCACAGAGCAGCCTTCATTTTACCACAGCAGTAAACAACCAATCACAGAGGGGCCTTCATTTTACCACAACAGTAAACCACCAATCACAGAAAACCCTTCATTTTACCACAACAGTAAACAACCAATCACAGAGCATCCTTTATTTTACCACAGCAGTAAGCATCCAATCACAGAGCAGCCTTTATTTTACCACAGCAGTAAACAACCAATCACAGAGCAGCCTTCCTTTTACCACAGCAGTAAGCAACCAAATCACAGAGCGGCCTTCATTTTACCACAACAGTAAACAACCAATCACAGAGCAGGCTTTATTTTACTACACTAAACAACCATTCACAGAGCAGTCTTTATTTTACCGCAGCAGTAAACAACCAATCACAGAGCAGCCTTCATTTTACCACAGCAGTAAGCAACCAATCACAGAGGAGCCTTCATTATACCCCAGCAGTAAACAACAAATCACAGAGCGGCCTTCATTTTACTACAGCAGTAAACAACCATTCACAGAGCGGCCTTCATTTTACCACAACAGTAAACAACCAATCACAGAGCAGAGTTTATTTTACCACAGCAGTAAACAACAAATCACAGAGCGGCCTTCATTTTACCAAAGCAGTAAACAACCAATCAGAGAGCAGCCTTCATTTTACCACAACAGTAAACAACCAATCACAGAACAGGCTTTATTTTACCACAGCAGTAAGCAACCAATCCCAGAGCAGGCTTTATTTTACCATAGCAGTAAGCAACCAATCACAGAGCAGCCTTCATCTTAGCACAGCAGTAAATAACCAATCACAGAGCAGCCTTCATTTTACCACAACAGTAAACAACCAATCACAGAGCGGCCTTCATTTTACAACAACAGTAAACAACCAATCACAGAGCAGGCTTTATTTTACCACAGCAGTAAGCAACCAATCACAGAGCAGGCTTTATTTTACCACAGCAGTAAGCAACCAATCACAGAGCAGCCTTCATTTTACCACAGCTGTAAACAACAAATCACAGAGCCGCCTCCATTATTCAATTCTATGCGCAAAAGAATTAGCATCAAAATTTTACGTGCAGAATGTAATTTTCTCACTTTTCGGTGTCATAGAAACGGGAAATTTGGCACGAGCATTGATTATGTCATAAATAGGAAAAGCTAATGGGTCCCAACTCAATTATTCAATTCTATGCACAAAAGAATTAGCGTCCAAATTTGGCGTACGGAATCTAATTTTCTCACTTTCCGGTGTCATAGAAACTGGAGATTTGGCACGAACATTGATTATGTCATAAATAGGAAAAGCTAATGGGTCCCAACTCGATTATTCAATTCTAGCGCAAAAGAATTGGCTTTGAAATTTTACGTGCAGAATGTAATTTTCTCACTTTCCGGTGTCATAGAAACGTGAAATTTGGCACGAGCTTTGATTATGTCATAAGTAGGAAAAGCTAAAGGGTCCCAAATCGCAGCCTTCATTTTATCACAGCAGTAAGCAACCAATCACAGAGCAGCCTTCATTTTACCACAGCTGCAAATAACCAATCACAGAACAGCCTTCATTTTACCACAGCAGTAAACAACCAATCATAGAGCGGCCTTCAATTTACCACAGCAGTAAACAACGAATCACAGAGCTGCCTTCATTTTACCACAACAGTTAACAACCAATCACAGAGCGGCATTCAATTTACCACAACAGTAAACAACCAATCACAGAGCAGCCTTCATTTTACCACAACAGTAAAACACCAAACAGAGCATCCTTTATTTTACCACAGCAGTAAGCATCCAATCACAGAGCAGCTTTTATTTTACCACAGCAGTAAACAACCAATCACAGAGCAGCCTTGATTTTACCACAGCAGTAAGCAACCAGTCACAGAGCGGCCTTCATTTTACCACAACAGTAAACAACCAATCACAGAGCAGGCTTTATTTTACCACAGCAGTAAGCAACCAATCACAGAGGAGCCTTTATTTTACCACAGCAGTAAACAACAAATCACTGAGCGGCCTTCATTTTACCACAACCGTAAACAACCAATCACAGGGCAGGCTTTATTTTACCAAACCAGTAAGCAAACAATCACAGAGCAGCCTTCCTTTTACCACAGCAGTAAACACCCAATCACAGAGCGGCTCTCATTTTACCACAGCAGTAAGCAACCAATCACAGAGCGGCCTTCATTTTACCACAGCAGTAAACAACCAATCACAGAGCAGGCTTTATTTTACCGCAGTTGTAAATAACCAAACACAGAACAGCCTTAATTTTACCACAGCAGTAAACAACCAATCACAGAGCAGCGTTTATTTTACCACAGCAGTAAACAACAAATCACAGAGCAGGCTTTATTTTACCAAACCAGTAAGCAAACAATCACAGAGCAGCCTTCATTTTACCACAGCAGTAGACAACCAAACACAGAGCAGCCTTCCTTTTACCACAGCAGTAAACACCCAATCACAGAGCGGCTTTCATTTTACCACAGCAGTAAGCAACCAATCACAGAGCGGCCTTCATTTTACCACAGCAGTAAACAACCAATCACAGAGCAGGCTTTATTTTACCGCAGTTGTAAATAACCAAACACAGAACAGCCTTCATTTTACCACAGCAGTAAACAACCAATCAGAGAGCAGCCTTCATTTTACCACAACAGTAAACAACCAATCACAGAGCGGCATTCCTTTTACCACAACAGTAAACAACCAATCAGAGAGCAGGCTTTATTTTACCACAGCAGTAAGCAACTAATCACAGAGCAGGCTTTATTTTACCAAAGCAGTAAGCAACCAATCACAGAGCAGCCTTCATTTTACCACAGCTGTAAATAACCAATCACAGAACAGCCTTCATTTTACCACAGCAGTAAACAACCAATCACAGAGCAGCCTTCATTTTACCACAGCAGTAAACAACCAATCACAGAGTGGCCTTCATTTTACCACAACAGTAAACCACCAATCACAGAAAACCCTTCATTTTACCACAACAGTAAACAACCAATCACAGAGCATCCTTTATTTTACCACAGCAGTAAGCATCCAATCACAGAGCAGCCTTTATTTTACCACAGCAGTAAACAACCAATCACAGAGCAGCCTTCCTTTTACCACAGCAGTAAGCAACCAAATCACAGAGCGGCCTTCATTTTACCACAACAGTAAACAACCAATCACAGAGCAGGCTTTATTTTACTACACTAAACAACCATTCACAGAGCAGTCTTTATTTTACCGCAGCAGTAAACAACCAATCACAGAGCAGCCTTCATTTTACCACAGCAGTAAGCAACCAATCACAGAGGAGCCTTTATTTTACCACAGCAGTAAACAACAAATCACTGAGCGGCCTTCATTTTACCACAACCGTAAACAACCAATCACAGAGCAGGCTTTATTTTACCACAGCAGTAAGCAACCAATCACAGAGGAGCCTTCATTTTACCACAGCAGTAAACAACAAACCACAGAGCTGCCGTCATTTTACCACAGCAGTAAACACCCAATCACAGAGCGGCTTTCATTTTACCACAGCAGTAAACAACCAATCACAGAGCAGGCTTTATTTTACCGCAGTTGTAAATAACCGAACACAGAACTGCCTTCATTTTACCACAGCAGTAAACAACCAATCAGAGAGCAGCCTTCATTTTACCACAACATTAAACAACCAATCACAGAGCAGCGTTTATTTTACCACAGCAGTAAACAACAAATCACAGAGCAGCCCTCATTTTACCACAGCAGTAAACAACCATTCAGAGAGCAGCCTTCATTTTACCACAACAGTAAACAACCAATCACAGAGCGGCGTTCCTTTTACCACAACAGTAAAGAACCAATCACAGAGCAGGCTTTATTTACCACAGCAGTAAGCAACCAATCACAGAGCAGGCTTCATTTTACCACAGCAGTAAACAACCAATCACAGAGCGGCCTTCATTTTACCACAACAGTAAACAACCAATCACAGAGCACCCTTCATTTTACCACAACAGTAAACAGCCAATCACAGAGCATCCTTTATTTTACCATAGCAGTAAGCATCCAATCACAGAGCAGCCTTTATTTTACCACAGCAGTAAACAACCAATCACAGAGCAGCCTTCATTTTACCACAGCAGTAAACAACCAATCACAGAGGAGCCTTTATTTTACCACAGCAGTAAACAACAAATCACTGAGCGGCCTTCATTTTACCACAAACGTAAACAACCAATCACAGAGCAGGCTTTATTTTAGCACAGCAGTAAACAACAAATCAAAGAGCGGCCTTCATTTTACCACAGCATTAAACAACCAATCACAGAGCCGCTTTCATTTTACCACAGCAGTAAGCAACCAATCACAGAGCAGCCTTCATTATACCACAGCAGTAAACAACAAATCACAGAGCGGGCTTCATTTTACTACAGCAGTAAACAACCAATCACAGAGCGGCCTTCATTTTACCATAGCAGTAAACAACCAATCAGAGAGCAGCCTTCATTTTACCACAACAGTAAACAACCAATCACAGAACAGGCTTTATTTTACCACAGCAGTAAGCAAACAATCACAGAGCAGGCTTTATTTTACCATAGCAGTAAGCAACCAATCACAGAGCAGCCTTCATCTTAGCACAGCAGTAAATAACCAATCACAGAGCAGCCTTCATTTTACCACAACAGTAAACAACCAATCACAGAGCGGCCTTCATTTTACAACAACAGTAAACAACCAATCACAGAGCAGGCTTTATTTTACCACAGCAGTAAGCAACCAATCGAAGAGCAGGCTTTATTTTACCACAGCAGTAAGCAACCAATCACAGAGCAGCCTTCATTTTACCACAGCTGTAAACAACAAATCACAGAGCCGCCTCCATTATTCAATTCTATGCGCAAAAGAATTAGCGTCCAAATTTTACGTGCAGAATGTAATTTTCTCACTTTCCGGTGTCATAGAAACGGGAGATTTGGCACGAACATTGATTATGTCATAAATAGGAAAAGCTAATGGGTCCCAACTCGATTATTCAATTCTAGCGCAAAAGAATTGGCTTTGAAATTTTACGTGCAGAATGTAATTTTCTCACTTTCCGGTGTCATAGAAACGTGAAATTTGGCACGAGCTTTGATTATGTCATAAGTAGGAAAAGCTAAAGGGTCCCAAATCGCAGCCTTCATTTTACCACAGCAGTAAGCAACCAATCACAGAGCAGCCTTCATTTTACCACAGCTGCAAATAACCAATCACAGAACAGCCTTCATTTTACCACAGCAGTAAACAACCAATCATAGAGCGGCCTTCAATTTACCACAGCAGTAAACAACGAATCACAGAGCTGCCTTCATTTTACCACAACAGTTAACAACCAATCACAGAGCGGCATTCAATTTACCACAACAGTAAACAACCAATCACAGAGCAGCCTTCATTTTACCACAACAGTAAAACACCAAACAGAGCATCCTTTATTTTACCACAGCAGTAAGCATCCAATCACAGAGCAGCTTTTATTTTACCACAGCAGTAAACAACCAATCACAGAGCAGCCTTGATTTTACCACAGCAGTAAGCAACCAGTCACAGAGCGGCCTTCATTTTACCACAACAGTAAACAACCAATCACAGAGCAGGCTTTATTTTACCACAGCAGTAAGCAACCAATCACAGAGGAGCCTTTATTTTACCACAGCAGTAAACAACAAATCACTGAGCGGCCTTCATTTTACCACAACCGTAAACAACCAATCACAGAGCAGGCTTTATTTTACCAAACCAGTAAGCAAACAATCACAGAGCAGCCTTCATTTTACCACAGCAGTAGACAACCAAACACAGAGCAGCCTTCCTTTTACCACAGCAGTAAACACCGAATCACAGAGCGGCTTTCATTTTACCACAGCAGTAAGCAACCAATCACAGAGCGGCCTTCATTTTACCACAGCAGTAAACAACCAATCACAGAGCAGGCTTTATTTTACCGCAGTTGTAAATAACCAAACACAGAACAGCCTTCATTTTAACACAGCAGTAAACAACCAATCAGAGAGCAGCCTTCATTTTACCAGAACATTAAACAACCAATCACAGAGCAGCGTTTATTTTACCACAGCAGTAAACAACAAATCACAGAGCGGCCCTCATTTTACCACAGCAGTAAACAACCAATCAGAGAGCAGCCTTCATTTTACCACAACAGTAAACAACCAATCACAGAGCAGCCTTCATTATACCACAGCAGTAAACAACAAATCACAGAGCGGCCTTCATTTTACTACAGCAGTAAACAACCAATCACAGAGCGGCCTTCATTTTACCACAACAGTAAACAACCAATCAGAGAGAAGCCTTCATTTTACCACAACAGTAAACAACCAATCACAGAGCAGCGTTTATTTTACCACAGCAGTAAACAACAAATCACAGAGCGGCCTTCATTTTACCACAGCAGTAAACAACCAATCAGAGAGCAGCCTTCATTTTTCCACAACAGTAAACAACCAATCACAGAACAGGCTTTATTTTACCACAGCAGTAAGCAACCAATCACAGAGCAGGCTTTATTTTACCATAGCAGTAAGCAACCAATCACAGAGCAGCCTTCATCTTAGCACAGCAGTAAATAACCAATCGCAGAGCAGCCTTCATTTTACCACAACAGTAAACAACCAATCACAGAGCGGCCTTCATTTTACAACAACAGTAAACAACCAATCACAGAGTAGGCTTTATTTTACCACAGCAGTAAGCAACCAATCACAGAGCAGGCTTTATTTTACCACAGCAGTAAGCAACCAATCACAGAGCAGCCTTCATTTTACCACAGCTGTAAACAACAAATCACAGAGCCGCCTTCATTTTACCACAGCAGTAAACAACCAATCAGAGCGGCCTTCATTTTACCACAGCAGTAAACAACCAATCACAGAGCAGCCTTCATTTTACCACAGCAGTAAACAACAAATCACAGAGCTGCCTTCATTTTACCTCAACAGTAAACAACCAATCACTGAGCGGCGTTCAATTTACCACAGCAGTAAACAACCAATCACAGAGCAGCCTTCATTTTACCACAGCAGTAAGCAACCAATCACAGAGCGGCCTTCATTTTACCACAACAGTAAACAACCAATCACAGAGCAGCCTTCATTTTACCACAGCAGTAAGCAACCAATCACAGAGTAGCCTTTATTTTACCACAGCAGTAAAGAACAAATCACTGAGCGGCCTTCATTTTACCACAACAGTAAACAACCAATCACAGAGCAGCCTTCATTTTACCACAACAGTAAACAACCAATCACAGAGCAGGCTTTATTTTACCACAGCAGTAAGCAATCAATCACAGAGCAGCCTTCATTTTACCACAGCAGTAAACAACCAATCACAGAGCGCCCTTCATTTTACCACAACAGTAAACAACCAATCAGAGAGCAGCCTTCATTTTACCACAACAGTAAACAACCAATCACAGAGCAGGCTTTATTTTACCACAGCAGTAAGCAACCAATCACAGAGCAGGCTTTATTTTACCACAGCTGTAAATAACCAATCACGAACAGCCTTCATTTTACCACAGCAGTAAGGAATAAATCACAGAGCGGCCTTCATTTTATCACAGCAGTAAAGAACAAATCACACAGCGGCCTTTATTTTACCATAGCAGTAAACAACCAATCACAGAGCAGCCTTCATTTTACCACAGCAGTAAACAACAAATCACAGAGCTGCCTTCATTTTACCACAGCAGTAAACAACAAATCACAGAGCTGCCTTCATTTTACCACAGCAGTAAACAATCAATCACAGAGCAACTTTCATTTTACCACTACAGTAAAAAACCAATAACAGAGCGTTCTTCATTTTACCACAACAGTAAACAACCAATCACAGAGCGGCCTTCATTTTTCCACAACCGTAAACAACCAATCACAGAGAAGGCTTCATTTTACCACAACCGTAAACAACCAATCACAGAGCATCCTTTATTATACCACAGCAGTAAGCATCCAATCACAGAGCAGCCTTTATTTTACCACAGCAAAAAACAACCAATCACAGAGCAGTCTTCATTTTACCACAGCTGTAAATAACCAATCACAGAACAGCCTTCATTTTATCACAGCAGTAAACAACCAATCACAGAGCGGCCTTCATTTTTCCACAACAGTAAACAACAAATCACAGAACAGGCTTTATTTTACAACACTAAACAACCAATCACAGAGCAGCCTTCATTTTACCACAGGAGTAAGCAACCAATCACAGAGGAGCCTTCATTTTACCACAGCAGTAAACAACAAATCACAGAGCGGCCTTCATTTTACCACAGCAGTAAACAACCAATCACAGAGCGGCCTCCATTTTACCACAACAGTAAACAACCAATCAGAGAGCAGCCTTCATTTTACCACAGCATTAAGCAACCAATCACAGAGCAGCCTTCATTTTACCACAGCAGTAAGCAACCAATCACAGAGCAGCCTTCATTTTACCACAGCTGTAAATAACCAATCACGAACAGCCATCATTTTACCACAGCAGTAAAGAACAAATCACAGAGTGGCCTTCATTTTATCACAGCAGTAAAGAACATAAATCACAGAGCAGCCTTTATTTTACCACAGCAGTAAACAGCCAATCACAGAGCAGCCTTCATTTTACCACAGCAGTAAACAACCAATCACAGAGCAGCGTTTAATTTACCACAGCAGTAAGCAACCAATCACAGAGCAGCCTTGATTTTACCACAGCAGGAAATAACCAATCACAGACCAGCCTTCATTTTACCACAGCAGTAAACAGCCAATCACAGAGCAGCCTTTAATTTACCACAGCAGTAAATAACCAATCACAGACCAGCCTTCATTTTACCACAGCAGTAAACAGCCAATCACAGAGCAGCCTTTAATTTACCACAGCAGTAAATAACCAATCACAGAGCAGCCTTCATGTTACCACAGCAGTAAACAACCAATCACAGAGCAGCCTTCATTTTACCACAGCAGTAAGCAATCAATCACAGAGCAGCCTTCATTTTACCACAGCAGTAAACAATCAATCACAGAGCAGCCTTCATTTTACCACAGCAGTAAACAACCAATCACAGAGCGGCCTTCATTTTACCACAACAGTAAACAACCAATCACAGAGCAGCCTTCATTTTACCACAGCAGTAAGCAACCAATCACAGAGTAGCCTTTATTTTACCACAGCAGTAAAGAACAAATCACTGAGCGGCCTTCATTTTACCACAACAGTAAACAACCAATCACAGAGCAGCCTTCATTTTACCACAACAGTAAACAACCAATCACAGAGCAGGCTTTATTTTACCACAGCAGTAAGCAATCAATCACAGAGCAGCCTTCATTTTACCACAGCAGTAAACAACCAATCACAGAGCGCCCTTCATTTTACCACAACAGTAAACAACCAATCAGAGAGCAGCCTTCATTTTACCACAACAGTAAACAACCAATCACAGAGCAGGCTTTATTTTACCACAGCAGTAAGCAACCAATCACAGAGCAGGCTTTATTTTACCACAGCTGTAAATAACCAATCACGAACAGCCTTCATTTTACCACAGCAGTAAGGAATAAATCACAGAGCGGCCTTCATTTTATCACAGCAGTAAAGAACAAATCACACAGCGGCCTTCATTTTACCATAGCAGTAAACAACCAATCACAGAGCAGCCTTCATTTTACCACAGCAGTAAACAACAAATCACAGAGCTGCCTTCATTTTACCACAGCAGTAAACAACAAATCACAGAGCTGCCTTCATTTTACCACAGCAGTAAACAATCAATCACAGAGCAACTTTCATTTTACCACAGCAGTAAAAAACCAATCACAGAGCGTTCTTCATTTTACCACAACAGTAAACAACCAATCACAGAGCGGCCTTCATTTTTCCACAACCGTAAACAACCAATCACAGAGAAGGCTTCATTTTACCACAACCGTAAACAACCAATCACAGAGCATCCTTTATTATACCACAGCAGTAAGCATCCAATCACAGAGCAGCCTTTATTTTACCACAGCAAAAAACAACCAATCACAGAGCAGTCTTCATTTTACCACAGCTGTAAATAACCAATCACAGAACAGCCTTCATTTTATCACAGCAGTAAACAACCAATCACAGAGCGGCCTTCATTTTTCCACAACAGTAAACAACAAATCACAGAACAGGCTTTATTTTACAACACTAAACAACCAATCACAGAGCAGCCTTCATTTTACCACAGGAGTAAGCAACCAATCACAGAGGAGCCTTCATTTTACCACAGCAGTAAACAACAAATCACAGAGCGGCCTTCATTTTACCACAGCAGTAAACAACCAATCACAGAGCGGCCTCCATTTTACCACAACAGTAAACAACCAATCAGAGAGCAGCCTTCATTTTACCACAGCATTAAGCAACCAATCACAGAGCAGCCTTCATTTTACCACAGCAGTAAGCAACCAATCACAGAGCAGCCTTCATTTTACCACAGCTGTAAATAACCAATCACGAACAGCCATCATTTTACCACAGCAGTAAAGAACAAATCACAGAGTGGCCTTCATTTTATCACAGCAGTAAAGAACATAAATCACAGAGCAGCCTTTATTTTACCACAGCAGTAAACAGCCAATCACAGAGCAGCCTTCATTTTACCACAGCAGTAAACAACCAATCACAGAGCAGCGTTTAATTTACCACAGCAGTAAGCAACCAATCACAGAGCAGCCTTGATTTTACCACAGCAGGAAATAACCAATCACAGACCAGCCTTCATTTTACCACAGCAGTAAACAGCCAATCACAGAGCAGCCTTTAATTTACCACAGCAGTAAATAACCAATCACAGAGCAGCCTTCATGTTACCACAGCAGTAAACAACCAATCACAGAGCGGCCTTCATTTTACCACAACAGTAAACAACCAATCACAAAGCAGCCTTAATTTTACCACAGTAGTAAGCAACCAATCACAGAGCAGCCTTCATTTTACCACAGCAGAAAACAACCAATCACAGAGCATCCTTTATTTTACCACAGCAGTAAGCAACCAATCACAGATCAGCCTTTATTCTACCACAGCAGTAAACAACCAATCACAGAGCAGCCTTTATTTTACCACAGCAAAAAACAACCAACCACAGAGCAGGATTTATTTTACCAGAGCAGTAAACAACCAATCAGAGAGCAGCCTTCATTTTACCACAAAAGTAAACAACCAATCACAGAGCAGGCTTTATTTTACCACAGCAGTAAGCAACCAATTACAGAGCAGGCTTTATTTTACCACAGCAGTAAGCAACCAATCACAGAGCAGCCTTCATCTTACCACAGCTGTAAATAACCAATCACGAACAGCCTTCATTTTACCACAACAGTAAACAACCAATCACAGAGGGGCCTTCCTTTTACCACAACAGTAAACAACCAATCACAGAGCAGGCTTTATTTTACCACAGCAGTAAGCAACCAATCACAGAACAGCCTTGATTTTACCACAGCAGGAAATAACCAATCACAGACCAGCCTTCATTTTACCACAGCAGTAAGCAAGCAATCACAGAGCAGCCTTCATTTTACCACAACAGTAAACAACCAATCACAGAGCAGCCTTCATTTTACCACAGCAGTAAGCAACCAATCACAGAGCAGGCTTTATTTTACCACAGTTGTAAATAACCAATCACAGAACAGCCTTCATTTTACCACAACAGTAAACAACAAATCACAGAGCGGCCTTTATTTTACCAGAGCAGTAAACAACCAATCAGAGAGCAGCCTTCATTTTACCACAAAAGTAAACAACCAATCACAGAGCAGGCTTCATTTTACCACAGCAGTAAGCAACCAATTACAGAGCAGGCTTTATTTTACCACAGCAGTAAGCAACCAATCACAGAGCAGCCTTCATCTTACCACAGCAGTAAATAACCAATCACAGAGCAACCTTCATTTTACCACAACAGTAAACAACCAATCACAGAGCGGCCTTCCTTTTACCACAACAGTAAACAACCAATCACAGAGCAGGCTTTATTTTACCACAGCAGTAAGCAACCAATCACAGAGCAGCTTTTATCTTACCACAGCAGTAAATAACCAATCACAGAGCAGCCTTCATTTTACCACAACAGTAAACAACCAATCACAGAGCAGCCTTCATTTTACCACAGCAGTAAACAACCAATCACAGAGCAGCGTTTAATTTACCACAGCAGTAAGCAACCAATCACAGAGCAGCCTTGATTTTACCACAGCAGGAAATAACCAATCACAGACCAGCCTTCATTTTACCACAGCAGTAAACAGCCAATCACAGAGCAGCCTTTAATTTACCACAGCAGTAAATAACCAATCACAGAGCAGCCTTCATGTTACCACAGCAGTAAACAACCAATCACAGAGCGGCCTTCATTTTACCACAACAGTAAACAACCAATCACAAAGCAGCCTTAATTTTACCACAGTAGTAAGCAACCAATCACAGAGCAGCCTTCATTTTACCACAGCAGAAAACAACCAATCACAGAGCATCCTTTATTTTACCACAGCAGTAAGCAACCAATCACAGATCAGCCTTTATTCTACCACAGCAGTAAACAACCAATCACAGAGCAGCCTTTATTTTACCACAGCAAAAAACAACCAACCACAGAGCAGGATTTATTTTACCAGAGCAGTAAACAACCAATCAGAGAGCAGCCTTCATTTTACCACAAAAGTAAACAACCAATCACAGAGCAGGCTTTATTTTACCACAGCAGTAAGCAACCAATTACAGAGCAGGCTTTATTTTACCACAGCAGTAAGCAACCAATCACAGAGCAGCCTTCATCTTACCACAGCTGTAAATAACCAATCACGAACAGCCTTCATTTTACCACAACAGTAAACAACCAATCACAGAGGGGCCTTCCTTTTACCACAACAGTAAACAATCAATCACAGAGCAGGCTTTATTTTACCACAGCAGTAAGCAACCAATCACAGAACAGCCTTGATTTTACCATAGCAGGAAATAACCAATCACAGACCAGCCTTCATTTTACCACAGCAGTAAGCAAGCAATCACAGAGCAGCCTTCATTTTACCACAACAGTAAACAACCAATCACAGAGCAGCCTTCATTTTACCACAGCAGTAAGCAACCAATCACAGAGCAGGCTTTATTTTACCACAGTTGTAAATAACCAATCACAGAACAGCCTTCATTTTACCACAACAGTAAACAACAAATCACAGAGCGGCCTTTATTTTACCAGAGCAGTAAACAACCAATCAGAGAGCAGCCTTCATTTTACCACAAAAGTAAACAACCAATCACAGAGCAGGCTTCATTTTACCACAGCAGTAAGCAACCAATTACAGAGCAGGCTTTATTTTACCACAGCAGTAAGCAACCAATCACAGAGCAGCCTTCATCTTACCACAGCAGTAAATAACCAATCACAGAGCAACCTTCATTTTACCACAACAGTAAACAACCAATCACAGAGCGGCCTTCCTTTTACCACAACAGTAAACAACCAATCACAGAGCAGGCTTTATTTTACCACAGCAGTAAGCAACCAATCACAGAGCAGCTTTTATCTTACCACAGCAGTAAATAACCAATCACAGAGCAGCCTTCATTTTACCACAACAGTAAACAACCAATCACAGAGCAGGCTTTATTTTACAACAGTAAACAACCAATCACAGAGCAGCCATCATTTTACCACAACAGTAAACAACCAATCACAGAGCAGCCTTCATTTTACCACAAAAGTAAACAACCAATCACAGAGCAGGCTTTATTTTACCACAGCAATAAGCAACCAATCACAGAGCAGGCTTTATTTTACCACAGCAGTAAGCAACCAATCACAGAGCAGCCTTCATCTTACCACAGCTGTAAATAACCAATCACGAACAGCCTTCATTTTACCACAACAGTAAACAACCAATCACAGAGGGGCCTTCCTTTTACCACAACAGTAAACAACCAATCACAGAGCAGGCTTTATTTTACCACAGCAGTAAGCAACCAATCACAGAACAGCCTTGATTTTACCACAGCAGGAAATAACCAATCACAGACCAGCCTTCATTTTACCACAGCAGTAAGCAAGCAATCACAGAGCAGCCTTCATTTTACCACAACAGTAAACAACCAATCACAGAGCAGCCTTCATTTTACCACAGCAGTAAGCAACCAATCACAGAGCAGGCTTTATTTTACCACAGCAGTAAGCAACCAATCACAGAACAACCTTCATTTTACCAGAGCAGTAAAAAAACAATCACAGAGCGGCCTTCATTTTACCACAGCAGTAAACAACCAATCACAGAGCGGCCTTTATTTTACCAAAACAGTAAACAACCAATCACAGAGCAGCCTTCATTTTACCACAACAGTAAATAACCAATCACAGAGCATACTTTATTTTACCACAGCAGTAAGCAACCAATCACAGAACAGCCTTTATTTTACCACAGGAGTAAACAACCAATCACAGAGCGGCCTTCATTTTACCACAACAGTAAACAACCAATCACAGAGCAGGCTTTATTTTACCACAGCAGTAAGCAACCAATCACAGAGCAGCCTTCATTTTCCCACAGCTGTAAACAACCAATCGCAGAGCAGCCTTGATTTTACCAGAGCAGTAAACAACAAATCACAGAGCTGCCTTCATTTTACCACAGCAGTAAACAACCAATCACAATGCAGCCTTCATTTTACCACAGCAGTAAACAACAAATCACAGAGCGGCCTTCATTTGACCACACCAGTAAACAACCAATCACAGAACAGGCTTTATTTTACCACAGCAGTAAGCAACCAATCACAGAGCAGCCTTCATCTTACCACAGCAGTAAATAACCAATCACAGAGGAGCCTTCATTTTGCCCCAACAGTAAACAACCAATCACAGAGCGGCCTTCCTTTTACCACAACAGTAAACAACCAATCACAGAGCAGCCTTTATTTTACCACAGCAGTAAGCAACCAATCACACAGCAACCTTGATTTTACCACAGCAGGAAATAACCAATCACAGACCAGCTTTCATTTTACCACAGCAGTAAATAACCAATCACAGAGCTGCCTTCATTTTACCACAACAGTAAACAACCAATCACAGAGCGGCCTTCATTTTACCACAATAGTAAACAACCAATCACAGAGCAGGCTTTATTTTACCACAGCAGTAAGCAACCAATCAGAGAGCAGCCTTCATTTTACGACAGCAGTAAGCAACCAATCACAGAGCAGCCTTTATTTTACCACAGCTGTAAATAACCAATCACAGAACAGCCTTCATTTTACCACAGCAGTAAACAGCAAATCACAGAGCAGCCTTCATTTTACCACAGCAGTAAACAACCAATCACAGAGCAGCCTTTAATTTACCACAGCAGTAAACAACCAATCACAGAGCAGCCTTCATGTTAACACAGCAGTAAACAACCAATCACAGAGCATCCTTTATTTTACCACAGCAGTAGACAACCAATCACAGAGCAGCCTTTATTTTACCACAGCAAAAAACAACCAATCACACAGCAGACTTTATTTTACCACAGCAGTAAACAACCAATCACAGAGCAGCCTTCATTTTACCACAGCAGTAAGCAACCAATCACAGAGCAGCCTTCATTTTACCACAGCAGTAAACAACAAATCACAGAGCAGCCTTCAATTTACCACAGCAGTAAGCAACCAATCACAGAGCGGTCTTAACTTTACCACAACAGTAAACAACCAATCACAGAGCAGCCTTTATTTTACAACAGCAGTAAGCAACCAATCACGGAGCAGCCTTCATTTTACCACAGCAGTAAACAGCAAATCACAGAGCGGCCTTCATTTTACCACAACAATCAACAACCAATCACAGAGCAGCCTTCATTTTACCACAACAGTAAACAACCAATCACAGAGCAGCCTTTATTTTACCACAGCAGTAAGCAACCAATCACACAGCAACCTTGATTTTACCACAGCAGGAAATAACCAATCACAGACCAGCTTTCATTTTACCACAGCAGTAAATAACCAATCACAGAGCTGCCTTCATTTTACCACAACAGTAAACAACCAATCACAGAGCGGCCTTCATTTTACCACAATAGTAAACAACCAATCACAGAGCAGGCTTTATTTTACCACAGCAGTAAGCAACCAATCAGAGAGCAGCCTTCATTTTACCACAGCAGTAAGCAACCAATCACAGAGCAGCCTTTATTTTACCACAGCTGTAAATAACCAATCACAGAACAGCCTTCATTTTACCACAGCAGTAAACAGCAAATCACAGAGCAGCCTTCATTTTACCACAGCAGTAAACAACCAATCACAGAGCAGCCTTTAATTTACCACAGCAGTAAACAACCAATCACAGAGCAGCCTTCATGTTAACACAGCAGTAAACAACCAATCACAGAGCATCCTTTATTTTACCACAGCAGTAGACAACCAATCACAGAGCAGCCTTTATTTTACCACAGCAAAAAACAACCAATCACACAGCAGACTTTATTTTACCACAGCAGTAAACAACCAATCACAGAGCAGCCTTCATTTTACCACAGCAGTAAGCAACCAATCACAGAGCAGCCTTCATTTTACCACAGCAGTAAACAACAAATCACAGAGCAGCCTTCAATTTACCACAGCAGTAAGCAACCAATCACAGAGCGGTCTTAACTTTACCACAACAGTAAACAACCAATCACAGAGCAGCCTTTATTTTACAACAGCAGTAAGCAACCAATCACGGAGCAGCCTTCATTTTACCACAGCAGTAAACAGCAAATCACAGAGCGGCCTTCATTTTACCACAACAATAAACAACCAATCACAGAGCAGCCTTCATTTTACCACAACAGTAAACAACCAATCACAGAGCAGGCTTTATTTTACCACAGCAGTAAGCAACCAATCACAGAACAGGCTTCATTTTACCACAGCATTAAACAACAAATCACAGAGCCGCCTTCATTTTACCACTGCAGTAAACAACCAATCAAAGAACTGCCTTCATTTTACCACAGCAGTAAACAACCAACCACAGAGCGGCCTTCATTTTACCACAACAGTAAACAACCAATCACAGAACAGGCTTCATTTTACCGCAGCAGTAAACAACAAATTACAGAGCGGCCTTCATTTTACCATAGCAGTAAGCATCCAATCACAGAGCAGCCTTTATTTTAGCACAGAAGTAAACAACCAATCACAGAGCAGCCTTGATTTTACCACAGCAGTAAGCAACCAATCACAGAGCGGCCTTCATTTTACCACAACAGTAAACAACCAATCACAGAGCAGGCTTTATTTTACCACAGAAGCAAGCAACCAATCACAGAGGACCCTTTATTTTACCACAGCAGTAAACAACAAATCACTGAGCGGCCTTCATTTTACCACAGCAGTAAACAACCAATCACAGAGCAGCCTTCATTTTACCACAGCAGTAAGCAACCAATCACAGAGCGGCCTTCATTTTACCACAACAGTAAACAACCAATCATAGAGCAGCCTTCATTTTACCACAGCAGTAAGCAACCAATCACAGAGGAGCCTTTATTTTACCACAGCAGTAAACAGCAAATCACTGAGCGGCCTTCATTATACCACAGCAGTAAACAACCAATCACAGAGCAGCCTTCATTTTACCACAACAGTAAACAACCAATCATAGAGCAGGCTTTATTTTACCACAGCAGTAAGCAATCAATCACAGAGCAGCCTTCATTTTACCACAGCAATAAACAACAAATCACAGAGCGGCCTTCATTTTACCACAGCAGTAAACAACCAATAACAGAGCAGGCTTTATTTTACCACAACAGTAAGCAACCAATCACAGAGCAGCCTTCATTCTACCACAGCAGTAAACAACAAATCACAGAGCGGCCTTCATTTTACTACAGCAGTAAACAACCAATCATAGAGCGGCCTTCATTTTACCACAACAGTAAACAACCAATCACAGAGCAGGCTTTATTTTACCACAGCAGTAAATAACCAATCACAGAGCAGCCTTCATTTTACCACAACAGTAAACAATCAATCACAGAGCGGCCTTCCTTTTACCACAACGGTAAACAACCAATCAAAGAGCAGGCTTTATTTTACCACAGCAGTAAGCAACCAATCACAGAGCGGCCTTCATCTTACCACAGCAGTAAATAACCAACCACAGAGCAGCCTTTATTTTACCACAACAGTAAACAACCAATCACAGAGCGGCCTCCATTTTACCACAACAGTAAACAACCAATCAGAGAGCAGCCTTCATTTTACCACAGCAGTAAGCAACCAATCACAGAGCAGCCTTCATTTTACCACAGCAGTAAGCAACCAATCACAGAGCAGCCTTCATTTTACCACAGCTGTAAATAACCAATCACGAACAGCCTTCATTTTACCACAGCAGTAAACAACCAATCACAGAGTGGCCTTCATTTTATCACAGCAGTAAAGAACATAAATCACAGAGCAGCCTTTATTTTACCACAGCAGTAAACAGCCAATCACAGAGTAGCCTTCATTTTACCACAGCAGTAAACAACCAATCACAGAGCAGCGTTTAATTTACCACAGCAGTAAGCAACCAATCACAGAGCAGCCTTGATTTTACCACAGCAGGAAATAACCAATCACAGACCAGCCTTCATTTTACCACAGCAGTAAACA
The DNA here is from genome assembly GCF_035609145.1 of Eleutherodactylus coqui. NCBI lineage: Eukaryota > Metazoa > Chordata > Amphibia > Anura > Eleutherodactylidae > Eleutherodactylus > Eleutherodactylus coqui. Next base: position 26,704,065 of record NC_089844.1, on the reverse strand, counting down.
ACCAATCACAGAGCAGCCTTTAATTTACCACAGCAGTAAATAACCAATCACAGAGCAGCCTTCATGTTACCACAGCAGTAAACAACCAATCACAGAGCGGCCTTCATTTTACCACAACAGTAAACAACCAATCACAAAGCAGCCTTAATTTTACCACAGTAGTAAGCAACCCATCACAGAGCAGCCTTCATTTTACCACAGCAGAAAACAACCAATCACAGAGCATCCTTTATTTTACCACAGCAGTAAGCAACCAATCACAGATCAGCCTTTATTCTACCACAGCAGTAAACAACCAATCACAGAGCAGCCTTTATTTTACCACAGCAAAAAACAACCAACCACAGAGCAGGATTTATTTTACCACAGTTGTAAATAACCAATCACAGAACAGCCTTCATTTTACCACAACAGTAAACAACAAATCACAGAGCGGCCTTCATTTTACCAGAGCAGTAAACAACCAATCAGAGAGCAGCCTTCATTTTACCACAAAAGTAAACAACCAATCACAGAGCAGGCTTTATTTTACCACAGCAGTAAGCAACCAATTACAGAGCAGGCTTTATTTTACCACAGCAGTAAGCAACCAATCACAGAGCAGCCTTCATCTTACCACAGCAGTAAATAACCAATCACAGAGCAGCCTTCATTTTACCACAACAGTAAACAACCAATCACAGATTGGCCTTCCTTTTACCACAACAGTAAACAACCAATCACAGAGCAGGCTTTATTTTACCACAGCAGTAAGCAACCAATCACAGAGCAGCTTTTATCTTACCACAGCAGGAAATAACCAATCACAGACCAGCCTTCATTTTACCACAGCAGTAAGCAAGCAATCACAGAGCAGCCTTCATTTTACCACAACAGTAAACAACCAATCACAGAGCAGCCTTCATTTTACCACAGCAGTAAGCAACCAATCACAGAGCAGGCTTTATTTTACCACATTGTAAATAACCAATCACAGAACAGCCTTCATTTTACCACAACAATAAACAACAAATCACAGAGCGGCCTTCATTTTACCAGAGCAGTAAACAACCAATCAGAGAGCAGCCTTCATTTTACCACAAAAGTAAACAACCAATCACAGAGCAGGCTTTATTTTACCACAGCAGTAAGCAACCAATTACAGAGCAGGCTTTATTTTACCACAGCAGTAAGCAACCAATCACAGAGCAGCCTTCATCTTACCACAGCAGTAAATAACCAATCACAGAGCAGCCTTCATTTTACCACAACAGTAAACAACCAATCACAGAGCGGCCTTCCTTTTACCACAACAGTAAACAACCAATCACAGAGCAGGCTTTATTTTACCACAGCAGTAAGCAACCAATCACAGAGCAGCTTTAATCTTACCACAGCAGTAAATAACCAATCACAGAGCAGCCTTCATTTTACCACAACAGTAAACAACCAATCACAGAGCAGGCTTTATTTTACAACAGTAAACAACCAATCACAGAGCAGCCTTCATTTTACCACAGCAGTAAGCAACCAATCACAGAGCAGGCTTTATTTTACCACAGTTGTAAATAACCAATCACAGAACAGCCTTCATTTTACCACAACAATAAACAACAAATCACAGAGCGGCCTTCATTTTACCAGAGCAGTAAACAACCAATCAGAGAGCAGCCTTCATTTTACCACAAAAGTAAACAACCAATCACAGAGCAGGCTTTATTTTACCACAGCAGTAAGCAACCAATTACAGAGCAGGCTTTATTTTACCACAGCAGTAAGCAACCAATCACAGAGCAGCCTTCATCTTACCACAGCAGTAAATAACCAATCACAGAGCAGCCTTCATTTTACCACAACAGTAAACAACCAATCACAGAGCGGCCTTCCTTTTACCACAACAGTAAACAACCAATCACAGAGCAGGCTTTATTTTACCACAGCAGTAAGCAACCAATCACAGAGCAGCTTTAATCTTACCACAGCAGTAAATAACCAATCACAGAGCAGCCTTCATTTTACCACAACAGTAAACAACCAATCACAGAGCAGGCTTTATTTTACAACAGTAAACAACCAATCACAGAGCAGCCATCATTTTACCACAACAGTAAACAACCAATCACAGAGCAGCCTTCATTTTACCACAAAACTAAACAACCAATCACAGAGCAGGCTTTATTTTACCACAGCAGTAAGCAACCAATCACAGAGCAGGCTTTATTTTACCACAGCAGTAAGCAACCAATCACAGAGCAGCCTTCATCTTACCACAGCTGTAAATAACCAATCACGAACAGCCTTCATTTTACCACAACAGTAAACAACCAATCACAGAGGGGCCTTCCTTTTACCGCAACAGTAAACAACCAATCACAGAGCAGGCTTTATTTTACCACAGCAGTAAGCAACCAATCACAGAACAGCCTTGATTTTACCACAGCAGGAAATAACCAATCACAGACCAGCCTTCATTTTACCACAGCAGTAAGCAAGCAATCACAGAGCAGCCTTCATTTTACCACAACAGTAAACAACCAATCACAGAGCAGCCTTCATTTTACCACAGCAGTAAGCAACCAATCACAGAGCAGGCTTTATTTTACCACAGCAGTAAGCAACCAATCACAGAACAACCTTCATTTTACCAGAGCAGTAAAAAAACAATCACAGAGCGGCCTTCATTTTACCACAGCAGTAAACAACCAATCACAGAGCGGCCTTTATTTTACCAAAACAGTAAACAACCAATCACAGAGCAGCCTTCATTTTACCACAACAGTAAATAACCAATCACAGAGCATACTTTATTTTACCACAGCAGTAAGCAACCAATCACAGAACAGCCTTTATTTTACCACAGCAGTAAACAACCAATCACAGAGCGGCCTTCATTTTACCACAACAGTAAACAACCAATCACAGAGCAGGCTTTATTTTACCACAGCAGTAAGCAACCAATCACAGAGCAGCCTTCATTTTCCCACAGCTGTAAACAACCAATCGCAGAGCAGCCTTGATTTTACCAGAGCAGTAAACAACAAATCACAGAGCTGCCTTCATTTTACCACAGCAGTAAACAACCAATCACAATGCAGCCTTCATTTTACCACAGCAGTAAACAACAAATCACAGAGCGGCCTTCATTTGACCACAACAGTAAACAACCAATCACAGTACAGGCTTTATTTTACCACAGCAGTAAGCAACCAATAACAGAGCAGCCTTCATCTTACCACAGCAGTAAATAACCAATCACAGAGGAGCCTTCATTTTGCCCCAACAGTAAGCAACCAATCACAGAGCGGCCTTCCTTTTACCACAACAGTAAACAACCAATCACAGAGCAGCCTTTATTTTACCACAGCAGTAAGCAACCAATCACACAGCAACCTTGATTTTACCACAGCAGGAAATAACCAATCACAGACCAGCTTTCATTTTACCACAGCAGTAAATAACCAATCACAGAGCTGCCTTCATTTTACCACAACAGTAAACAACCAATCACAGAGCGGCCTTCATTTTACCCCAATAGTAAACAACCAATCACAGAGCAGGCTTTATTTTACCACAGCAGTAAGCAACCAATCAGAGAGCAGCCTTCATTTTACCACAGCAGTAAGCAACCAATCACAGAGCAGCCTTTATTTTACCACAGCTGTAAATAACCAATCACAGAACAGCCTTCATTTTACCACAGCAGTAAACAGCAAATCACAGAGCAGCCTTCATTTTACCACAGCAGTAAACAACCAATCACAGAGCAGCCTTTAATTTACCACAGCAGTAAACAACCAATCACAGAGCAGCCTTCATGTTAACACAGCAGTAAACAACCAATCACAGAGCATCCTTTCTTTTACCACAGCAGTAGACAACCAATCACAGAGCAGCCTTTATTTTACCACAGCAAAAAACAACCAATCACACAGCAGACTTTATTTTACCACAGCAGTAAACAACCAATCACAGAGCAGCCTTCATTTTACCACAGCAGTAAGCAACCAATCACAGAGCAGCCTTCATTTTACCACAGCAGTAAACAACAAATCACAGAGCAGCCTTCAATTTACCACAGCAGTAAGCAACCAATCACAGAGCGGTCTTAACTTTACCACAACAGTAAACAACCAATCACAGAGCAGCCTTTATTTTACAACAGCAGTAAGCAACCAATCACGGAGCAGCCTTCATTTTACCACAGCAGTAAACAGCAAATCACAGAGCGGCCTTCATTTTACCACAACAATAAACAACCAATCACAGAGCAGCCTTCATTTTACCACAACAGTAAACAACCAATCACAGAGCAGGCTTTATTTTACCACAGCAGTAAGCAACCAATCACAGAACAGGCTTCATTTTACCACAGCATTAAACAACAAATCACAGAGCCGCCTTCATTTTACCACTGCAGTAAACAACCAATCAAACAACTGCCTTCATTTTACCACAGCAGTAAACAACCAATCACAGAGCGGCCTTCATTTTACCACAACAGTAAACAACCAATCACAGAACAGGCTTCATTTTACCGCAGCAGTAAACAACAAATTACAGAGCGGCCTTCATTTTACCATAGCAGTAAGCATCCAATCACAGAGCAGCCTTTATTTTAGCACAGAAGTAAACAACCAATCACAGAGCAGCCTTGATTTTACCACAGCAGTAAGCAACCAATCACAGAGCGGCCTTCATTTTACCACAACAGTAAACAACCAATCACAGAGCAGGCTTTATTTTACCACAGAAGCAAGCAACCAATCACAGAGGACCCTTTATTTTACCACAGCAGTAAACAACAAATCACTGAGCGGCCTTCATTTTACCACAGCAGTAAACAACCAATCACAGAGCAGCCTTCATTTTACCACAGCAGTAAGCAACCAATCACAGAGCGGCCTTCATTTTACCACAACAGTAAACAACCAATCATAGAGCAGCCTTCATTTTACCACAGCAGTAAGCAACCAATCACAGAGGAGCCTTTATTTTACCACAGCAGTAAACAGCAAATCACTGAGCGGCCTTCATTATACCACAGCAGTAAACAACCAATCACAGAGCAGCCTTCATTTTACCACAACAGTAAACAACCAATCATAGAGCAGGCTTTATTTTACCACAGCAGTAAGCAATCAATCACAGAGCAGCCTTCATTTTACCACAGCAATAAACAACAAATCACAGAGCGGCCTTCATTTTACCACAGCAGTAAACAACCAATAACAGAGCAGGCTTTATTTTACCACAACAGTAAGCAACCAATCACAGAGCAGCCTTCATTCTACCACAGCAGTAAACAACAAATCACAGAGCGGCCTTCATTTTACTACAGCAGTAAACAACCAATCATAGAGCGGCCTTCATTTTACCACAACAGTAAACAACCAATCACAGAGCAGGCTTTATTTTACCACAGCAGTAAATAACCAATCACAGAGCAGCCTTCATTTTACCACAACAGTAAACAATCAATCACAGAGCGGCCTTCCTTTTACCACAACGGTAAACAACCAATCAAAGAGCAGGCTTTATTTTACCACAGCAGTAAGCAACCAATCACAGAGCGGCCTTCATCTTACCACAGCAGTAAATAACCAACCACAGAGCAGCCTTTATTTTACCACAACAGTAAACAACCAATCACAGAGCGGCCTCCATTTTACCACAACAGTAAACAACCAATCAGAGAGCAGCCTTCATTTTACCACAGCAGTAAGCAACCAATCACAGAGCAGCCTTCATTTTACCACAGCAGTAAGCAACCAATCACAGAGCAGCCTTCATTTTACCACAGCTGTAAATAACCAATCACGAACAGCCTTCATTTTACCACAGCAGTAAACAACCAATCACAGAGTGGCCTTCATTTTATCACAGCAGTAAAGAACATAAATCACAGAGCAGCCTTTATTTTACCACAGCAGTAAACAGCCAATCACAGAGTAGCCTTCATTTTACCACAGCAGTAAACAACCAATCACAGAGCAGCGTTTAATTTACCACAGCAGTAAGCAACCAATCACAGAGCAGCCTTGATTTTACCACAGCAGGAAATAACCAATCACAGACCAGCCTTCATTTTACCACAGCAGTAAACAACCAATCACAGAGCAGCCTTTAATTTACCACAGCAGTAAATAACCAATCACAGAGCAGCCTTCATGTTACCACAGCAGTAAACAACCAATCACAGAGCGGCCTTCATTTTACCACAACAGTAAACAACCAATCACAAAGCAGCCTTAATTTTACCACAGTAGTAAGCAACCCATCACAGAGCAGCCTTCATTTTACCACAGCAGAAAACAACCAATCACAGAGCATCCTTTATTTTACCACAGCAGTAAGCAACCAATCACAGATCAGCCTTTATTCTACCACAGCAGTAAACAACCAATCACAGAGCAGCCTTTATTTTACCACAGCAAAAAACAACCAACCACAGAGCAGGATTTATTTTACCACAGTTGTAAATAACCAATCACAGAACAGCCTTCATTTTACCACAACAGTAAACAACAAATCACAGAGCGGCCTTCATTTTACCAGAGCAGTAAACAACCAATCAGAGAGCAGCCTTCATTTTACCACAAAAGTAAACAACCAATCACAGAGCAGGCTTTATTTTACCACAGCAGTAAGCAACCAATTACAGAGCAGGCTTTATTTTACCACAGCAGTAAGCAACCAATCACAGAGCAGCCTTCATCTTACCACAGCAGTAAATAACCAATCACAGAGCAGCCTTCATTTTACCACAACAGTAAACAACCAATCACAGATTGGCCTTCCTTTTACCACAACAGTAAACAACCAATCACAGAGCAGGCTTTATTTTACCACAGCAGTAAGCAACCAATCACAGAGCAGCTTTTATCTTACCACAGCAGGAAATAACCAATCACAGACCAGCCTTCATTTTACCACAGCAGTAAGCAAGCAATCACAGAGCAGCCTTCATTTTACCACAACAGTAAACAACCAATCACAGAGCAGCCTTCATTTTACCACAGCAGTAAGCAACCAATCACAGAGCAGGCTTTATTTTACCACATTGTAAATAACCAATCACAGAACAGCCTTCATTTTACCACAACAATAAACAACAAATCACAGAGCGGCCTTCATTTTACCAGAGCAGTAAACAACCAATCAGAGAGCAGCCTTCATTTTACCACAAAAGTAAACAACCAATCACAGAGCAGGCTTTATTTTACCACAGCAGTAAGCAACCAATTACAGAGCAGGCTTTATTTTACCACAGCAGTAAGCAACCAATCACAGAGCAGCCTTCATCTTACCACAGCAGTAAATAACCAATCACAGAGCAGCCTTCATTTTACCACAACAGTAAACAACCAATCACAGAGCGGCCTTCCTTTTACCACAACAGTAAACAACCAATCACAGAGCAGGCTTTATTTTACCACAGCAGTAAGCAACCAATCACAGAGCAGCTTTAATCTTACCACAGCAGTAAATAACCAATCACAGAGCAGCCTTCATTTTACCACAACAGTAAACAACCAATCACAGAGCAGGCTTTATTTTACAACAGTAAACAACCAATCACAGAGCAGCCTTCATTTTACCACAGCAGTAAGCAACCAATCACAGAGCAGGCTTTATTTTACCACAGTTGTAAATAACCAATCACAGAACAGCCTTCATTTTACCACAACAATAAACAACAAATCACAGAGCGGCCTTCATTTTACCAGAGCAGTAAACAACCAATCAGAGAGCAGCCTTCATTTTACCACAAAAGTAAACAACCAATCACAGAGCAGGCTTTATTTTACCACAGCAGTAAGCAACCAATTACAGAGCAGGCTTTATTTTACCACAGCAGTAAGCAACCAATCACAGAGCAGCCTTCATCTTACCACAGCAGTAAATAACCAATCACAGAGCAGCCTTCATTTTACCACAACAGTAAACAACCAATCACAGAGCGGCCTTCCTTTTACCACAACAGTAAACAACCAATCACAGAGCAGGCTTTATTTTACCACAGCAGTAAGCAACCAATCACAGAGCAGCTTTAATCTTACCACAGCAGTAAATAACCAATCACAGAGCAGCCTTCATTTTACCACAACAGTAAACAACCAATCACAGAGCAGGCTTTATTTTACAACAGTAAACAACCAATCACAGAGCAGCCATCATTTTACCACAACAGTAAACAACCAATCACAGAGCAGCCTTCATTTTACCACAAAACTAAACAACCAATCACAGAGCAGGCTTTATTTTACCACAGCAGTAAGCAACCAATCACAGAGCAGGCTTTATTTTACCACAGCAGTAAGCAACCAATCACAGAGCAGCCTTCATCTTACCACAGCTGTAAATAACCAATCACGAACAGCCTTCATTTTACCACAACAGTAAACAACCAATCACAGAGGGGCCTTCCTTTTACCGCAACAGTAAACAACCAATCACAGAGCAGGCTTTATTTTACCACAGCAGTAAGCAACCAATCACAGAACAGCCTTGATTTTACCACAGCAGGAAATAACCAATCACAGACCAGCCTTCATTTTACCACAGCAGTAAGCAAGCAATCACAGAGCAGCCTTCATTTTACCACAACAGTAAACAACCAATCACAGAGCAGCCTTCATTTTACCACAGCAGTAAGCAACCAATCACAGAGCAGGCTTTATTTTACCACAGCAGTAAGCAACCAATCACAGAACAACCTTCATTTTACCAGAGCAGTAAAAAAACAATCACAGAGCGGCCTTCATTTTACCACAGCAGTAAACAACCAATCACAGAGCGGCCTTTATTTTACCAAAACAGTAAACAACCAATCACAGAGCAGCCTTCATTTTACCACAACAGTAAATAACCAATCACAGAGCATACTTTATTTTACCACAGCAGTAAGCAACCAATCACAGAACAGCCTTTATTTTACCACAGCAGTAAACAACCAATCACAGAGCGGCCTTCATTTTACCACAACAGTAAACAACCAATCACAGAGCAGGCTTTATTTTACCACAGCAGTAAGCAACCAATCACAGAGCAGCCTTCATTTTCCCACAGCTGTAAACAACCAATCGCAGAGCAGCCTTGATTTTACCAGAGCAGTAAACAACAAATCACAGAGCTGCCTTCATTTTACCACAGCAGTAAACAACCAATCACAATGCAGCCTTCATTTTACCACAGCAGTAAACAACAAATCACAGAGCGGCCTTCATTTGACCACAACAGTAAACAACCAATCACAGTACAGGCTTTATTTTACCACAGCAGTAAGCAACCAATAACAGAGCAGCCTTCATCTTACCACAGCAGTAAATAACCAATCACAGAGGAGCCTTCATTTTGCCCCAACAGTAAGCAACCAATCACAGAGCGGCCTTCCTTTTACCACAACAGTAAACAACCAATCACAGAGCAGCCTTTATTTTACCACAGCAGTAAGCAACCAATCACACAGCAACCTTGATTTTACCACAGCAGGAAATAACCAATCACAGACCAGCTTTCATTTTACCACAGCAGTAAATAACCAATCACAGAGCTGCCTTCATTTTACCACAACAGTAAACAACCAATCACAGAGCGGCCTTCATTTTACCCCAATAGTAAACAACCAATCACAGAGCAGGCTTTATTTTACCACAGCAGTAAGCAACCAATCAGAGAGCAGCCTTCATTTTACCACAGCAGTAAGCAACCAATCACAGAGCAGCCTTTATTTTACCACAGCTGTAAATAACCAATCACAGAACAGCCTTCATTTTACCACAGCAGTAAACAGCAAATCACAGAGCAGCCTTCATTTTACCACAGCAGTAAACAACCAATCACAGAGCAGCCTTTAATTTACCACAGCAGTAAACAACCAATCACAGAGCAGCCTTCATGTTAACACAGCAGTAAACAACCAATCACAGAGCATCCTTTCTTTTACCACAGCAGTAGACAACCAATCACAGAGCAGCCTTTATTTTACCACAGCAAAAAACAACCAATCACACAGCAGACTTTATTTTACCACAGCAGTAAACAACCAATCACAGAGCAGCCTTCATTTTACCACAGCAGTAAGCAACCAATCACAGAGCAGCCTTCATTTTACCACAGCAGTAAACAACAAATCACAGAGCAGCCTTCAATTTACCACAGCAGTAAGCAACCAATCACAGAGCGGTCTTAACTTTACCACAACAGTAAACAACCAATCACAGAGCAGCCTTTATTTTACAACAGCAGTAAGCAACCAATCACGGAGCAGCCTTCATTTTACCACAGCAGTAAACAGCAAATCACAGAGCGGCCTTCATTTTACCACAACAATAAACAACCAATCACAGAGCAGCCTTCATTTTACCACAACAGTAAACAACCAATCACAGAGCAGGCTTTATTTTACCACAGCAGTAAGCAACCAATCACAGAACAGGCTTCATTTTACCACAGCATTAAACAACAAATCACAGAGCCGCCTTCATTTTACCACTGCAGTAAACAACCAATCAAACAACTGCCTTCATTTTACCACAGCAGTAAACAACCAATCACAGAGCGGCCTTCATTTTACCACAACAGTAAACAACCAATCACAGAACAGGCTTCATTTTACCGCAGCAGTAAACAACAAATTACAGAGCGGCCTTCATTTTACCATAGCAGTAAGCATCCAATCACAGAGCAGCCTTTATTTTAGCACAGAAGTAAACAACCAATCACAGAGCAGCCTTGATTTTACCACAGCAGTAAGCAACCAATCACAGAGCGGCCTTCATTTTACCACAACAGTAAACAACCAATCACAGAGCAGGCTTTATTTTACCACAGAAGCAAGCAACCAATCACAGAGGACCCTTTATTTTACCACAGCAGTAAACAACAAATCACTGAGCGGCCTTCATTTTACCACAGCAGTAAACAACCAATCACAGAGCAGCCTTCATTTTACCACAGCAGTAAGCAACCAATCACAGAGCGGCCTTCATTTTACCACAACAGTAAACAACCAATCATAGAGCAGCCTTCATTTTACCACAGCAGTAAGCAACCAATCACAGAGGAGCCTTTATTTTACCACAGCAGTAAACAGCAAATCACTGAGCGGCCTTCATTATACCACAGCAGTAAACAACCAATCACAGAGCAGCCTTCATTTTACCACAACAGTAAACAACCAATCATAGAGCAGGCTTTATTTTACCACAGCAGTAAGCAATCAATCACAGAGCAGCCTTCATTTTACCACAGCAGTAAACAACAAATCACAGAGCGGCCTTCATTTTACCACAGCAGTAAACACCAATAACAGAGCAGGCTTTATTTTACCACAACAGTAAGCAACCAATCACAGAGCAGCCTTCATTCTACCACAGCAGTAAACAACAAATCACAGAGCGGCCTTCATTTTACTACAGCAGTAAACAACCAATCATAGAGCGGCCTTCATTTTACCACAACAGTAAACAACCAATCACAGAGCAGGCTTTATTTTACCACAGCAGTAAATAACCAATCACAGAGCAGCCTTCATTTTACCACAACAGTAAACAATCAATCACAGAGCGGCCTTCCTTTTACCACAACGGTAAAAAACCAATCAAAAAGCAGGCTTTATTTTACCACAGCAGTAAGCAACCAATCACAGAGCGGCCTTCATCTTACCACAGCAGTAAATAACCAACCACAGAGCAGCCTTTATTTTACCACAACAGTAAACAACCAATCACAGAGCGGCCTCCATTTTACCACAACAGTAAACAACCAATCAGAGAGCAGCCTTCATTTTACCACAGCAGTAAGCAACCAATCACAGAGCAGCCTTCATTTTACCACAGCAGTAAGCAACCAATCACAGAGCAGCCTTCATTTTACCACAGCTGTAAATAACCAATCACGAACAGCCTTCATTTTACCACAGCAGTAAACAACCAATCACAGAGTGGCCTTCATTTTATCACTGCAGTAAAGAACATAAATCACAGAGCAGCCTTTATTTTACCACAGCAGTAAACAGCCAATCACAGAGTAGCCTTCATTTTACCACAGCAGTAAACAACCAATCACAGAGCAGCGTTTAATTTACCACAGCAGTAAGCAACCAATCACAGAGCAGCCTTGATTTTACCACAGCAGGAAATAACCAATCACAGACCAGCCTTCATTTTACCACAGCAGTAAACAACCAATCACAGAGCAGCCTTTAATTTACCACAGCAGTAAATAACCAATCACAGAGCAGCCTTCATGTTACCACAGCAGTAAACAACCAATCACAGAGCGGCCTTCATTTTACCACAACAGTAAACAACCAATCACAAAGCAGCCTTAATTTTACCACAGTAGTAAGCAACCCATCACAGAGCAGCCTTCATTTTACCACAGCAGAAAACAACCAATCACAGAGCATCCTTTATTTTACCACAGCAGTAAGCAACCAATCACAGATCAGCCTTTATTCTACCACAGCAGTAAACAACCAATCACAGAGCAGCCTTTATTTTACCACAGCAAAAAACAACCAACCACAGAGCAGGATTTATTTTACCACAGTTGTAAATAACCAATCACAGAACAGCCTTCATTTTACCACAACAGTAAACAACAAATCACAGAGCGGCCTTCATTTTACCAGAGCAGTAAACAACCAATCAGAGAGCAGCCTTCATTTTACCACAAAAGTAAACAACCAATCACAGAGCAGGCTTTATTTTACCACAGCAGTAAGCAACCAATTACAGAGCAGGCTTTATTTTACCACAGCAGTAAGCAACCAATCACAGAGCAGCCTTCATCTTACCACAGCAGTAAATAACCAATCACAGAGCAGCCTTCATTTTACCACAACAGTAAACAACCAATCACAGAGCGGCCTTCCTTTTACCACAACAGTAAACAACCAATCACAGAGCAGGCTTTATTTTACCACAGCAGTAAGCAACCAATCACAGAGCAGCTTTAATCTTACCACAGCAGTAAATAACCAATCACAGAGCAGCCTTCATTTTACCACAACAGTAAACAACCAATCACAGAGCAGGCTTTATTTTACAACAGTAAACAACCAATCACAGAGCAGCCATCATTTTACCACAACAGTAAACAACCAATCACAGAGCAGCCTTCATTTTACCACAAAACTAAACAACCAATCACAGAGCAGGCTTTATTTTACCACAGCAGTAAGCAACCAATCACAGAGCAGGCTTTATTTTACCACAGCAGTAAGCAACCAATCACAGAGCAGCCTTCATCTTACCACAGCTGTAAATAACCAATCACGAACAGCCTTCATTTTACCACAACAGTAAACAACCAATCACAGAGGGGCCTTCCTTTTACCGCAACAGTAAACAACCATTCACAGAGCAGGCTTTATTTTACCACAGCAGTAAGCAACCAATCACAGAACAGCCTTGATTTTACCACAGCAGGAAATAACCAATCACAGACCAGCCTTCATTTTACCACAGCAGTAAACAACCAATCACAGAGCAGCCTTCATTTTACCACAGCAGTAAGCAACCAATCACAGAGCAGGCTTTATTTTACCACAGCAGTAAGCAACCAATCACAGAACAACCTTCATTTTACCAGAGCAGTAAAAAAAACAATCACAGAGCGGCCTTCATTTTACCACAGCAGTAAACAACCAATCACAGAGCAGCCTTCATTTTACCACAGCAGTAAGCAACCAATCACAGAGCAGGCTTTATTTTACCACAGCAGTAAGCAACCAATCACAGAACAACCTTCATTTTACCAGAGCAGTAAAAAAAACAATCACAGAGCGGCCTTCATTTTACCACAGCAGTAAACAACCAATCACAGAGCGGCCTTTATTTTACCAAAACAGTAAACAACCAATCACAGAGCAGCCTTCATTTTACCACAACAGTAAATAACCAATCACAGAGCATACTTTATTTTACCACAGCAGTAAGCAACCAATAACAGAACAGCCTGTATTTTACAACAGCAGTAAACAACCAATCACAGAGCAGGCTTTATTTTACCACAGCAGTAAGCAACCAATCACAGAGCAGCCTTCATTTTACCACAGCTGTAAACAACCAATCGCAGAGCAGCCTTGATTTTACCAGAGTAGTAAACAACAAATCACAGAGCTGCCTTCATTTTACCACAGCAGTAAACAACCAATCACAATGCAGCCTTCATTTTACCACAGCAGTAAACAACAAATCACAGAGCGGCCTTCATTTGACCACACCAGTAAACAACCAATCACAGAACAGGCTTTATTTTACCACAGCAGTAAGCAACCAATCACAGAGCAGCCTTCATCTTACCACAGCAGTAAATAACCAATCACAGAGGAGCCTTCATTTTGCCCCAACAGTAAACAACCAATCACAGAGCGGCCTTTCTTTTACCACAACAGTAAACAACCAATCACAGAGCAGCCTTTATTTTACCACAGCAGTAAGCAACCAATCACACAGCAACCTTGATTTTACCACAGCAGGAAATAACCAATCACAGACCAGCTTTCATTTTACCACAGCAGTAAGCAAGCAATCACAGAGCAGCCTTCATTTTACCACAACAGTAAACAACCAATCACAGAGCAGCCTTCATTTTACCACAGCAGTAAGCAACCAATCACAGAGCAGGCTTTATTTTACCACAGCAGTAAGCAACCAATCACAGAACAACCTTCATTTTACCAGAGCAGTAAAAAAACAATCACAGAGCGGCCTTCATTTTACCACAGCAGTAAACAACCAATCACAGAGCGGCCTTTATTTTACCAAAACAGTAAACAACCAATCACAGAGCAGCCTTCATTTTACCACAACAGTAAATAACCAATCACAGAGCATACTTTATTTTACCACAGCAGTAAGCAACCAATCACAGAACAGCCTTTATTTTACCACAGCAGTAAACAACCAATCACAGAGCGGCCTTCATTTTACCACAACAGTAAACAACCAATCACAGAGCAGGCTTTATTTTACCACAGCAGTAAGCAACCAATCACAGAGCAGCCTTTATTTTACCACAGCTGTAAACAACCAATCGCAGAGCAGCCTTGATTTTACCAGAGCAGTAAACAACAAATCACAGAGCTGCCTTCATTTTACCACAGCAGTAAACAACCAATCACAATGCAGCCTTCATTTTACCACAGCAGTAAACAACAAATCACAGAGTGGCCTTCATTTGACCACACCAGTAAACAACCAATCACAGAACAGGCTTTATTTTACCACAGCAGTAAGCAACCAATCACAGAGCAGCCTTCATCTTACCACAGCAGTAAATAACCAATCACAGAGGAGCCTTCATTTTGCCCCAACAGTAAACAACCAATCACAGAGCGGCCTTCCTTTTACCACAACAGTAAACAACCAATCACAGAGCAGCCTTTATTTTACCACAGCAGTAAGCAACCAATCACACAGCAACCTTGATTTTACCACAGCAGGAAATAACCAATCACAGACCAGCTTTCATTTTACCACAGCAGTAAATAACCAATCACAGAGCTGCCTTCATTTTACCACAACAGTAAACAACCAATCACAGAGCGGCCTTCATTTTACCACAATAGTAAACAACCAATCACAGAGCAGGCTTTATTTTACCACAGCAGTAAGCAACCAATCAGAGAGCAGCCTTCATTTTACCACAGCAGTAAGCAACCAATCACAGAGCAGCCTTTATTTTACCACAGCTGTAAATAACCAATCACAGAACAGCCTTCATTTTACCACAGCAGTAAACAGCAAATCACAGAGCAGCCTTCATTTTACCACAGCAGTAAACAACCAATCACAGAGCAGCCTTTAATTTACCACAGCAGTAAACAACCAATCACAGAGCAGCCTTCATGTTAACACAGCAGTAAACAACCAATCACAGAGCATCCTTTATTTTACCACAGCAGTAGACAACCAATCACAGAGCAGCCTTTATTTTACCACAGCAAAAAACAACCAATCACACAGCAGACTTTATTTTGCCACAGCAGTAAACAACCAATCACAGAGCAGCCTTCATTTTACCACAGCAGTAAGCAACCAATCACAGAGCAGCCTTCATTTTACCACAGCAGTAAACAACAAATCACAGAGCAGCCTTCAATTTACCACAGCAGTAAGCAACCAATCACAGAGCGGTCTTAACTTTACCACAACAGTAAACAACCAATCACAGAGCAGCCTTTATTTTACAACAGCAGTAAGCAACCAATCACGGAGCAGCCTTCATTTTACCACAGCAGTAAACAGCAAATCACAGAGCGGTCTTCATTTTACCACAACAATAAACAACCAATCACAGAGCAGCCTTCATTTTACCACAACAGTAAACAACCAATCACAGAGCAGGCTTTATTTTACCACAGCAGTAAGCAACCAATCACAGAACAGGCTTCATTTTACCACAGCAGTAAACAACAAATCACAGAGCCGCCTTCATTTTACCACTGCAGTAAACAACCAATCAAAGAACTGCCTTCATTTTACCATAGCAGTAAGCATCTAATAACACAGCAGCCTTTATTTTAGCACAGAAGTAAACAACCAATCACAGAGCAGCCTTTATTTTAGCACAGAAGTAAGCAACCAATCACAGAGCGGCCTTCATTTTACCACAACAGTAAACAACCAATCACAGAGCAGGCTTTATTTTACCACAGAAGCAAGCAACCAATCACAGAGGACCCTTTATTTTACCACAGCAGTAAACAACAAATCACTGAGCGGCCTTCATTTTACCACAGCAGTAAACAACCAATCACAGAGCAGCCTTCATTTTACCACAGCAGTAAGCAACCAATCACAGAGCGGCCTTCATTTTACCACAACAGTAAACAACCAATCATAGAGCAGCCTTCATTTTACCACAGCAGTAAGCAACCAATCACAGAGGAGCCTTTATTTTACCACAGCAGTAAACAGCAAATCACTGAGCGGCCTTCATTATACCACAGCAGTAAACAACCAATCACAGAGCAGCCTTCATTTTACCACAACAGTAAACAACCAATCATAGAGCAGGCTTTATTTTACCACAGCAGTAAGCAATCAATCACAGAGCAGCCTTCATTTTACCACAGCAGTAAACAACAAATCACAGAGCGGCCTTCATTTTACCACAGCAGTAAACAACCAATAACAGAGCAGGCTTTATTTTACCACAGCAGTAAGCAACCAATCAGAGAGCAGCCTTCATTCTACCACAGCAGTAAACAACAAATCACAGAGCGGCCTTCATTTTACCACAACAATAAACAAACAATCACAGAGCAGCCTTCATTTTACCACAACAGTAAACAACCAATCACAGAGCAGCCTTCATGTTAACACAGCAGTAAACAACCAATCACAGAGCAGCCTTTAATTTACCACAGCAGTAAACAACCAATCACAGAGCAGCCTTCATGTTAACACAGCAGTAAACAACCAATCACAGAGCATCCTTTATTTTACCACAGCAGTAGACAACCAATCACAGAGCAGCCTTTATTTTACCACAGCAAAAAACAACCAATCACACAGCAGACTTTATCTTGCCACAGCAGTAAACAACCAATCACAGAGCAGCCTTCATTTTACCACAGCAGTAAGCAACCAATCACAGAGCAGCCTTCATTTTACCACAGCAGTAAACAACAAATCACAGAGCAGCCTTCAATTTACCACAGCAGTAAGCAACCAATCACAGAGCGGTCTTAACTTTACCACAACAGTAAACAACCAATCACAGAGCAGCCTTTATTTTACAACAGCAGTAAGCAACCAATCACGGAGCAGCCTTCATTTTACCACAGCAGTAAACAGCAAATCACAGAGCGGCCTTCATTTTACCACAACAATAAACAACCAATCACAGAGCAGCCTTCATTTTACCACAACAGTAAACAACCAATCACAGAGCAGGCTTTATTTTACCACAGCAGTAAGCAACCAATCACAGAACAGGCTTCATTTTACCACAGCAGTAAACAACAAATCACAGAGCCGCCTTCATTTTACCACTGCAGTAAACAACCAATCAAAGAACTGCCTTCATTTTACCACAGCAGTAAACAACCAATCACAGAGCGGCCTTCATTTTACCATAGCAGTAAGCATCCAATCACAGAGCAGCCTTTATTTTAGCACAGAAGTAAACAACCAATCACAGAGCAGCCTTTATTTTAGCACAGAAGTAAGCAACCAATCACAGAGCGGCCTTCATTTTACCACAACAGTAAACAACCAATCACAGAGCAGGCTTTATTTTACCACAGAAGCAAGCAACCAATCACAGAGGACCCTTTATTTTACCACAGCAGTAAACAACAAATCACTGAGCGGCCTTCATTTTACCACAGCAGTAAACAACCAATCACAGAGCAGCCTTCATTTTACCACAGCAGTAAGCAACCAATCACAGAGCGGCCTTCATTTTACCACAACAGTAAACAACCAATCATAGAGCAGCCTTCATTTTACCACCGCAGTAAGCAACCAATCACAGAGGAGCCTTTATTTTACCACAGCAGTAAACAGCAAATCACTGAGCGGCCTTCATTATACCACAGCAGTAAACAACCAATCACAGAGCAGCCTTCATTTTACCACAACAGTAAACAACCAATCATAGAGCAGGCTTTATTTTACCACAGCAGTAAGCAATCAATCACAGAGCAGCCTTCATTTTACCACAGCAGTAAACAACAAATCACAGAGCGGCCTTCATTTTACCACAGCAGTAAACAACCAATAACAGAGCAGGCTTTATTTTACCACAGCAGTAAGCAACCAATCACAGAGCAGCCTTCATTCTACCACAGCAGTAAACAACAAATCACAGAGCGGCCTTCATTTTACTACAGCAGTAAACAGCCAATCATAGAGCGGCCTTCATTTTACCACAACAGTAAACAACCAATCACAGAGCAGGCTTTATTTTACCACAGCAGTAAATAACCAATCACAGAGCAGCCTTCATTTTACCACAACAGTAAACAATCAATCACAGAGCGGCCTTCATCTTACCACAGCAGTAAATAACCAATCACAGAGCAGCCTTTATTTTACCACAACAGTAAACAACCAATCACAGAGCGGCCTCCATTTTACCACAACAGTAAACAACCAATCAGAGAGCAGCCTTCATTTTACCACAGCAGTAAGCAACCAATCACAGAGCAGCCTTCATTTTACCACAGCAGTAAGCATCCAATCACAGAGCAGCCTTCATTTTTCCACAGCTGTAAATAACCAATCACGAACAGCCTTCATTTTACCACAGCAGTAAAGAACAAATCACAGAGTGGCCTTCATTTTATCACAGCAGTAAAGAACATAAATCACAGAGCAGCCTTTATTTTACCACAGCAGTAAACAGCCAATCACAGAGTAGCCTTCATTTTACCACAGCAGTAAACAACCAATCACAGAGCAGCGTTTAATTTACCACAGCAGTAAGCAACCAATCACAGAGCAGCCTTGATTTTACCACAGCAGGAAATAACCAATCACAGACCAGCCTTCATTTTACCACAGCAGTAAACAACCAATCACAGAGCAGCCTTTAATTTACCACAGCAGTAAATAACCAATCACAGAGCAGCCTTCATGTTACCACAGCAGTAAACAACCAATCACAGAGCGGCCTTCATTTTACCACAACAGTAAACAACCAATCACAAAGCACCCTTAATTTTACCACAGTAGTAAGCAACCAATCACAGAGCAGCCTTCATTTTACCACAGCAGAAAACAACCAATCACAGAGCATCCTTTATTTTACCACAGCAGTAAGCAACCAATCACAGATCAGCCTTTATTCTACCACAGCAGTAAACAACCAATCACAGAGCAGCCTTTATTTTACCACAGCAAAAAACAACCAACCACAGAGCAGGATTTATTTTACCACAGTTGTAAATAACCAATCACAAAACAGCCTTCATTTTACCACAACAGTAAACAACAAATCACAGAGCGGCCTTCATTTTACCAGAGCAGTAAACAACCAATCAGAGAGCAGCCTTCATTTTACCACAAAAGTAAACAACCAATCACAGAGCAGGCTTTATTTTACCACAGCAGTAAGCAACCAATTACAGAGCAGGCTTTATTTTACCACAGCAGTAAGCAACCAATCACAGAGCAGCCTTCATCTTACCACAGCAGTAAATAACCAATCACAGAGCAGCCTTCATTTTACCACAACAGTAAACAACCAATCACAGAGCGGCCTTCCTTTTACCACAACAGTAAACAACCAATCACAGAGCAGGCTTTATTTTACCACAGCAGTAAGCAACCAATCACAGAGCAGCTTTTATCTTACCACAGCAGGAAATAACCAATCACAGACCAGCCTTCATTTTACCACAGCAGTAAGCAAGCAATCACAGAGCAGCCTTCATTTTACCACAACAGTAAACAACCAATCACAGAGTAGCCTTCATTTTACCACAGCAGTAAGCAACCAATCACAGAGCAGGCTTTATTTTACCACAGTTGTAAATAACCAATCACGACATCTAAAGAGCTCCTGCTACTGAGAACGTTACTCAGCTCTGAGCCGTGCACTGAGCCCGTTATGCACTGCTGAACATAAGCACCAGCTGTCCCACAGGCCAGGGATCAAGAAGAGGGGTTTTGAGCCACTTCGGGAAAACTTAAAGAACGGGGCCTACCTGCAGGGGTGAAGCCGGGACCTCGAGTTGAAGGCCGAGACGGACCGGAAGTTCGGGGCCTCCACTTCTATTGCGGAGAACCAGCTCGCACTGCCGCCGGATCAGACACCGGAGCCTCACCAGCCTAAGGAGCAGCGCTAGAACTTCTGCCACTTCAACTGGATCGACCAGGAATGCATACACGGCCCTCCCTCAGCACCTAATCCTCCCACTGTCCCTGAGGAGGGAAACGCACTGTGCTGCCCGCCTGCCTCCCGGTAGAGGATAAAGGTAGAAAAAGCAAATTTACAAATCTTAACTACCTGCCATACCGACCTAAGTAATTCTTTAACAGGGGCACACGCACAAAATGGCCCCCTGAACGGGCGGGCTGAGCACGGGGCCCCGTCACACGAATAATTCCGCAACATACCCCAGTACGTAATGGGGAAAAACAACAGAGATAGGAGCAGTGACTCAATCGGCACCCCGAGACCATCTAAAGGACAGTCCGACATGCAAAAGTTCTTCAGAGAAAGGGTCTCAAGATCCCCCCACACGACGAGCAAAAAGTCACTGAATTTAACTACACCAATCGCAGCCGACTTAGAGAGAGAGGATGCTGCGTCCACGGAGGGTGAGGAAGGCGAGCAACTTTCGAAAAGTTTTATGAGGGATCTACTTACTAGCTCTCTAAGGCCAATCAGAGCAGATCTCCTGGAGATCAAAGAGGACATTAAATCCATGGGGAAAAGGGTCGAAACCTTAGAATCCTCCTCAACAAACCTCATCAAGCACTCGACAGAATTGGCCCACCTGGTACAAGAACATCACCACCAACTGAACCGTACCTTGATTCTTCAGGAAGATATCGAGAACCGCAATAGGCGGAACAACGTCAGAATTAAAGGGCTTCCAGAGTCGTGGGCGGTGGAAGCACTACCCAGAATTGCCTTAGAACTGTTTGCCTTACTGCTAGGTGAGGAAAGAGCTTCAAGCATTCTGATAGAACGCATTCACAGATCGCTGAGACCTCCACCATCAGGCACAGACCCCCCCAGGGATGTAATCTGTAAGCTCCTGGCTTACCCAGACACACAAGCAGTGCTAGATGCCTCCAGAACTAAAAGAGAGCTGCAATATAACGGAACCCCCATTCAATTTTACCAAGACCTCGCACCGACGACCTTGGCTAAACGACGTTTAATGAGACCCCTACTAGAAGCCCTCCGAGCGAAAAATATTAAATATTCTTGGCTCTTCCCCTTCGGGCTGGGCATCAACATGAAAGGTCGCAGACTAAACATCAGAACACCAGAGGATCTCCAGAACTGTTGGCAATTCTTAGAAATGGAGCCAGTTGAAGTTCCATCATGGTTACCCTTACCAGATTTGCCTACACTCCCTTTACTGCCCTCGGTCACGATTGAGCAGCAGACAGGCGGCACTAGGTCACCCAGAGAGAGGAGAAAGAAGAGCAGAGAAAGCATCGCAGATGAGGACACTTGAGAAGAAACAGGGCGATTTGCCCAGAAGGAGTAAACAAAGAACTGTCAAGTGTCTACTAATCTAAATAAGTATCTCACTGCACTGCCTTATACTAACCTCTCCTTTCTGACTCTAACTCACGTTTCGCTTATGCCCTTTGTTAACCCTACTCTTATGTTTGAGTTATAATTTGCAAGTGATGGGGCCCGCTTACTCGGGCCACCCTTAGTTCAAAAAGTTCTACATCAACAAAAACCAGATCCGAGATCTCCCATCTAGGTGGGGGACCCCGGTGAACCTGTCCACAGGATCTTCCCGTCACCCGGTGGGTGACGGAGAGTTATTGCCGGTGTTTAACTGGCTTTCAAGTTGAATCCAGTTGGGAAGGGTGCTTAACATTATCCTTCTAATACCCGCCCCCCTGCAACCCTTTCTCCTCCCCCCTGTGTCAATACCTAGGTCTACCCCCCTTTCCCCGCTAAGTCATAGGCACTCCTGCCTGGGAAGTGACGAGTGGCTGAAATCCGGTGACTCTCGGTGCACTACCATACAACTGCTCCACTGAACTGAATAGAAAGTCGTTGTCTCATTCTCTCTCTCTTATTTACCTAGATTTACAGGTCCGGCTCCCGACAAATAATTCCGGGACGAACATGGCCTCGATCCGCCTCACGTCATTCAACGCCCGGGGCCTCAACTCACCTCGCAAAAGACACAGTGTTGCACATCTCCTCAAGAAGTGTAAGACCAAAATTTTATTACTTCAAGAAACACATTTCAAAAAGAATAGACAGTTCCCATTGTCAGGGTTGGGGTTCCAACAATACTATCACAACACACACCCTACTACAGCAGCCAAGGGGGTCACCATAGCGATCCACAAGTCAATCCCCTTTAAACTTGAAACGGAGTTTCAAGACGGGGAGGGAAGAGTCCTCTTTTTAAGAGGCTCAATTAATAACATAAAAGTGACAATCGCTAATCTCTATACTCCGAATTCAGAGCAAGTCCCCTGGCTCATCAAACAGTTAGAAATCTTAAAACAATTCGCAATAGGGCATATCCTATTGGGGGGGGACCTGAACGTCGCACTAAATCCCTTGATGGACTCCTCGACGGGGCGCTCCCAGACCTCACAAAGAAAAATAAACCGGTTATTACGCTCCATTAAGGAACTGGGGATCCTGGATGCATGGCGCTCCCTCCACCCCTCCACTAAGGACTTCTCCCATTTCTCCCAGGTACATCACTCATTTCAAAGACTAGACTACTTTCTCATCTCTGCAAATCTACTCACCCACCTAAGTAAAGCGAGTATTGATCCGGTCACCGTCTCGGACCATGCCCCCATTCACATTGACATCAATCTGCCGCAGCTCGCCCCCGGCGAATGGCGTTGGCGGTTAAACGACTCCCTCTTAGACCCCCCAGAGGAGAAAGCTAAAATAAGCGAGTTATTAGAAGAGTATTTTAAATTCAACTCGGAGGGAAACATAGAACTACCAATAGTATGGGAGGCACACAAGGCCTTTGTCAGAGGCCTCTTAATAGCTTTGGGTGCAAAGACGAAAAAACAGCATCAAAAAGAAGTAGACAGCTTGTTAACCCAAATAACGAAACTGGAGCAGGTTACAAAACACTCGCAGTCCAAAAAAAATCTAGACGAATTAACGGCCCTTAGACATCGGCTGAAGTGCCATCTAGCAGAAAAGTTCAACAAAAAACATATGCACCTAAAACAGACCTTCTATGCCCACGGCAATAGGGGTAGTAAGCTCATGACCCATCTCCTAAAAAAGACCAAGAAAAGGAATGCGATCCTTACCATAAAAACGAAATCCGGCTCTCTGGCTTCCGCCACTGTAGACATAGCGAAGGAGTTTCAACTCTTTTATTCAAAACTTTACAACCTAAAGGAGGAGGAATACACAATTCCCCAGAAAGACGCAATCATCAGAATAGACGCCTTCCTGAGTTCACTTAAATTGCCGGAGCTGAGCGAAACGGATGCGCTCTCGCTAATGTCTACAATCACAGAAAAAGAGGTGGAACAGGTACTTAACTCCTTCCCACAGGGCAAAAGTCCAGGCCCGGATGGTCTAACAATTACCTATTACAAGGCATTCAAATCACAACTGGTCCCTAAGCTCACCGATACGCTAAACGCACTTCTTAAAGGAGCGGATCTTCCCAGGCAAGCCCAAGAGGCACACATAA
The DNA here is from genome assembly GCF_035609145.1 of Eleutherodactylus coqui. Classification (NCBI taxonomy): domain Eukaryota; kingdom Metazoa; phylum Chordata; class Amphibia; order Anura; family Eleutherodactylidae; genus Eleutherodactylus; species Eleutherodactylus coqui. Next base: position 26,679,731 of record NC_089844.1, on the reverse strand, counting down.
CCCTCATTCTGAAGGAAGGTAAAGACCCGATGCAGTGTAGTAGCTATAGACCGATTTCACTTATCAATCTAGACACAAAGATTTGGGCCAAGCTATTAGCTAAAAGACTAGGAGAATTCATCCCCACATTGATTAATTCGGAACAGGCAGGGTTTGTTCGGGGAAGAGAGGGAAAGGGTAATTGCCTGAGACTTCTCCACGCCATCAATTACGCTCACTCCAGCAAAATCCCTGTAGCCTTCGTAAGCACTGATGCGGAGAAGGCTTTTGACAGGGTAGACTGGACTTTCATGGAGAGAGCCCTGCTGCGCTTTAACCTCCCACGACCTTTTATTTCGGCAATATTCACCCTTTACTCAAATCCCCATGCCAGACTCAAAATAAATGAAGCACTGTCACCAGCGTTTGAGATTAAGAACGGGACCCGCCAGGGTTGCCCCTTGTCCCCCATACTATTTATTCTCTCACTAGAACCCCTGTTGCAGTGGGTAAGACAGGACACGGTCATGGAGGGCCTAAAGCTTTCTTCACATACCTTGTCGGCCGCGGCATTTGCGGACGACATTATGTTTGTTATCACTAAGCCAGAAAAGAGCCTGCCCAGACTGGTTTCTATCTTAAGCGACTTTGGCAAGTTGTCAAATTTTAAAATCAACTTCACCAAGTCCACAATACTCAATATCTCAATTCCAGAAAAGAAATGTGGCCCCTTGAGAGCAAATTCTCCCTTCGCCTGGTCCGAGACGGTGACAGACTACTTAGGAATAAAACTCACAAAAAGAACTGAAGAACTGTATGCACACAACTTCCACCCACTATTAGCCCAAATTAAAGCTATGCTACAAACGTATGACTTACCTACCCTTTCATGGTTTGGTCGCAAGAACATTCTGAAATCCTACGTCCTCCCCATAATAATATATAAACTACGCATGATCCCAATAAATCTCCCGCTCTCCTTCTTCAAAGCTATCAGAGTGATATGTACGGGATTTGTGTGGAAACAAAAGAGACCTAGGTTGGCTTACAACTTAATGACCAAAAGGAGGGCGGAGGGGGGGATGGATCTGCCATGTATCCGGGAATACTACCAAGCCATTCAACTCAGTTACTGGGCAGACTTAACACAACCGGCGAGGGACCCATTGCTACAAGAGCTGGCTAGGGCTTCACATGGGAATTACCTAGTGGAGCACCTCTGGTTCCCTAAAAGAAACCTCTACAGAGCGAGGGGATTTAGCGCTCTCCTCAGAGGACCATGCGAGATCTGGGACAAACTTAAAGACAAACTGGCCCCTACACCATCTCCACTGATTCCTATTCGCAGCTTGAACAGACTTTTGGAGATCCCACCAGACCCGGGATCTCTGAGTGTCTGGACGCAACTCCAGGGTACCAAAATAGGGGACGTTCAGGCCCTGGCGCACAGGTCACCCGAGGATATTGTCAAAACATTGGCCCCTAATAGTAACCCCTCATTCCTGCAGTTGGCACACATGAGAGAAGTAATTGGGAAATTCCTAACTAAATATAGTTCCACCAGACCAAGGACAAGCTTCGAAACTGCTTTAGAGAAAGATAGAGCCAACACTAGGAAAATCTCCTATACTAGGAGAAATTTTATAGCACCACCGTTATACGCAAAACCAGCCTTCCTGTTATCATGGGAAAAAGAACTAAAAATAACTCTATCTCCAGAGGATTCTAAACTAATACTAAAACTGGCCTATGGCATGTCCATGTGTGTCCTGATGCAAGAAAGCCACTTTAAACTGCTGGTTAGGTGGTACAAAACCCCCAATGGCTGAAAGCGTACAAACTGTCTGCCCACGACAGATGCTGGAGGTGTGACGCGGCAGTGGGCTCCTACCTGCACATCTGGTGGGAATGCGGGCTGATTTCTCACTTCTGGAGGGAGGTGGAGGGAGACTTGAGAGTCCTTTCCCCCAACCTGGTAATTACACCAGAAATGATCTTCCTCTGGAAACCTTCCACAAATTTTCACCCATGCAGAAACAAATTGATAGCCTTTGCGATAGATGCAGCTAAGGCCCTGATCCCCTTAAACTGGCTACAACAAAAACCACCCTCTCTTACGCAATGGAGAGAAAAGATGGACTTGATATGTAATCTTGAAGAGCTAACAAGCTGGGCAAAAGGCACACATAAGGACTTCATTCTCACATGGTACCCGTGGAGGGAGGCAAGGAGGGGACATTAAGACCCATTGGTGCAGGGTGGTGGATCGTGGAAACCTGTACTGTCTCCCCTTAATCGAGAGGCGCATCTGTCGGGACGGAGGGGACCCCGGGCGTTGATACGGAGGTGGAGTATATGAGGCTGTCGGAGCTACAAGACCTAGACAGAGAGGAGAAGAGCAACCACAGGAAAAGTGGTAGATCACACCGCTACCCACATGTCCCATCCTCCCCCCCCACCTTGTCCTGTCTTATATCCCGTCTCATTCCAATGTGTCCCCCCCCCCCCCAATCATCCTACCTATTCCTTACTTTAAGAATACTGCAACCTTGCAGTTAAGTTCAGTTTGTCGCTTTACCTTTTTTTTTTTTTTTTTTTAGGCGAAGTTAATCCTATATTCTCAGCTCATATCTTTTTCTCCCTCTCTTCGCAAATACAGTGTTTGCATATATTTTGTTTAAGTAATAAGAAATAAGCAGTTATTGCCTTGCCTTTTTGCAATGTATGTTTGAAAAATATAATGAAAATCCAAATAAAACTTGATTTAAAAAAAAATAAATAAATAACCAATCACAGAACAGCCTTCATTTTACCACAACAATAAACAACAAATCACAGAGCGGCCTTCATTTTACCAGAGCAGTAAACAACCAATCAGAGAGCAGCCTTCATTTTACCACAAAAGTAAACAACCAATCACAGAGCAGGCTTTATTTTACCACAGCAGTAAGCAACCAATTACAGAGCAGGCTTTATTTTACCACAGCAGTAAGCAACCAATCACAGAGCAGCCTTCATCTTACCACAGCAGTAAATAACCAATCACAGAGCAGCCTTCATTTTACCACAACAGTAAACAACCAATCACAGAGCGGCCTTCCTTTTACCACAACAGTAAACAACCAATCACAGAGCAGGCTTTATTTTACCACAGCAGTAAGCAACCAATCACAGAGCAGCTTTAATCTTACCACAGCAGTAAATAACCAATCACAGAGCAGCCTTCATTTTACCACAACAGTAAACAACCAATCACAGAGCAGGCTTTATTTTACAACAGTAAACAACCAATCACAGAGCAGCCATCATTTTACCACAACAGTAAACAACCAATCACAGAGCAGCCTTCATTTTACCACAAAACTAAACAACCAATCACAGAGCAGGCTTTATTTTACCACAGCAGTAAGCAACCAATCACAGAGCAGCCTTCATCTTACCACAGCTGTAAATAACCAATCACGAACAGCCTTCATTTTACCACAACAGTAAACAACCAATCACAGAGGGGCCTTCCTTTTACCACAACAGTAAACAACCAATCACAGAGCAGGCTTTATTTTACCACAGCAGTAAGCAACCAATCACAGAACAGCCTTGATTTTACCACAGCAGGAAATAACCAATCACAGACCAGCCTTCATTTTACCACAGCAGTAAGCAAGCAATCACAGAGCAGCCTTCATTTTACCACAACAGTAAACAACCAATCACAGAGCAGCCTTCATTTTACCACAGCAGTAAGCAACCAATCACAGAGCAGGCTTTATTTTACCACAGCAGTAAGCAACCAATCACAGAACAACCTTCATTTTACCAGAGCAGTAAAAAAACAATCACAGAGCAGCCTTCATTTTACCACAGCAGTAAACAACCAATCACAGAGCGGCCTTTATTTTACCAAAACAGTAAACAACCAATCACAGAGCAGCCTTCATTTTACCACAACAGTAAATAACCAATTACAGAGCATACTTTATTTTACCACAGCAGTAAGCAACCAATCACAGAACAGCCTTTATTTTACCACAGCAGTAAACAACCAATCACAGAGCGGCCTTCATTTTACCACAACAGTAAACAACCAATCACAGAGCAGGCTTTATTTTACCACAGCAGTAAGCAACCAATCACAGAGCAGCCTTCATTTTACCACAGCTGTAAACAACCAATCGCAGAGCAGCCTTGATTTTACCAGAGCAGTAAACAACAAATCACAGAGCTGCCTTCATTTTACCACAGCAGTAAACAACCAATCACAATGCAGCCGTCATTTTACCACAGCAGTAAACAACAAATCACAGAGCGGCCTTCATTTGACCACACCAGTAAACAACCAATCACAGAACAGGCTTTATTTTACCACAGCAGTAAGCAACCAATCACAGAGCAGCCTTCATCTTACCACAGCAGTAAATAACCAATCACAGAGGAGCCTTCATTTTGCCCCAACAGTAAACAACCAATCACAGAGCGGCCTTCCTTTTACCACAACAGTAAACAACCAATCACAGAGCAGCCTTTATTTTACCACAGCAGTAAGCAACCAATCACACAGCAACCTTGATTTTACCACAGCAGGAAATAACCAATCACAGACCAGCTTTCATTTTACCACAGCAGTAAGCAAGCAATCACAGAGCAGCCTTCATTTTACCACAACAGTAAACAACCAATCACAGAGCAGCCTTCATTTTACCACAGCAGTAAGCAACCAATCACAGAGCAGGCTTTATTTTACCACAGCAGTAAGCAACCAATCACATAACAACCTTCATTTTACCAGAGCAGTAAAAAAACAATCACAGAGCGGCCTTCATTTTACCACAGCAGTAAACAACCAATCACAGAGCAGCCTTCATTTTACCACAACAGTAAATAACCAATCACAGAGCATACTTTATTTTACCACAGCAGTAAGCAACCAATCACACAGCAACCTTGATTTTACCACAGCAGGAAATAACCAATCACAGACCAGCTTTCATTTTACCACAGCAGTAAATAACCAATCACAGAGCTGCCTTCATTTTACCACAACAGTAAACAACCAATCACAGAGCGGCCTTCATTTTACCACAATAGTAAACAACCAATCACAGAGCAGGCTTTATTTTACCACAGCAGTAAGCAACCAATCAGAGAGCAGCCTTCATTTTACCACAGCAGTAAGCAACCAATCACAGAGCAGCCTTTATTTTACCACAGCTGTAAATAACCAATCACAGAACAGCCTTCATTTTACCACAGCAGTAAACAGCAAATCACAGAGCAGCCTTCATTTTACCACAGCAGTAAACAACCAATCACAGAGCAGCCTTTAATTTACCACAGCAGTAAACAACCAATCACAGAGCAGCCTTCATCTTACCACAGCTGTAAATAACCAATCACGAACAGCCTTCATTTTACCACAACAGTAAACAACCAATCACAGAGGGGCCTTCCTTTTACCACAACAGTAAACAACCAATCACAGAGCAGGCTTTATTTTACCACAGCAGTAAGCAACCAATCACAGAACAGCCTTGATTTTACCACAGCAGGAAATAACCAATCACAGACCAGCCTTCATTTTACCACAGCAGTAAGCAAGCAATCACAGAGCAGCCTTCATATTACCACAACAGTAAACAACCAATCACAGAGCAGCCTTCATTTTACCACAGCAGTAAACAACCAATCACAGAGCGGCCTTTATTTTACCACAGCAAAAAACAACCAATCACACAGCAGACTTTATTTTACAACAGCAGTAAGCAACCAATCACAGAGCAGCCTTGACTTTTCCACAGCAGTAAGCAACCAATCACAGAGCGGCCATCATTTTACCACAACAGTAAAAAACCAATCACAGAGCAGGCTTTATTTTACCACAGAAGCAAGCAACCAATAACAGAGGACCCTTTATTTTACCACAGCAGTAAACAACAAATCACTAAGCGGCCTTCATTTTACCACAGCAGTAAACAACCAATCACAGAGCAGCCTTCATTTTACCACAGCAGTAAGCAACCAATCACAGAGCGGCCTTCATTTTACCACAACAGTAAACAACCAATCATAGAGCAGCCTTCATTTTACCACAGCAGTAAGCAACCAATCACAGAGCAGCCTTCATTTTACCACAGCAGTAAACAACAAATCACAGAGCAGCCTTCAATTTACCACAGCAGTAAGCAACCAATCACAGAGCGGTCTTAACTTTACCACAACAGTAAACAACCAATCACAGAGCAGCCTTTATTTTACAACAGCAGTAAGCAACCAATCACGGAGCAGCCTTCATTTTACCACAGCAGTAAACAGTAAATCACAGAGCGGCCATCATTTTACCACAACAATAAACAACCAATCACAGAGCAGCCTTCATTTTTGCCACAACAGTAAACAACCAATCACAGAGCAGGCTTTATTTTACCACAGCAGTAAGCAACCAATCACAGAACAGGCTTCATTTTACCACAGCAGTAAACAACAAATCACAGAGCCGCCTTCATTTTACCACTGCAGTAAACAACCAATCAAAGAACTGCCTTCATTTTACCACAGCAGTAAACAACCAATCACAGAGCGGCCTTCATTTTACCACAACAGTAAACAACCAATCACAGAACAGGCTTCATTTTACCGCAGCAGTAAACAACAAATTACAGGGCGGCCTTCATTTTACCATAGCAGTAAGCAACCAATCACAGAGCAGCCTTTATTTTAGCACAGAAGTAAACAACCAATCACAGAGCAGCCTTGATTTTACCACAGCAGTAAGCAACCAATCACAGAGCGGCCTTCATTTTACCACAACAGTAAAAAACCAATCACAGAGGAGGCTTTATTTTACCACAGAAGCAAGCAACCAATCACAGAGGACCCTTTATTTTACCACAGCAGTAAACAACAAATCACTGAGCGGCCTTCATTTTACCACAGCAGTAAACAACCAATCACAGAGCAGCCTTCATTTTACCACAGCAGTAAGCAACCAATCACAGAGCGGCCTTCATTTTACCACAACAGTAAACAACCAATCATAGAGCAGCCTTCATTTTACCACAGCAGTAAGCAACCAATCACAGAGGAGCCTTTATTTTACCACAGCAGTAAACAGCAAATCACTGAGCGGCCTTCATTATACCACAGCAGTAAACAACCAATCACAGAGCAGCCTTCATTTTACCACAACAGTAAACAACCAATCATAGAGCAGGCTTTATTTTACCACAGCAGTAAGCAATCAATCACAGAGCAGCCTTCATTTTACCACAGCAGTAAACAACAAATCACAGAGCGGCCTTCATTTTACCACAGCAGTAAACAACCAATAACAGAGCAGGCTTTATTTTACCACAGCAGTAAGCAACCAATCACAGAGCAGCCTTCATTCTACCACAGCAGTAAACAATCAATCACAGAGCGGCCTTCCTTTTACCACAACGGTAAACAACCAATCAAAGAGCAGGCTTTATTTTACCACAGCAGTAAGCAACCAATCACAGAGCGGCCTTCATCTTACCACAGCAGTAAATAACCAATCACAGAGCAGCCTTTATTTTACCACAACAGTAAACAACCAATCACAAAGCGGCCTTCATTTTACAACAACAGTAAACAACGAATCACAAGGCAGGCTTTATTTTACAACAGTAAACAACCAATCACAGAGAGGCCTTCCTTTTATCACAAAAATAAACAACCAATCACGGAGCAGGCTTTATTTTACTACAGCAGTAAGCAACCAATCACAGAGCAGCCTTGATTTTACCAGAGCAGGAAATAACCAATCACAGACCAGCCTTCATTATACCACAGCAGTAAGCAACCAATCACAGAGCAGCCTTCATTTTACCACAACAGTAAACAACCAATCACAGAGCAGCCTTTATCTTACCACAGCAGTAAGCAACCGATCACAGAGCAGGCTTTATTTTACCACAGCAGTAAGCAACCAATCACAGAGCAGCCTTGATTTTACCACAGCAGGAAATAACCAATCACAGACCAGCCTTCATTTTACCACAGGAGTAAGCAACCAATCACAGAGCAGCCTTCATTTTACCACAACAGTAAACAACCAATCACAGAGCAGCCTTCATTTTACCACAGCAGTAAGCAACCAATCACAGAGCATCCTTTATTTTACCACAGCAGTAAGCAACCAATCTTAGAACAGCCTTTATTTTACCACAGCAGTAAACAACCAATCACAGAGCAGCCTTTATTTTACCACAGCAGTAAACAGCCAATCACAGAGCAGCCTTCATTTTACCACAGCAGTAAACAAACAATCACAGAGCAGCCTTGAATTTGCCACAGCAGTAAATAACCAATCACAGAGCGGCCTTCATTTTACCACAACAGTAAACAACCAATCACAGAGCTGCCTTAATTTTACCACAGCAGTAAGCAACCAATCACAGAGTAGCCTTCATTTTACCACAGCAGTAAACAACCAATCACAGAGCATCCTTTATTTTACCACAGCAGTAAGCAACCAATCACAGATCAGCCTTTATTTTACCACAGCAGTAAACAACCAATCACAGAGCAGCCTTTATTTTACCACAGCAAAAAACAACCAACCACAGAGCAGGATTTATTTTACCACAGTTGTAAATAACCAATCACAGAACAGCCTTCATTTTACCACAGCAGTAAACAACAAATCACAGAGCGGCCTTCATTTTACCAGAGCAGTAAACAACCAATCAGAGAGCAGCCTTCATTTTACCACAAAAGTAAACAACCAATCACAGAGCAGGCTTTATTTTACCACAGCAGTAAGCAACCAATCACAGAGCAGGCTTTATTTTACCACAGCAGTAAGCAACCAATCACAGAGCAGCCTTCATCTTACCGCAGCAGTAAATAACCAATCACAGAGCAGCCTTCATTTTACCACAACAGTTAACAACCAATCACAGAGCGGCCTTCCTTTTACCACAACAGTAAACAACCAATCACAGAGCAGGCTTTATTTTACCACAGCAGTAAGCAACGAATCACAGAGCAGCCTTTATCTTACCACAGCAGTAAATAACCAATCACAGAGTAGCCTTCATTTTACCACAACAGTAAACAACCAATCACAGAGCAGGCTTTATTTTACAACAGTAAACAACCAATCACAGAGCAGCCATCATCTTACCACAACAGTAAACAACCAATCACAGAGCAGCCTTCATTTTACATCAGCTGTAAATAACCAATCACGAACAGCCTTCATTTTACCACAACAGTAAACAACCAATCACAGAGGGGCCTTCCTTTTACCACAACAGTAAACAACCAATCACAGAGCAGGCTTTATTTTACCACAGCAGTAAGCAACTGATAAGGGCCAAGAGGGGCTGAAGGAATTAATATATGTTGCTTATCAAAATGAATATATATCAATCTATTCTAGCAAAATGAATATATTGCAAATATTTTGTGTGTGTACAGAACTCATGACTATTACACAAGTTTTGCAGAGCTGACCTATTGGAATCAGGAAGTTCCAAGAGCAGATGTCTCGGGATTTAGCAAGACATGGCCTAACCGCAAAGCTCTGTCTAAAAATAATGTGCGCGTCTGAAAGTCATGTGAAATCAGCTATTTTCTTAAATGTCATATACAAGTCTAAATGTCAAAGTTTATTGTCAGATATGAAAATCATGAGTTTAAGATGTATGGAAATCACGAGGTTATTCCCTGTTTAGCCACACGTCCCGTCCTGCGAGAGGGGCTGGCTATAAAAGCCAAGAGATGCAAATAATAAACTCAGAGTTCATTGTTTCACCATATACCGTGTATGGTCAGTACTTTGACTCTCAAGGAGCGCTCCTACGTAGGTCAATTTGGAACCGGACAACATAACTGACCAGTCTGTTTGAACAGATTAACCCTCGACACAACCAATCACAGAGCAGCCTTGATTTTACCACAGCAGGAAACAACCAATCACAGACCAGCCTTCATTTTACCACAGCAGTAAGCAAGCAATCACAGAGCAGCCTTCATTTTACCACAACAGTAAACAACCAATCACAGAGCAGCCTTCATTTTACCACAGCAGTAAGCAACCAATCACAGAGCAGGCTTTATTTTACCACAGCAGTAAGCAACCAATCACAGAACAACCTTCATTTTACCAGAGCAGTAAACAAACAATCACAGAGCGGCCTTCATTTTACCACAGCAGTAAACAACCAATCACAGAGCGGCCTTCATTTTACCACAACAGTAAATAACCAATCACAGAGCATACTTTATTTTACCACAGCAGTAAGCAACCAATCACAGAACAGCCTTTATTTTACCACAGCAGTAAACAACCAATCACAGAGCGGCCTTCATTTTACCACAACAGTAAACAACCAATCACAGAGCAGGCTTTATTTTACCACAGCAGTAAGCAACCAATCACAGAGCAGCCTTCATTTTACCACAGCTGTAAATACCCAATCACAGAACAGGCTTCATTTTACCGCAGCAGTAAACAACAAATCACAGAGCGGCCTTCATTTTACCACAGCAGTAAACAACCAATCGCAGAGCAGCCTTGATTTTACCAGAACAGTAAACAACCAATCAGAGAGCAGCCTTCATTTTACCACAAAAGTAAACAACCAATCACAGAGCAGGCTTTATTTTACCACAGCAGTAAGCAACCAATTACAGAGCAGGCTTTATTTTACCACAGCAGTAAGCAACCAATCACAGAGCAGCCTTCATCTTACCACAGCAGTAAATAACCAATCACAGAGCAGCCTTCATTTTACCACAACAGTAAACAACCAATCACAGAGCGGCCTTCCTTTTACCACAACAGTAAACAACCAATCACAGAGCAGGCTTTATTTTACCACAGCAGTAAGCAACCAATCACAGAGCAGCTTTAATCTTACCACAGCAGTAAATAACCAATCACAGAGCAGCCTTCATTTTACCACAACAGTAAACAACCAATCACAGAGCAGGCTTTATTTTACAACAGTAAACAACCAATCACAGAGCAGCCATCATTTTACCACAACAGTAAACAACCAATCACAGAGCAGCCTTCATTTTACCACAAAACTAAACAACCAATCACAGAGCAGGCTTTATTTTACCACAGCAGTAAGCAACCAATCACAGAGCAGCCTTCATCTTACCACAGCTGTAAATAACCAATCACGAACAGCCTTCATTTTACCACAACAGTAAACAACCAATCACAGAGGGGCCTTCCTTTTACCACAACAGTAAACAACCAATCACAGAGCAGGCTTTATTTTACCACAGCAGTAAGCAACCAATCACAGAACAGCCTTGATTTTACCACAGCAGGAAATAACCAATCACAGACCAGCCTTCATTTTACCACAGCAGTAAGCAAGCAATCACAGAGCAGCCTTCATTTTACCACAACAGTAAACAACCAATCACAGAGCAGCCTTCATTTTACCACAGCAGTAAGCAACCAATCACAGAGCAGGCTTTATTTTACCACAGCAGTAAGCAACCAATCACAGAACAACCTTCATTTTACCAGAGCAGTAAAAAAACAATCACAGAGCGGCCTTCATTTTACCACAGCAGTAAACAACCAATCACAGAGCGGCCTTTATTTTACCAAAACAGTAAACAACCAATCACAGAGCAGCCTTCATTTTACCACAACAGTAAATAACCAATTACAGAGCATACTTTATTTTACCACAGCAGTAAGCAACCAATCACAGAACAGCCTTTATTTTACCACAGCAGTAAACAACCAATCACAGAGCGTCCTTCATTTTACCACAACAGTAAACAACCAATCACAGAGCAGGCTTTATTTTACCACAGCAGTAAGCAACCAATCACAGAGCAGCCTTCATTTTACCACAGCTGTAAACAACCAATCGCAGAGCAGCCTTGATTTTACCAGAGCAGTAAACAACAAATCACAGAGCTGCCTTCATTTTACCACAGCAGTAAACAACCAATCACAATGCAGCCGTCATTTTACCACAGCAGTAAACAACAAATCACAGAGCGGCCTTCATTTGACCACACCAGTAAACAACCAATCACAGAACAGGCTTTATTTTACCACAGCAGTAAGCAACCAATCACAGAGCAGCCTTCATCTTACCACAGCAGTAAATAACCAATCACAGAGGAGCCTTCATTTTGCCCCAACAGTAAACAACCAATCACAGAGCGGCCTTCCTTTTACCACAACAGTAAACAACCAATCACAGAGCAGCCTTTATTTTACCACAGCAGTAAGCAACCAATCACACAGCAACCTTGATTTTACCACAGCAGGAAATAACCAATCACAGACCAGCTTTCATTTTACCACAGCAGTAAATAACCAATCACAGAGCTGCCTTCATTTTACCACAACAGTAAACAACCAATCACAGAGCGGCCTTCATTTTACCACAATAGTAAACAACCAATCACAGAGCAGGCTTTATTTTACCACAGCAGTAAGCAACCAATCAGAGAGCAGCCTTCATTTTACCACAGCAGTAAGCAACCAATCACAGAGCAGCCTTTATTTTACCACAGCTGTAAATAACCAATCACAGAACAGCCTTCATTTTACCACAGCAGTAAACAGCAAATCACAGAGCAGCCTTCATTTTACCACAGCAGTAAACAACCAATCACAGAGCAGCCTTTAATTTACCACAGCAGTAAACAACCAATCACAGAGCAGCCTTCATGTCAACACAGCAGTAAACAACCAATCACAGAGCATCCTTTATTTTACCACAGCAGTAGACAACCAATCACAGAGCTGCCTTTATTTTACCACAGCAAAAAACAACCAATCACACAGCAGACTTTATTTTACCACAGCAGTAAACAACCAATCACAGAGCAGCCTTCATTTTACCACAGCAGTAAGCAACCAATCACAGAGCAGCCTTCATTTTACCACAGCAGTAAACAACAAATCACAGAGCAGCCTTCAATTTACCACAGCAGTAAGCAACCAATCACAGAGCGATCTTAACTTTACCACAACAGTAAACAACCAATCACAGAGCAGCCTTTATTTTACAACAGCAGTAAGCAACCAATCACAGAGCAGCCTTTATTTTACCACAGCTGTAAATAACCAATCACAGAACAGCCTTCATTTTACCACAGCATTAAACAGCAAATCACAGAGCAGCCTTCATTTTACCACAGCAGTAAACAACCAATCACAGAGCAGACTTTAATTTACCACAGCAGTAAACATCCAATCACAGAGCAGCCTTCATGTTACACAGCAGTAAACAACCAATCACAGAGCATCCTTAATTTTACCACAGCAGTAGACAACCAATCACAGAGCAGCCTTTATTTTACCACAGCAAAAAACAACCAATCACACAGCAGACTTTATTTTACAACAGCAGTAAGCAACCAATCACAGAGCAGCCTTGATTTTACCACAGCAGTAAGCAACCAATCACAGAGCGGCCTTCATTTTACCACAACAGTAAAAAACCAATCACAGAGCAGGCTTTATTTTACCACAGAAGCAAGCAACCAATAACAGAGGACCCTTTATTTTACCACAGCAGTAAACAACAAATCACTAAGCGGCCTTCATTTTACCACAGCAGTAAACAACCAATCACAGAGCAGCCTTCATTTTACCACAGCAGTAAGCAACCAATCACAGAGCGGCCTTCATTTTACCACAACAGTAAACAACCAATCATAGAGCAGCCTTCATTTTACCACAGCAGTAAGCAACCAATCACAGAGCAGCCTTCATTTTACCACAGCAGTAAACAACAAATCACAGAGCAGCCTTCAATTTACCACAGCAGTAAGCAACCAATCACAGAGCGGTCTTAACTTTACCACAACAGTAAACAACCAATCACAGAGCAGCCTTTATTTTACAACAGCAGTAAGCAACCAATCACGGAGCAGCCTTCATTTTACCACAGCAGTAAACAGTAAATCACAGAGCGGCCATCATTTTACCACAACAATAAACAACCAATCACAGAGCAGCCTTCATTTTTGCCACAACAGTAAACAACCAATCACAGAGCAGGCTTTATTTTACCACAGCAGTAAGCAACCAATCACAGAACAGGCTTCATTTTACCACAGCAGTAAACAACAAATCACAGAGCCGCCTTCATTTTACCACTGCAGTAAACAACCAATCAAAGAACTGCCTTCATTTTACCACAGCAGTAAACAACCAATCACAGAGCGGCCTTCATTTTACCACAACAGTAAACAACCAATCACAGAACAGGCTTCATTTTACCGCAGCAGTAAACAACAAATTACAGGGCGGCCTTCATTTTACCATAGCAGTAAGCAACCAATCACAGAGCAGCCTTTATTTTAGCACAGAAGTAAACAACCAATCACAGAGCAGCCTTGATTTTACCACAGCAGTAAGCAACCAATCACAGAGCGGCCTTCATTTTACCACAACAGTAAAAAACCAATCACAGAGGAGGCTTTATTTTACCACAGAAGCAAGCAACCAATCACAGAGGACCCTTTATTTTACCACAACAGTAAAAAACCAATCACAGAGGAGGCTTTTTTTTACCACAGCAGTAAACAACCAATCACAGAGCAGCCTTGATTTTACCACAGCAGTAAGCAACCAATCACAGAGCGGCCTTCATTTTACCACAGCAGTAAAAAACCAATCACAGAGGAGGCTTTATTTTACCACAGAAGCAAGCAACCAATCACAGAGGACCCTTTATTTTACCACAACAGTAAAAAACCAATCACAGAGGAGGCTTCATTTTACCACAGCAGTAAGCAACCAATCACAGAGCAGGCTTCATTTTACCACAGCAGTAAGCAACCAATCACAGAACAACCTTCATTTTACCACAGCAGTAAGCAATCAATCACAGAGCAGCCTTCATTTTACCACAGCAGTAAACAACCAATCACAGAGCGGCCTTCATTTTACCAAAACAGTAAACAACCAATCACAGAGCAGGCTTTATTTTACCACAGCAGTAAGCAACCAATCACAGAGCAGCCTTCATTCTACCACAGCAGTAAACAATCAATCACAGAGCGGCCTTCCTTTTACCACAACGGTAAACAACCAATCAAAGAGCAGGCTTTATTTTACCACAGCAGTAAGCAACCAATCACAGAGCGGCCTTCATCTTACCACAGCAGTAAATAACCAATCACAGAGCAGCCTTTATTTTACCACAACAGTAAACAACCAATCACAGAGCGGCCTTCATTTTACAACAACAGTAAACAACCAATCACAGAGCAGGCTTTATTTTACAACAGTAAACAACCAATCACAGAGAGGCCTTCCTTTTATCACAAAAATAAACAACCAATCACGGAGCAGGCTTTATTTTACTACAGCAGTAAGCAACCAATCACAGAGCAGCCTTGATTTTACCAGAGCAGGAAATAACCAATCACAGACCAGCCTTCATTATACCACAGCAGTAAGCAACCAATCACAGAGCAGCCTTCATTTTACCACAACAGTAAACAACCAATCACAGAGCAGCCTTTATCTTACCACAGCAGTAAGCAACCGATCACAGAGCAGCCTTCATCTTACCACAGCAGTAAATAACCAATCACAGAGGAACCTTCATTTTGCCCCAACAGTAAACAACCAATCACAGAGCGGCCTTCCTTTTACCACAACAGTAAACAACCAATCACAGAGCAGCCTTTATTTTACCACAGCAGTAAGCAACCAATCACACAGCAACCTTGATTTTACCACAGCAGGAAATAAACAATCACAGACCAGCTTTCATTTTACCACAGCAGTAAATAACCAATCACAGAGCTGCCTTCATTTTACCACAACAGTAAACAACCAATCACAGAGCAGGCTTTATTTTACCACAGCAGTAAGCAACCAATCAGAGAGCAGCCTTCATTTTACCACAGCAGTAAGCAACCAATCACAGAGCAGCCTTCATTTTACCACAGCTGTAAATACCCAATCACAGAACAGGCTTCATTTTACCGCAGCAGTAAACAACAAATCACAGAGCCGCCTACATTTTACCAGTGCAGTAAACAACCAATCAAAGAACTGCCTTCATTTTACCACAGCAGTAAACAACCAATCACAGAGCGGCCTTCATTTTACCACAACAGTAAACAACCAATCACAGAACAGGCTTCATTTTACAGCAGCAGTAAACAACAAATCACAGAGCGGCCTTCATTTTACCATAGCAGTAAGCATCCAATCACAGAGCAGCCTTTATTTTACCACAGAAGTAAACAACCAATCACAGAGCAGCCTTGATTTTACCACAGCAGTAAGCAACCAATCACAGAGCGGCCTTCATTTTACCACAACAGTAAACAACCAATCACAGAGCAGGCTTTATTTTACCACAGAAGCAAGCAACCAATCACAGAGGACCCTTTATTTTACCACAGCAGTAAACAACAAATCACTGAGCGGCCTTCATTTTACCACAGCAGTAAACAACCAATCACAGAGCAGCCTTCATTTTACCACAGCAGTAAGCAACCAATCACAGAGCGGCCTTCATTTTACCACAACAGTAAACAGCAAATCACTGAGCGGCCGTCATTTTACCACAGCAGTAAACAACCAATCACAGAGCAGCCTTCATTTTACCACAACAGTAAACAACCAATCATAGAGCAGGCTTTATTTTACCACAGCAGTAAGCAATCAATCACAGAGCAGCCTTCATTTTACCACAGCAGTAAACAACAAATCACCGAGCGGCCTTCATTTTACCACAGCAGTAAACAACCAATAACAGAGCAGGCTTTATTTTACCACAGCAGTAAGCAACCAATCACAGAGCAGCCTTCATTCTACCACAGCAGTAAACAACAAATCACAGAGCAGGCTTTATTTTACCACAGCAGTAAATAACCAATCACAGAGCAGCCTTCATTTTACCACAAAAGTAAACAATCAATCACAGAGCGGCCTTCCTTTTACCACAACAGTAAACAACCAATCAAAGAGCAGGCTTTATTTTACCGCAGCAGTAAGCAACCAATCACAGAGCGGCCTTCATCTTAACACAGCAGTAAATAACCAATCACAGAGCAGCCTTCAATTTACCACAACAGTAAACAACCAATCACAGAGCGGCCTTCATTTTACCACAACAGTAAACAACCAATCACAGGGCAGGCTTTATTTTACAACAGTAAACAACCAATCACAGAGAGGCCTTCCTTTTATCACAAAAATAAACAACCAATCACGGAGCAGGCTTTATTTTACTACAGCAGTTAGCAACCAATCACAGAGCAGCCTTGATTTTACCAGAGCAGGAAATAACCAATCACAGACCAGCCTTCATTATTCCACAGCAGTAAGCAACCAATCACAGAGCAGCCTTCATTTTACCACAACAGTAAACAACTATTCACAGAGCAGCCTTCATCTTACCACAGCAGTAAGCAACCAATCACAGAGCAGGCTTTATTTTACCACAGCAGTAAGCAACCAATCACAGAGCAGGCTTTATTTTACCACAGCAGGAAATAACCAATCACAGAGCAGCCTTCATTTTACCACAGCAGTAAGCAACCAATCACAGAGCAGCCTTCATTTTACCACAACAGTAAACAACCAATCACAAAGCAGCCTTCATTTTACCACAGCAGTAAGCAACCAATCACAGAGCATCCTTTATTTTACCACAGCAGTAAGCAACCAATCTTAGAACAGCCTTTATTTTACCACAGCAGTAAATAACCAATCACAGAGCAGCCTTCATGTTACCACAGCAGTAAACAACCAATCACAGAGCGGCCTTCATTTTACCACAACAGTAAACAACCAATCACAGAGCTGCCCTAATTTTACCACAGCAGTAAGCAACCAATCACAGAGCAGCCTTCATTTTACCACAGCAGTAAACAACCAATTACAGAGTATCCTTTATTTTACCACAGCAGTAAGCAACCAATCACAGATCAGCCTTTATTTTACCACAGCAGTAAACAACCAATCACAGAGCAGCCTTCATTTTACCACAGCAGTAAGCAACCAATCACAGAGCGGCCTTCATTTTACCACAGCAGTAAACAACCAATCATAGAGCAGCCTTCATTTTACCACAGCAGTAAGCAACCAATCACAGAGGAGCCTTTATTTTACCACAGCAGTAAACAGCAAATCACTGAGCGGCCTTCATTATACCACAGCAGTAAACAACCAATCACAGAGCAGCCTTCATTTTACCACAACAGTAAACAACCAATCATAGAGCAGGCTTTATTTTACCACAGCAGTAAGCAATCAATCACAGAGCAGCCTTCATTTTACCACAGCAGTAAACAACAAATCACAGAGCGGCCTTCATTTTACCACAGCAGTAAACAACCAATAACAGAGCAGGCTTTATTTTACCACAGCAGTAAGCAACCAATCACAGAGCAGCCTTCATTCTACCACAGCAGTAAACAATCAATCACAGAGCGGCCTTCCTTTTACCACAACGGTAAACAACCAATCAAAGAGCAGGCTTTATTTTACCACAGCAGTAAGCAACCAATCACAGAGCGGCCTTCATCTTACCACAGCAGTAAATAACCAATCACAGAGCAGCCTTTATTTTACCACAACAGTAAACAACCAATCACAGAGCGGCCTTCATTTTACAACAACAGTAAACAACCAATCACAGAGCAGGCTTTATTTTACAACAGTAAACAACCAATCACAGAGAGGCCTTCCTTTTATCACAAAAATAAACAACCAATCACGGAGCAGGCTTTATTTTACTACAGCAGTAAGCAACCAATCACAGAGCAGCCTTGATTTTACCAGAGCAGGAAATAACCAATCACAGACCAGCCTTCATTATACCACAGCAGTAAGCAACCAATCACAGAGCAGCCTTCATTTTACCACAACAGTAAACAACCAATCACAGAGCAGCCTTTATCTTACCACAGCAGTAAGCAACCGATCACAGAGCAGGCTTTATTTTACCACAGCAGTAAGCAACCAATCACAGAGCAGCCTTGATTTTACCACAGCAGGAAATAACCAATCACAGACCAGCCTTCATTTTACCACAGGAGTAAGCAACCAATCACAGAGCAGCCTTCATTTTACCACAACAGTAAACAACCAATCACAGAGCAGCCTTCATTTTACCACAGCAGTAAGCAACCAATCACAGAGCATCCTTTATTTTACCACAGCAGTAAGCAACCAATCTTAGAACAGCCTTTATTTTACCACAGCAGTAAACAACCAATCACAGAGCAGCCTTTATTTTACCACAGCAGTAAACAGCCAATCACAGAGCAGCCTTCATTTTACCACAGCAGTAAACAAACAATCACAGAGCAGCCTTGAATTTGCCACAGCAGTAAATAACCAATCACAGAGCGGCCTTCATTTTACCACAACAGTAAACAACCAATCACAGAGCTGCCTTAATTTTACCACAGCAGTAAGCAACCAATCACAGAGTAGCCTTCATTTTACCACAGCAGTAAACAACCAATCACAGAGCATCCTTTATTTTACCACAGCAGTAAGCAACCAATCACAGATCAGCCTTTATTTTACCACAGCAGTAAACAACCAATCACAGAGCAGCCTTTATTTTACCACAGCAAAAAACAACCAACCACAGAGCAGGATTTATTTTACCACAGTTGTAAATAACCAATCACAGAACAGCCTTCATTTTACCACAGCAGTAAACAACAAATCACAGAGCGGCCTTCATTTTACCAGAGCAGTAAACAACCAATCAGAGAGCAGCCTTCATTTTACCACAAAAGTAAACAACCAATCACAGAGCAGGCTTTATTTTACCACAGCAGTAAGCAACCAATCACAGAGCAGGCTTTATTTTACCACAGCAGTAAGCAACCAATCACAGAGCAGCCTTCATCTTACCACAGCAGTAAATAACCAATCACAGAGCAGCCTTCATTTTACCACAACAGTTAACAACCAATCACAGAGCGGCCTTCCTTTTACCACAACAGTAAACAACCAATCACAGAGCAGGATTTATTTTACCACAGCAGTAAGCAACGAATCACAGAGCAGCCTTTATCTTACCACAGCAGTTAATAACCAATCACAGAGTAGCCTTCATTTTACCACAACAGTAAACAACCAATCACAGAGCAGGCTTTATTTTACAACAGTAAACAACCAATCACAGAGCAGCCATCATTTTACCACAACAGTAAACAACCAATCACAGAGCAGCCTTCATTTTACATCAGCTGTAAATAACCAATCACGAACAGCCTTCATTTTACCACAACAGTAAACAACCAATCACAGAGGGGCCTTCCTTTTACCACAACAGTAAACAACCAATCACAGAGCAGGCTTTATTTTACCACAGCAGTAAGCAACTGATAAGGGCCAAGAGGGGCTGAAGGAATTAATATATGTTGCTTATCAAAATGAATATATATCAATCTATTCTAGCAAAATGAATATATTGCAAATATTTTGTGTGTGTACAGAACTCATGACTATTACACAAGTTTTGCAGAGCTGACCTATTGGAATCAGGAAGTTCCAAGAGCAGATGTCTCGGGATTTAGCAAGACATGGCCTAACCGCAAAGCTCTGTCTAAAAATAATGTGCGCGTCTGAAAGTCATGTGAAATCAGCTATTTTCTTAAATGTCATATACAAGTCTAAATGTCAAAGTTTATTGTCAGATATGAAAATCATGAGTTTAAGATGTATGGAAATCACGAGGTTATTCCCTGTTTAGCCACACGTCCCGTCCTGCGAGAGGGGCTGGCTATAAAAGCCAAGAGATGCAAATAATAAACTCAGAGTTCATTGTTTCACCATATACCGTGTATGGTCAGTACTTTGACTCTCAAGGAGCGCTCCTACGTAGGTCAATTTGGAACCGGACAACATAACTGACCAGTCTGTTTGAACAGATTAACCCTCGACACAACCAATCACAGAGCAGCCTTGATTTTACCACAGCAAGAAATAACCAATCACAGACCAGCCTTCATTTTACCACAGCAGTAAGCAAGCAATCACAGAGCAGCCTTCATTTTACCACAACAGTAAACAACCAATCACAGAGCAGCCTTCATTTTACCACAGCAGTAAGCAACCAATCACAGAGCAGGCTTTATTTTACCACAGCAGTAAGCAACCAATCACAGAACAACCTTCATTTTACCAGAGCAGTAAACAAACAATCACAGAGCGGCCTTCATTTTACCACAGCAGTAAACAACCAATCACAGAGCGGCCTTCATTTTACCAAAACAGTAAACAACCAATCACAGAGCAGCCTTAATTTTACCACAACAGTAAATAACCAATCACAGAGCATACTTTATTTTACCACAGCAGTAAGCAACCAATCACAGAACAGCCTTTATTTTACCACAGCAGTAAACAACCAATCACAGAGCGGCCTTCATTTTACCACAACAGTAAACAACCAATCACAGAGCAGGCTTTATTTTACCACAGCAGTAAGCAACCAATCACAGAGCAGCCTTCATTTTACCACAGCTGTAAATACACAATCACAGAACAGGCTTCATTTTACCGCAGCAGTAAACAACAAATCACAGAGCGGCCTTCATTTTACCACAGCAGTAAACAACCAATCGCAGAGCAGCCTTGATTTTACCTGAACAGTAAACAACAAATCACAGAGCTGCCTTCATTTTACCACAGCAGTAAACAACCAATCACAATGCAGCCTTCATTTTACCACAACAGTAAACAACCAATAACAGAGCAGCCTTCATTTTACCACAGCAGTAAACAACAAATCACAGAGTGGCCTTCATTTGACCACACCAGTAAACAACTAATCACAGAACAGGCTTTATTTTACCACAGCAGTAAGCAACCAATCACAGAGCAGCCTTCATCTTACCACAGCAGTAAATAACCAATCACAGAGGAACCTTCATTTTGCCCCAACAGTAAACAACCAATCACAGAGCGGCCTTCCTTTTACCACAACAGTAAACAACCAATCACAGAGCAGCCTTTATTTTACCACAGCAGTAAGCAACCAATCACACAGCAACCTTGATTTTACCACAGCAGGAAATAAACAATCACAGACCAGCTTTCATTTTACCACAGCAGTAAATAACCAATCACAGAGCTGCCTTCATTTTACCACAACAGTAAACAACCAATCACAGAGCAGGCTTTATTTTACCACAGCAGTAAGCAACCAATCAGAGAGCAGCCTTCATTTTACCACAGCAGTAAGCAACCAATCACAGAGCAGCCTTCATTTTACCACAGCTGTAAATACCCAATCACAGAACAGGCTTCATTTTACCGCAGCAGTAAACAACAAATCACAGAGCCGCCTACATTTTACCAGTGCAGTAAACAACCAATCAAAGAACTGCCTTCATTTTACCACAGCAGTAAACAACCAATCACAGAGCGGCCTTCATTTTACCACAACAGTAAACAACCAATCACAGAACAGGCTTCATTTTACAGCAGCAGTAAACAACAAATCACAGAGCGGCCTTCATTTTACCATAGCAGTAAGCATCCAATCACAGAGCAGCCTTTATTTTACCACAGAAGTAAACAACCAATCACAGAGCAGCCTTGATTTTACCACAGCAGTAAGCAACCAATCACAGAGCGGCCTTCATTTTACCACAACAGTAAACAACCAATCACAGAGCAGGCTTTATTTTACCACAGAAGCAAGCAACCAATCACAGAGGACCCTTTATTTTACCACAGCAGTAAACAACAAATCACTGAGCGGCCTTCATTTTACCACAGCATTAAACAACCAATCACAGGGCAGGCTTTATTTTACCACACCAGTAAGCAACCAATCACAGACCAGGCTTTATTTTACCACAGCAGTAAATAACCAATCACAGAGCAGCCTTCATCTTACACACAGCAGTAAATAACCAATCACAGAGCAGGTTTATTTTACCACAGCAGTAAGCAACCAATCACAGAGCGGCCTTGATTTTACCACAGCAGGAAATAACCAATCACAGACCAGCCTTCATTTTACCACAGCAGTAAGCAACCAATCACAGAGCAGCCTTCATTTTACCACAACAGTAAACAACCAATCACAGAGCAGCCTTCATTTTACCACAGCAGTAAGCAACCAATCATAGAGCAGGCTTTATTTTACCACAGGAGTAAGCAACCAATCACAGAGCAGTCTTTA